>NW_027437548.1:620612-928418 GCF_965140245.1 Athene noctua | reverse complement strand
GAGGAGATTTATGGTCGTGAACACTCTCTTGTTTGCTTAATTGGGCATCTGCAACCCTTCACACCTTTTGAAGTGCAGATGCTTCTTCTCTTGCTGTTCCCCCCCCCTTTCTTCCTGTCACAATTCACACTATCATGTTAATTCAATTAAACATTTGCTGTTAGTCTTACACATACAATAGATCATATACACTATCATGTTAATTCAATTAAACATTTGCTGTTAGTCTTACACAACATACAATAGATCATATGACAGTTTGCTTTTCTATTGTCTTCTTACTGGATTTGATGAACAGACGATTTACTACCTATCACATGATGGAGAAGAAGTTGGTCCTCCTCTGGAACATTTTATCCCAGTACTGTTTGGTAGCCTCTTGGAGTGATGTTTTGGTGCTCCTTGCTCCTGAAGCACAGCTTGTGTGCTCAGTGGGTGCACGTTGGCAAGTGAAAGAAACAGCATTTAAATGTTTTGCAAAGGGGTTAGCTGGGTTTGCATGACAGATTGTTCCAAGCTGTCTGGGAAAGCCAGATGTCTGACTCGGGTCTCAGCAAGGTCAGTCTCAGTGATGCTGCATGGGTACCTGGGGCTCTGAGACATCAGTGTAGGACAGTGTAGGACAGGGTGCTATGATTTAAAGTGTAAAGAGGGAGCCTTCCCACTGGGGCCATCCTCAGCAAGGTGATTCCAGCCTTGTCTTGCATCTCCATTAATGATTAAAGCTGTCTTGATGAGAACATGGAGAAGATGTGGGGTTGTGGGCTCTTCCTGCCTACCCGTCTACCACAGCTACTGTGATCATAGAAGAGGTTACTGGTTCATCTAGCAAGTGTATTTTTATCTCCTGACCAAATGCCAAATAATTCAAAAGAAGTACAGCCTCCCATCTTAAAGGAGGAAGCAATCCTTCCACCAGCTGATGGGATCGCCTCTCCTTGCTGTCTTGAAACATCGGGAGGGGCACCTCTTCCAGACGTGACTGCAAAGCGATAGGAAAAGTGTGTGTTCTTTCATGTTCAAAAAGCAGTAGTTTTTCTAGAGATAGCATTGCAACTAGAGATCTGTAACAATCTGCCTTCCAGATGTCTGCACCCACACCCCCCCAAAAAAGTTTTTACTGAGTTAATAAGTCAGCGAGGAAGATGGTATACACAATCATATGGAGAACTGATTACACTGGTATTTCACCTATGCAGTTATACCTGTAAGTGCATGGAGAATCTTATGTCCACAGATCTTGCTGTTCATAACATACAGTTTAGCTGGTTTTACAAAAGGTGTCTGCTGCAAGTTTAGGAAAAGATACTCTTGGTCCACTGAATTTGACTTGTCCAAGACAGCTTTGAATTTCTCTGGAAGCATAAATCTAAGAGCCAAATTGTAACAGGTACACGTCAGCTAAATTCTCAAATATTTTAGGAAAAGTGTCCTCAGAGACCACATAGCCTCCCTCACAAGAGTCCTTAAAAAATGTCAATGTCAGTAGATTGTGGCAGAGGGGGAACCAAGTGGTTAAGTTCCCCTTTTCTTTATCAAAAAACACTGAGTGAGGTATTTCTAAAGAAACAGCAAAAACAAAATCTACTCAGCCCTGAGACCTCTCTAGCTCAGTTTTGCCTCCGTGTCCTGCAGCTTCAGAGAAAAAAAAATGAAACCTCTAGCATTGTCAGCCTTGCAGTAGGATGCAGTGGAAGAGCTGAGAGTCTTCTGATGTGGCAGAAAGACCGCCATAACCCAGACTGAAGCTGAAGCAAACAAATGTTCCCCTTTTCACATTTCGTTGTTGAACATACTCTCTCTCTCTTTGTCCGTCCCGCTTTCTTTGCGTGGGTCAGTGTGCATCCCCTCCTTCACAAGCCCTGGTTTGTGCAGGGTTAATGTCTGGAGGCACAGTGTGAGATACCAAAACAGACCAAACAAAGGTTAAACTCTTATTCAACCTGCTTCCAGTGTCCAGCTTGGTTTTTAGAGCATGTTTTCCCCCCTCGCCACTGGCGGCCTCACCTGGCCCAGTGGAACTTGCAGGCAGTTCAGATACGGCCACCAGGATCTAGGTCTTGGGTCCATCTTATGGAAGGTGGCCCTGGCCATGGCCCACAGCAGGGAGCTGAGCACGTGTTGCACCAGGCTGGGGCATGGTGTGGGTGCCTGCTTCCGTTTCCAGGGGAGTTTTGGGGAGAAGTTCCCTAGGACTGAAATGTGTCATTGCTTTGGGTCCTGAAAGTTCCCTAGGACTGAAATGTGTCATTGCTTTGGGTCGTCCTCTCTTCAGGGGGAAAGATATAACAGGGTGAGTTGTCTTTTTCTCCTCTTCACTCACACAATGTTTAGTCTTTCCTAAACACTCCTAAAAAGTTAGCCTTATTATCTCCCAGTCATGTGCATCTCTCTTAAACTGCTGTGCTCTTGTCTTGGTTGCACTGGACAATCCCCCCATTTCTGTTAGGAGACAGCAAGGAAATAAGACCACGTGGTGTTCGCAGACCTTCCCCCTTCTGTGCCCAAGTGCCCGCAGGCACTTGCAGTTGCCCTGTGCACACAGACTGGCCACCGAGTGACACAGACATGATGTGTACTGAAAAAATCATTCCCAAGTACCATGCTGGGTCTCAAGCCTGCAAAGCGCATACTCGCAGCTGTGTCTCTGTGTCTCGTGGCTTGATCTGGTCCTCTCTTCCTCAGAGCAGGACCAGCACGTGTGCTCCTGTGCCATGTCATCATGGTGTTGGGGGACAAGTCCTGCCCGTAGCTTGCTTGGGGAGGGTGAGTACAGAATGCAGTCTGAGCCATTTGCCCAAATAAATCATGAAATCTAGGAACTTGATTTGATGATGTGCCCTGTGGAGGGGATTAGGCAGTGAGGTTGTGTTACTGGATGAAGCAAGTTGTGCCAGCACATCACTGGGGGGAATGGGGGGAGAAGGGTGAGGACAAGAGTGGTTAGCTCTCACTGAAGAGCTGACACAGTTTTTGTCCTTGAAAAACCAATGTGTCCTTATTTGTAATGAGCTGTTGTTGCCGATTTACTGCTGCCAGCTGCATCTCTGTGGTTGATTAAGGGAGCTTGGATCTTAAATATGTAATAACTCTCTGAAAACCATTGAGAGGCAGTTATTAGCTTCATCAGGGTCTGTGTACACATCCACTGTGTACACATCCACTGTGCTCCCTTATGAACAGGCTATTAAATGCATTGTAGTAGTTTATAAAACACAGAATTGTTTTAAGAAATTAAAGCAGCAGCCCTAGTGAAGCTTGTTACACTGAGAATGAGTTATTTTGGACTGAAGCATGGTCTGCAGCTCCTTGCTGGGGAGATGAGAGTCGGGGTTAGGAGAAGCCCTGTCCCCCCTTTTCTTTGCCTGGCATGTGCTTGAGCACTGCTGGCAGCAGCATTAGCACCAGCTGTGATGTGCAGGTCTTGTCAACGGAGCAGGGATCTGTCCCTCTCCAGCCTGTGTGCACAGGATCCTTTACTGTGGCAAATCCTTGAGCATGGAGATGTAAATAGCTGTGCACGGGACCACAATGCAAGTGCTGAGCACAAGTTGAGCATCTGCCTTGGGAACAGACTTCTTTCCTCTGACACTTTACCCCCAGGTTTGACCTGAGTGGATGGCACTCAGTTTTCATCCGGCAGCAGAGCTGCATTTGTGGGCTTAAAACAAGGGTGATATAGAACAAAAAGCAGACAGCTGACCACAGCCAGCATCTGTGCAGATGGGCAGAGAAACATCTGCTGTCATCCAAAGACAGAAAGAAGCTGGACCTGGCAGACAACTGGCTGAGTCAGAAACAGACCCTCCCCGGGGGCAGCGGCTGGGCCCAGAGGCATCATCCCATATGCTGCAGGCGGATGGAGTGCTGTCGGCAGACTCCCTGCCAGTGGGGAGATGTGATGTCACTCTGCCCTTGGCAGGCCGGTGTACCAGAGCTGATCCACAGTCTTCCATGTCTGGACCTGCCTTGTGTGTGTCCCTACTGGCTTTGCTCACATCAGGGACAAAACTGCATGTTCACTAGCAAGGACATGCACGTCACTGCCATGCAAGGGGAAAGATACCTATGCTGTGCCTTGTCTCTGATCCTTCTGCTGTTCTCCAGCACCATAGGACAACTGTGTTAGCTCAACCTTCATAGTCTGGTCTTGCTGAACCACCTGTATAACCACCTGTATATCCACAGTACTCTCAGAGGAGGAGCTTTGATTAAAAGCTAGTCTTTCACAGCCACAGTGTTTGCGATGGCTGGGTGCATGGCCTAGCTGCACCGGTACTAGTGGGTATGTTCTCTGCTTTGCAGTCTCAGGCATGGCTGGAGTTAAGGTCAGACCTCTCCAAGTCATAAATGCCATTTAGCCTGAGGACATCTTGGGAGATGTCAAAACCACTACTAATAATGTTTCTGACACTGGCATTGGAGGCGTTGCGCTGGTTTCCAGGAATGGCAGTGCTGGATGCTGGGTGACAACAAATAATAACAGCGTTCTCTGTTTTAAAAATATCATAGCGTAAGAGAGAAAATATTCCCACTGCTGTGCAAGTGAGAGGGTGACCAGCATGTGCCTCTTCCATCCAGTCCCTATATGGTTCCATTTCCATAGTGTCAGGAAATGGAACCTTCCTACATAATCAAAGTAACAATAAAATGTTTCTGGCAATGAGAAATAAAGCAATAACCAAGAATGGGAGCACAGACTGGATTCCCCCTGAACAGGGTGCTGGAAGGAGAGAGATGGAGCTGATGGCGCACACCTGCCCCATCAGAGCAAAGTCCTTTCCAGGGGGAGGTCCTCTGAGTGCACATGCTCTCAGATGGCAGAGGACAGGGATGGAGATGGGCTGAGTGGAGTCCAGGGCAGAGATACTACCTTTCAGCCTTTTCTAGTGGTTTAAATTTTATGGCACTGTTGTCAGGAAGCTTCTTTGCTCTTTGGCGTGTTTTAGGGATTCCTCCGGTTACATGCTCCTGTTACGACACTGGTGTGCGGTGGTCACACACTGCGCTGTTTTGGGGTCATGTGGTGTGGCTCTAATTTAACCATGGGCCCAGTACACTCCGAGGAGAGCCTTGTCCCAGAGGCCAGATGCACTGCCACCAGGGTGACAGAGCTGTTGTCTCACTGACTGGGGGGTAAGAAGGGCATGAAGTTTCTTGCTGGGTCTGGAACAAAACCAAAAAAGGGACTGATTTTCCCTGAGTTATTTTCCAAACTCTGTTGCTTGACTCCAGGAGAACAAAACAGTTCTATGTTGAGCCTTTGTGAACAAATAGGAGTAGAAATATATCTATCCGTTAAAGTGCTCATGAGCCCCTCAAACTGCCCAGGCAGCCTCAGCTTTACAGTGCTAATGGCTCAGCTCCTCAGCCTGGGCAGGTGTTTCCCCTGCCTGCCCCTTCTCCCTGGCACTCCCCTGCTGTCTCTGTGCCACTCCTGTGGCCTTGGGTCTGCCAGCCTCTGACCCAAGGTCTTACTCATGCAGCCTGAGCGCTTCTCTCACCAGTGTTGTGACAGATGACTTATCCTGGCAAGCCCTTAGATATGGCCAGGAAACATGCCCGTCTGGAGACTGGACACTGTGCTTCGAGGAGCCTTGTTGCGTCCTTGGCCACAGCCCTCCTTTCCCTCCCGGCAATGCCGTCCTACAGCCCGGGCTCTGCTGTCCTAATACTGCACAGCTCTCACATGAATATGCAGCCCTGTCGTAGCATTTGAGACAGGAAAAAAAATCTGTTCTGCAGGGAGTCTGGAATAAGTAGAACTGCAGTGAGCAGGGAGAGACACACCGGTTTCATTGAGAACAGGAGGCTGGATCTGAGATGAAACCTGTTGCTTTTGCTCAAACAGGTTTTACCTGGCACCAGAGTCTTCACAGGGCTTTGTATCTGCTTAGTTCAGGAGATTTGCGTTCACACTTTAGGTTTGGTTATTGAATTTATGTTCCTCCTAGCAACTGGCTATGTGATGGGACCTAAGAGGGTAAGGTATGACTCCTACATAGGGTAAAAATAATATAAATGAAGTCAGTATTAATGCCCCAGGCACAAATGATCCTACCACAGGGGAAAGGGAGGGAAGTGTAACAGGAGACTTGCCTGACTTGTGAGCTCTCCAGTGACCTGGAACTCAGAACGAATCATCCAAAAACCCTGAAAATGGGTCAGTTTAGTAGGGAGGGTTGTAACAAAGCAGAGTGGAAGTGTTGGGTCAGAGTCAGGCTGAACATGAACTGGATGGGAATTAGAGGGGAGGGACATGTCCTGTCCATGCCTCAGCAATGCAGAGTGAGAAGGGGAAGGGAGCTGAACACAGATTGCATCAAGAGGCAGGTCCCTCTGTGGACGTCTGTGTTCATGAGGCCTGCAGGTGTAGGACAGAGATAATGTAACCTACCTGTCCTTGGACCCAGCGAGCATACTGAAATCTAGCTTTGTGCTGTTAGAGAATGCCTGAGGGGCTCTTAGAGCTGCTAGCAGTCCTGGAAGGTTTCCTGGGCAATAGGTGAGATCTGCAGGCAAGCTTGGGACTTGTCTTCAAAGGCAGCTCAGCCAGATCAGGTCTGCTTCTGTACCTGAAAGAGCCTAGAATAAATCAACACGTTATTTATATGAGGTAAGTGCCTCAGACTTAACAAGGATATGAATAACAGCCAGCATATATTTGTCAAGAACAAATCTTCTGGAGCCAACCTAATTTCATTTTATGCCAGCCTTTGGGGTAAGGGAGAAGCATTGGTTGTCATATCACTCAACTTCAGAAGGGCTTTTAATGTTGCTTTGTCCAGTACTGTCATAAGGAAGCAGTGGCTAAATGGGCCACTGGGGTGATGGGGTCAAACTTGTCTGGAAAGAGAAATGTGGCACTGGATGGGGGTGAAGAGGTGTTTCGCAGGTGCTTGTCCTGAACTGGAGCTTGTTGGGTGTGGAAAAGAGAAGTTTGGTGTTGAAACTTGCAGATAGAAAGAGTGGAGAGGCTGGAAGTGTTCTTGAAGGTAGAACAGAGATTTACAGAGATGGGCTGGGAAATAGCCTGAGAAGAAGCAAGACACTGTAAAGTGCTTGTGCAAGGATAATCATAAGTACGAAATCAAGTGGGAGGGGAACAACTGAGTCAGGAGGTGCCACTGTGAGCCAGCAGCCAAATCCGAGCTCACGTCATGCTCTTGCAATGAATGAGACAGACATCGTCCTGAAGATATTAATGAGGAGTGCAGCCATCCTTGTGCTCTCTCTGCCCAGCTGTGTCCAGCTCTGAGCACTCAACTCCAGAAGAAGTTGAGAGGAGTTGGAAAGCACGGAAAGTGACTGGTGGTCTGAGAAACGTCACGCAAGTTGAAAGACTATGAGAACTGGGACTGTTTAAGTTAGAAAGACACAGGTGTGGAGAAGGTCTAAGCCTTGAGCTATGTAAAGGGTAATGGAAATTCTCTGTGTCTGCAGGGTCTCAAGGAAGCAACAGAGGCAATTCAGATTAGACAGGAGGGAAAATTTCCTCCTAGACTGGTCCTCAGGAGTAGCATGGGTGAACTCTGTCAACAGCAGAGGACAGCTTAGACGCACTGCTCAAAAATTTACTGAAGATATCAGATGTATTGGCTCTTTTAGAACAGGATTGGGTCAGATGAGGTCTTGGGAACTCTTCCTCTCCTGTTGTTATGTGCTGGCCAGGCAAAAGCATTCATCATGTGAGTTGCACTTCAGTTGGGTGGCCTCTGTCCTGCATGGTCTTCTGCTGCGAATGTGTGATGGGGTAGCATGCAAAGCAACCTACAGATGGAGCAGAAAGACCGAATGCGTACATACACATGCCACTTTCAGAGCTTCCCTGTGGCCACCTGATCTGGGCTCTGCTCACAATGAGTATCTGGGACAGGGACAGTGCTCACCTGCTGTCTGTCTCCTGTGCTAGTAATTAGATGCAATCCAGGCTTCCCTGCAAGGAGAGCCCTGTCCCCATGGGGGAAGAAGCAAGGCTGCACAGATTAAGGAAGCTGATTAGAAGGGAAGGGAGCATTGGCACTGAAGCCCCAACAGTAAATCTAGATAAGGGAGCAGTATTTAATTATATACAATTAAAACACTGCATCTCAGCCCCCTGAGAACTGGCAGCCTTGGAAAGCCCCCCCAAAGGTGCTAGTGAACAGATCTGAAGGCAGCAGTGGGCTAAGGGCTGTGCTTATTAAACCTCACCTGGGAAACACATCTGAAGAGAAGAGCTAGGCCAATTCCCTTGGAATCCACCAGCTCCTTTATTTCTGTGTGGTGCCCTCTCTCTCCCAGAGCAGGTAATGGGAGCCCAAAGCTCTGTCACTGAAAGGTGGATTGCTCTGGTTTTCCATGCAGCTGGTCACAGACCATTGTAGACACCTATGCAAGGAGAGGCTATCCTGAAAACATAGGGGAAATTGGAGAGGGTTGTAAATACTTGGCCTGAGAAAGAGAAACAGTCTTTGTGTCCTTCCCTCCCAAGGCACAGAAGACAAAGCCCCTGCCCCTGTGCCTGCCAGACAGGGGCCTTCTGGTATCTTTAAGGAGCGCCATGCTGATATTTCCCTTTGCTCCACAATCCCTCCAAGTTACCTTAGGTTATTTTCCCACAGACCACCAGTCACTTTCCGTGCTTTCCCAAGCTTGCTCTAGCCACTAAAGCAACTACTTCCCCTCCCTGCTCCTCTGCCACAGTACATATGTAGCCACTGACCTCTGATCCTTTAGCCTGCCCCCTCCAAGCCAGGAGGGCAGTTTGATTTCACTGTGAAGTGCCTGCCTTGAGTTTAAATAATCACTGTTGCACTCTGTGCCAGCTGAGCCAGCAAGCTTTGTGGACTGCAGCAGTAGCTTTTATCCCATAGCTACTTCTGGGTGTTAATGTGGTAAAACCATGATGAGGGAAAGCTTGAACAGATTCATATCATCTGGCAGAGTAGAACTGCAGAACCAGCCTGAAGTTTTCCAAAATTCTTGCCCCTCAGAAACTTCAGACCCGTAAGGAAGCTTTAGTTCCGCCTTGGATGCCAAAGGAGGTGGCCCCTGTTTTACTTTGTAAATATAAAGTGCCAGAGGTCTTCTACCTCCCGAAGGCAGCAACTTTGAAAAGTGCAAGCAAAACGCTAGAGCTCCTTTTCCTGCATCCTCATCTCCTGGTATTCTTGTTTTGACTGGTCTTTGCCCAGAATTTCTTCTAGGTCCAGGCACAGAATCCACGATTCACATCTGCGATGCTGTCACAAACAGCTTCTGTGGTGATTTGAATGCTTAAAATGTTTCAGGACCTGAAAGTGATGCCAATGCCATGGAGGTTTATTTTATTTGCCTGAGCCTTTCTGGTGATGTTTTCCTCTGCTGTGCCAAGAGCTAAAGCCTCAGGGCGTTCTTCACTCGTTGTGTTTTAGGTGAAAATTAAATTTTGTGTTGAATCCCGGAGCTCCAAGAGTTGGGGTTTTAAGAAAAATGCTGACTAGCATCTAGAGTGCCCTGTCTGGCCCTCGGTGTGCCAGGGGAGAATTTGCTGTGCTTTGGGGGGTGAATGGCTCTCTGTTGTCAATCCTGCAGACCTGGAAGGGAATGTGTGAGGCTCAAGTTGCTTCTCAATTGAAGTCTTCCTAGACCTAGTAGGAATGAGCAGGTTGGTCTCTTGCAAATATACGAACAGATTTCTACAAAGCACTTGCTAATGAACCAAAACAGCAGTTTGTCCTTTCAGTGGTTTGTGGGGAGTCAGTAGAAGACTCAACCTGGGGAGCTCATTACACTGCTGAAATAGCGCATTTTTAGTGGAGACGCTGGGAAGCTGTTCGATGCTGGGTGAGAGGCTTGGCAGCGCTGGGAGGAAACCTATGAGAGGAGGCGTCTGTCTCCTCCACAGGCGTGAGCACGGGGCTGGCTTGCAACAGCAGGGCAAGGCAGCCAGGCCACACAGGAGGCGCCGATTTCTACCCCCAGCGGCTGGCCTACAAGCACGCTGCTATCAGGCTGGGGTTGCAGGTGCAACGTGGAGGAGAGCAGAGTCCAGCACCGGTGAGAAGGGAGAGCCACAGCAGCCTACTGGCACACTTAGCCACGCACATGGGATAAAACAGAGACCCGGAAAACACAGTCAGCCTTTCAGGACTTAAAACTCAGGCACTTAATCCTGTACATCAAAGGGAGTGTGGCACTGCTAGGCCACTGCTCTGCTTCATGGGCACAGCACATTTGTTGCCTTCAGCTATTGCACAGCTCAGCTACAAAGCTAATTCATACCACTGCCCCTTCCTCTTGGTGTGGGTAGATGGACTTACGCAGCAGCTGTAGCCATCTCCAAAAGGGATGGATATACCTAAAGGTTGCAAATGCCTATGCCTCAGCAACCAGAATATGTGACTGACCAGGGAAGTGCATCTATGGGGATGGGGCGGGATAAGGTACAAGAGAGGTGAATGCATGATGAAAATTGGGAAAGGACGAGTGGAAGGAAAAATGAAGGAGGGGCCAAAATCACAAGGGTTCATATGAGTGCTTCCTCTCAGCTGCTGGTGAGCACTTCCAGAGCTGCAACGTGGTCAGGGTCATGTGCAGAGGCCCCTAGTCCCATCAAAGCTTAGAGCAAGGTTGCACTGCTCAAGTTTGCAACAGCTAATTGGAAAAAGCCGTTTGGCTCTTGCTACAGAATGAGTTTGCCATCCTTGTCTTAAATGCATTGAGCTGATATTGCACAAGTTTCAGCCTCAGTGTGCTTGCAGGGAGAGCCCTGGCTTGGCACTGGACAGCAAAGCTAAAAGCAATGAGGACAAGAGAATTCTTCTAGCCTTGCCAAGAAAAATCACTGTGAATGACAAAGGTAGAACTAAATTGGTCTGAATTTTCCTGCTATTGGTCAGCATTTTGGTGCCAAGGTAGTCACACTCTGTGTGAATGGGTACATGCATGTGAGAGAGGGAAAGAAAAAAGGTAATATGAAGAGCTTCATATTTCATATTACGTTAATCCCTTCCCTCCCAGCTAGAGCAGAGGTTTAAAATTTGTTTGCTGTGCATAAGGGCAAATGTACTGATCTATGTGAACATCATTTAATTAGGGAAGAAAGCTTTACCTTTCAGGAAAGTTGCAACTGGATAAATTAGTTTGGAAGTCTGAAGACATCAATTGACGTTTGGTGTTGTGGGGCTTTTTAAAAATTTATTTCTTCACAGAAAATTCAAGTTGCATTTTGAACCAAACTTTTCTTTATTAACTCTGGAAACTTAAGCAAGGGATGGATTTCAGGCCAAGTGTTTTGAAAACCCCTGCTAACAGCAACTGTAGGTGAAGGTGAAGGAACAACACTTCAGCATCTCAACTTCTCTGTGAAAGCCAGTACATTGAAAAGGTACTTTCAGCCAAATCAAGTCAGGGAATTTGTGCAACAGCTCTTTGCAAGTAGGGATTTGCTTCTAGCACCCTAGTTATGTGGCAGAAAATCCTGCAAAGGAGCAGGTGGGAGTCGCAAAGCCACGTGCCAGCTTTGGACCCAGAGCTCAGCATGATGGTGATCTCCACCAGCAACCACGGGGAGTAGGTTGTAGTGTCTGCCCTCCAGTCCTTGCTGGGGTAGAGCACCCTTGGATTTGTGGCATGAGTTTTATTCATTTATCTTCTTTTGAGCTTAGGCACATGCACTAATTAGAGGAAAACTGGTGAGCTCTGCTAACACATTTGATCATGGGTAGCTTTAGGCTTGCATTTGCGTTACTAAAAATGAAGTAAAATGATGTTCCTCTTGCACTAGTTATTGTGAACAGCCTTGATTTGACAGCAGTTATCTTCCCCACGTGACTGCACTAATGACTTCGACCACAGCAAGGACAGTGTGACATTAACACAACAGAGTGGTTTGAAGCTACTGTATGAAAAGGGGAGGCTGAGACAGGCTAGTTTTTGACAAGCTTGTAACAAACTTGGGACTAACTGGCTGAGTTTAAACCCTTGGGAGGCTGGAAGCCAGAACATGTTCTGACCCATGAGGGGAAGCCCTTCCTGCATGGACATCCTCCTGGGGCGGGGGGGGCCATGCTGCAGGGTGAGCAAAGTGGGTCTGGAGACGTCAGCACAAGCATTGCTCTCTCCTGCTCCTCCCTTGGCTTCTCCATCAGTCCCATTACAAAAGAGGTCATGCAGCCCCAGCGCTTGCAAGTGAGGGGGAACCAGTGTAAGGATTTCTCTTCAGGTTTTGCCAGGAGAGGCAAAACCCAGGAGGACCCAGCTCATCTCTTCTGAGGATCTTCTCCGCCTACTGGTATGTCCAAGCAGCCCAAATGATCTTGACATTCAAACAAAGTTTTCTTCATTGCTCTGCTGGCTGCAGGCAGATTTTGGTCAAGATGAAGGCCATTGATTTTAAAACATAAGTGATAGGCTTTAGAGAAAGGCTTCATCTCACAGCTGGTCTAAACTACAACTACTACATAGCTATGTATGTCAAAGCTACTAGAGATGGCCTGTAAAGGTCATTTGGCTTACCTCCCTGTGTGACAGAGGTTGTACAGGCTTGTTGCTTGTCATTCCTACAAGAACTGGGCCTGGGGAAATGTTTGATTGAGGGTTTCACCTCAGAAGTACCTCACTGCGTTTTCTTCTCTCAGTGAAAATGAGGAAAATGGGAAATTCTATAGAAGTGTACCTGGTTTTCATTTAAAAAGCTGGAGGAGGGGAAACCCTATAGATTTTTAGAGAGGCTTGGCTTGTTTTTTAGAGAAAACACCTGGGACAAAATAAAATGTCACCCTTGCCTACTTCAGTCCTTGACGACAGAAATCCACATGGCAATGCTAATGCAGAGTGATCTGCAGAGATTTACTGTGCTGAGAAGGCCCAGGGCCATGATCCTGCTGTAGAGGTGCAGTCCCACTGGCTGAGGTTCAGTTCTGAGGGAGGTGGAGGTTTGTTTGCCTACTGTGCCAGTGAAAATGGCTCACTTCTCTTGAGCTGCAGAGCAAAATTGCCTTCAATTTCTTCTTCTGTCGCCCTGTGCCCTGTAGCAGTGCTCTCAAAAGGTGGTTGCTATGCAGGCATAAATAAAATTCAGCATTTACGGGGACTACACGTACCTGGAGCCATAACAGAAACCTTAATGAGTTAAATCAGAGCTTTTATTAGCTAATTTCTCATTGTTGACCAGTTTCTCGCATCTCTGTAGATAATTGCTGTGGTGGAGAATATTCTTGCCTTCTGGAAGCTGGCTACCTTTTGAAATGCTCCCATCAGAGATACATTTTTCAGGCTTGTACTTCTTGCTTCTCATTATCTTGTCAATGCGAGCTTTCTTTGCACTAACTCCACTGAGTGGAGGAAGGAGAATGTATTGGCAGGGAATGAGAGGCAGGTTTGTCTTTGTGATGTGGATGTGAGCACTGAGGCCTCAGGAGCAGCTCCTGTTGGGTGAAGGAAGAATAATTCCCCTTTCTGCCAGAAGAGTTGCAAGGGTGGCTGCAGCCTGGTAGAGGGAAGCCAGCTCAGCCACAGCTCTGGCTAAAAATGACTTGAAGCAGGAGGGTTAAGCATCTGGCCACTCCTGCTGTTGGTAAGGCTCCACAGCTTTTCTTTCAGCAAAGGAGCTCTTTTCATATCTCAAAGCTACTGGCTGCAAAGGCAGCACGTTTTTAAAGTCTAGGGGAGTATAAAAGACTGCAGATAAACCTGAAGAGTCTTCCCCAGTAGCTAAACCCCTGGGTTATATCTGTTGAAATTGTTGAGAGAAGATCCAACAAATATTTGTAACACTCGGATTTCTACTGGGGATGCTGCATACTCACCAGAAAGAGTGCCTGTGGCTCTTGCCTGTCAGCTAGGGATTGTAATTGGCTGGGCAGCAACTGCATGAGTCTGCATGCAAATACTGTTGCTCTCTTTTGGGGTTTGGTCCTTTTCCTTTCCAGCCTTGTGGCTGGACACATCTAGCAGATGTGCATTCCTTTTCAGATCTGTCCATCCCCATTTCCTATCTGGTGTTTGAGAGCACCATGTGTTGGGTTGTGGCATGCAGGCAGGGAGCAATGCGGACCGGTGGTCAGAGGCAGCCAGGCTTCTGAGGCATGGAGAATGAAGACTGACAGCAAAGTGGCGCTGGAGCACATGAGGAAGCTGGGAAGGGTCAGTAGGCATCAAGGTCTCTCCTCACCACACCTAGTCCTCTTCTGGGGTTGGAAGAGCCCTTCTTCGCACAGAGACCTCTTGTCTTGCCTCATATTGTCCCCGTTTCCACCCCAGCCTCTCCTCTGTCCCACTACTCCCGTTTCCTCTGCTTATCTTCTGAGTGTCCTGGGCTCGATGCCTCAAATCAGGCAGGCTTGAGTCATCCTGCCCCAAAATGTGGTGTGGGTACCTACACAGGCATAATGCTGCTCCTGGTTTGGCCCTGTGGTAGTGCATGTGTGTGCAGTCTGCTGCTGCCCGGAGGATGAGCTCCTGCTGCAAACACATTGGCACTGGTTAGATAAGCCAAATATGCACTGTGATGCAGCCCACATAGTGACTACCAGCAAAAGCTGATGGGCTTTGTATTTCAGACTGCAGTTCTCAAGCATCTTCGTACTTGCCATCACTGCAAAGAGCTTTGTTGTGTCTGACGGTTGTTTCCACCCTGTGAACTCGACATTTGCTGTAGTGTAGCTGGCATTACTGCTGCTTTGGCACTGACTGAGACCAAAATTTGGTTGGTTAGTGGTTTTGTGACCATGCCCTGCTGAGATACAGCATGAGTTACGGAAAAAGAACAAAACCAAAACCAAAAGAGAGTTTGTATTTAAAAAGAAATAGTTCTCGTGGTCTTGTCCCCACATATGGCAGGGACATATGCAGAAATGAATTTGCTGCTGTTTGCCAAGTAACAGTAAGCAGGTTGAAACACTGTGTTAGCTCTCACAAAAGGAAACATGATTTTTCTTTCATAATCTCTTTTTAATTCAGATGTTCACTGCTGTTTTCTTGAAACTGAGTTGCAAGTAATGAATTGGGGGTGGGCGGGAACTGCCATGGAAAAGAAACAGGCTACCCCAGAGGCACATGGGTTCATCTGCCTGTCAGACTGCTTTATGAGATGTCCTGTGCAGAGGCTGATCTCTTGATGAGGACCGAGCCCTGTGAGCTCCAGCTCAAGGGTTATGTGTGTTGGCAAGCTCACTGGACTGGTTTGAGATTAGTGTTCGGGTGAGCTGTTAAAGGCTTACATGCTGCAGAGAACGCCAGCTCTTTGCTTTTGAGCGTGAGACCATCTCCATGGTGGAGTGCATGTACACAGCAGTGTCTTAGAGAGACACACAGTATCACAGGGCCAAAGCTGTTGATTCTTCAGGGACTATAAATCTGTTCTTCCCCTGGAATGAAAACCTGCAATGGTGGTTTTCAACCCCGTGTGCCTGTGAACATACATCCCTGTTCTGTGTGCCCTCCCAACCACACAGCCAAGCCAGAAATAGTGACTCTTCCAGGATTACAACAAACATGAAAACTGAGAGGTAGGCAACAGTTTGCAAGCCAAAGGAGAAGGGAAGGACAGAGGTGACATCTGTGGTGTGAGGTTAGTGAATGCTGAGCTAAAAGCAGAGGAGGGCAACAAGAAAACACCGCTGTCCCAGCTAGGCTCCAGTTTGTTAGTCCCTGGGTAGTGAAGAAGGACCTTGTCTCCTGCTGACGCAGAAGTCCCAGATATAACTTATACAACCAATGCGATCAAGTTAATTATTAAAGGATACACAGCAATTTAAAGACTCGCACAAAGCACACGCGCAGCTGCTTGATTGCTAATAGGCTAAGGCCACTTGTCCACGTACCCTTTTGCCCTCTATGATTGGTCCCAGTATGGCATCCGCACGCCATTCTCCTGCTGGGCAAACATCCTGTTTTCAACAATCCATCTTCCTTATCTTTTTGCTACGCACGTTTCTCAATCCCTTGGCCTTCCAGGTGTTCTTCACAACAGCTACAGCCTGTTGTCACAGTGAGGCCACTCGGTCTGGATTGCTCATAATAGGTTTGTTGTTTTCCAGCCATTCCACAAATACCTTACTGTGCCATCTAAGGTGATGAATCGATTTGGTAAGAGATGAACCCCCTTGTGTTCTAGCTGGTCCTCATAGATTAGAGGGGCTAGGGGCAGCTGGACCTATCTCTTAATAGGTAGGTATGCCAACTGGGGCCGTGACTATAGGCCTGGCACTGGATGCACGAACAGCCCATGTGCTGTAGGGCTGGTTGCATTCAAGAGAAGCAGTCAGGTTCCTGAATAGTATAGTTTATTTTTATGCAAGATCTACAGATTCTCTAAGACTGCCTGCAATAAATCCACAAACAGCAGGTTGGCTATATAGCACTACACAACAAGAAAAACAACTGCAATTGCACACACTTAATTCCTGGGTAATCACTCGCTGTAACCAAGGACTCAAATTTTACCAAGAGGCATCCCTTTGGGGGGGTGGGGGGGTGGGAGGAGCACAAACCGGTCGATATGTCCCTCTGACACCAGACACAAACTCGGGATTAGTATTTATCTGTAATACACAGTACATTCCTTGGTGCGAGGGGTGCGCTGGTTTTTGTGGGAAAAGAGGGAGGATGAGAGAGAAGGTGGGCAGGCTACTGCAAAAACCGTCCTTGAGAGAAGGGAGAAAAGTGAAAGAACGGGACTGCGTGGCCTCCACCTTGCTTCACGTTCCTCCTTGGTGCCACAACAAACACAAATCACTGGACCTCCATCCCATCCTGTGTTCTGGGCACCCTGTCTCAGGGAAATGTGTGTTTTACAGATTTTCCTCCATTTTGCTTTTTCTCAGGCTTCCAACACTAACCAAACCTATCAAAAATCTCCTCTTGTAAGGAAATGCTGTGGTGACAGGCAAAGACAGGAGCGCCCACCTGTATTGCTCTGTGGGTGTCCATCAGCTGGAAGGGCCGGGATAAGTTTTATGAGACCTCATCCGAGGGGGAAAAAATGATTCCTCAGAGAGAGCTGCCTTGTTGAATGCAGAGCTCTTCAAGGGAAACTGTGCTGTTACCAAAGAGGATTTCAGGTACTCTTGTGATATTGTTCCATTCCTACACCCTGCCATGAGCACATGGCTACTCTGCCCTGATACCCAGCTGGGTGAAGGCTCCTTGGAACGCCGGATCTCTGCGGAGACTTACACAGCCCGACTGCCCTTGCAGCTGCTCTCCCGCATGGCGGCAGCTGGTCACGAAGGTAAGCGTGTTGTCTGGTGAAAGGCAGCCATCAGTTTTCCACTCCTGTTTTTGGAGTGTTTTCGTTCGGGGCCACCTAAAGACTAGACTGTACGAGATCACAGCAGCTGTGTTACTCCATACTCTGTCCCCTGTAAATAAGTGGGAAGGGAGGATGAGAACATCGCCCCATACAACACAGCAGTTCAGGAATCCTAAGTTCCTGATCCTCCTGCAGCAGAGAAGGCCTGGCAACAGGCAGGACCTTTGCGAGGTGGCTTGTAGTTGCATCAAGAGAAATGTGTGCCACAGTTACACCAAACTCCATTACTGGAAAGCTTGAACCCAACTGATCTTTCTAGGCAGTTGGTAAAACTTTCCCCCCCAGGAGTGCTAAGCAAGTCCTAAATATTTCTGCCAGTGGGTGCTGGGAGCCCTGGATTTATACCCCAGGGTTTTTATGAGCAACTGTGGACTCTTAAAACTACCCGGGCTTCTCCTGGGAATGGAGAGATGTCAGTGGGACGGTACAGTCGGTGTCAGTATTAGAGGCAGCGTTGCTGTCTGTAGCTCGCTGGGGTCTTGCTGTTAGGACCTCATTTTTTTGGATATATTTGAAATAGCCTCATTTTTTTTAAGTTCAGAGTGCCTGGAGCAGACCAGGACATGAAAGGAGTGAAGATAGCGCAGACTTCCCTCCTTCCTCCGTGTTCTGGGCCTGTGTATCGCTCTGTGTAATGCCAGTAGATATCCCAGGAAGGGGTTTGTCTCGGAAGAGCTGCGCAACAGGGCAGTGCTGAGAAGGGTTTATAGAATAAATTCACCCAGCTGTCAGCAAAATGACTTTTCTCTTTTTCTCTCAACAGGAAGCCTGTTACTGGGGTGCCGATACAAGCGATTCACCGTTAGAGGGTGCAGATGTGGGTATTAGGACTGCAGGCTTAATGGATAAGATTGAGTTACTGAAAGCTTCTGTGCAAGGTGTGTCTGTAGGCTTTCCAAGAGAGACATGTGAATTTTTTTGTGGCTCTGGGGCTGTACAGGCAATGTAGGTTCTTCTGGGGGGATGTGCAGTTGAGCTGACTGTCAACAAATAGCCGAGTCATGACTCTGTAGTCCTAGCAAATGGGTAATTATTTGTTCTCCCCTCCCCGCCCCCTGCCTCGGAGAACTTTGGCAATAGTAAACTCAGCAGAAGACAATGAAAATAATTGTCCGACAGGGGCAGTAGCTGTCTGTCCTAACGGTAAATTATGAATACCACAAAGACTGCATACTATGTCAGAGTTCTTTGTGTTTTACAGGAACACAGCAAGGACAAATCCAAATAAAACGTGGATTGTGACTTCAATGTATCAGATGAGTAATAGCGGGGACTCAATAAGCTCAGCTGAATTGTTGATGTTTTGCCGTAGGAGTCTTTTAAATGACAACGCCTTTCTCCTGGAAGAGGTTATCTGTTTGCTCTCAGTTCATGAGCTAGTCTGTGGAGAAGGCAGTAATTTTATGACCTCATTTGGACCCCAAAGCCTGAGTCTAAATTAGTCCTTTATGAACTTCATGACAGAAAAGGCCTGGCTGTTTTTCCCTGTGCAAGGGTGATGAAGTCTGCATATTTTTTTTACCTCGCAATGTCTGTTTCTTACCAGAACGCTAAGAAATATTATTTCCTTTTTGTAAGAATATGTATAGCTTTATTTCTTACTTAAAAGCTGTGATTGGGCTTGGCTTCTAGGCTAATGGAAGGTATTTTAATGTCAGGTTTTTCTAGTACTGAACAAGTAATTGGTGTCTCTGTCACTGGTCAGAAGCTGTTATATCTGCTTGTCTGGAGAAAGACTGCAGGTAACTTGTCCTTCCATTTGTAGATAAAATCGTCATAAACTTGTCCTGCAAGGGTTGATCCAAGGATGTTCCAGGAAACGTCTCCAGCTAGTTCTGGCATAGAAACACAGCAGGGTTTAGGTGGGAGGGGACTGCCGGAGGCCTTTAGTCCTGTCATCTGCTGGGAGTAGGGCTAACGCCAAAGCTGGGCCAGGTTGCTCAGAGCTGTCTTGTTCTGTCGAGATTTGAAGCATCCTGAGGGGTGGAGAACCCACAGTCTCCTCCTCTCACACGGTGGCTGCGCTCTGGCCGGCACGGCCCTTGTCGCTACAAGGGTGCAGCGCTGCCTCATCATCCAGACAAGTGCCTGTTCCCAGGGTGCAGGAACTCTGGGGAGATCCTTGAAAGACACCAGCTCCGACAGAATCCAGGTGATTCTGGCTGTAACCAGATTCTTGAGGGGAGAAAAGTGGGACGGAGAGAAATTTAGCATGTGTTTCCTTGCCATTCATACGTGTGTCTCTGAACCTCTGCGATAACTCTTTGCAAGCTTAGCTCCTCTTTCGCGTTGTGCTTGTGAAGGTGTGTGTTGAGAAGCAGCAGCTAGATTGGCACCGTGCCGTCCCCTGTTCAGAGAGTCCTGCTCTCCTACCACCAGTAATGGGGAACCTGCAAGCTAAACCGCACTCCCATGCATTTGTCTTCCCGGTCTGCAGTGGGTTGGTAGCTTTGCAGTGCCATTTGCGAGGAAGGGTACGGAAGGAGCTACGAATCCGGGTGTATAACCTGCGAAAGAGGTGGCAGACAGTTTTGTAAGGTGAATGAGGGCACAGCTGATGTTCATTTTTCACTGTCCCCTTTGCCACAACCACCAGCAGGCAAGCAAACTAAGAAAAAATCCTCAGATCTCCACAACCTCTAGTGAATGGGGCATGCAGGGAGCCTGTTCCCCATGCCTGCAAGACATTTCTTCAAGTCTTGGGAGGAGAACAGAGAAAGCCAGTGTACCAAATATGTTTTCATCTGTGGCAGCAGATCTCCCGGCGGGTGCCTCGGACGGAGACCAGCAGGTAGCAGCGCCCTGGCACCGTGTCACCTTCTGTACCATCTTTCCAAGGGAAGGGGAATCCTGAAGGGAGGTGGCGTCTGTAGCGGTGGTCTGGAACGAGCATGAAGCCATCACTAAGTGACTGTGATGGCCAGAAGGGGATACGCCGGTGTACGTGCAAGGGCCGTGCTGACCGTTCACATGCAAGAACACGCCACACATTTATCAGTGGGTTTCACTTCTCTCAGGCTTCCCCGCATTTCTCACTGGAGGAAGCCCTCAGCGTTCCTTAGCAAAAAACCCCAAAGACCTTATTCAAGAGCAGGTTGGTGTTTCTCCATTGCTCCTTCAGGGCCGCGGCCTTTCAGTGTCCGCCCTTAGAAGCACTTTTACCAGGTACCGGTGAGGCCGACGCAGTTTCGCCGTCTGACTCCCCGGGGCGGGCGCGGAGCCGAGCGGCAGCCGCGGCGCCGCCGCCGCCAGAGAGAAGGAGCGCGCGGGCCTGGAGCGGCGGCCCCGGCCCCGCCCCGGCGGCGGGAAGCGGCGGGAAGCGGCGGCGGGAGGGACGCGCCCCAGCGGCAGCACTCTCGGGCCACGGCCGCCGGGGCGGGCGGGCGCGGGTCCCTCCGCCGCCGGGCTCCCTCCGCCGGGCGGCCCGGCCCGGCCCGGCTGCCGGAGGGGAGCAGAGAGCGCCGCGCGGGGAGAGCGGGGCGGAGTGCGCGCCGCCGGCCTCCGCCGGAGCGGGGCAGCGGCGCAGCCGCGGCGACGGCCCTGGGGGCGGGCGGCAGGAGGGCGGCGAGGCGGAGGGAGCCGTGGCGCGTGTGGCCCGGGCCGGGCGCCGCGCCACGGTGCGACAGGTTTGCTCTTGGTTGGAGCCGATTTTAGTGATTTTTTTGGTGATTTGGATTTAAACGAGGAATGATTTAGAGCCGCCGTACAACTAGTTGCGATGCTGCTACGCAGTCCGCCCCCCTCGGACCTCGTGGGTCCAGCTCCGAGTTCACCGCCTCAGAGTCTCCGCGCTCGGCAGCCGCCGCATCTGGACGCGCTGCGGGGGAGATCGGGGACCGGGAGAGCCGACGAGGCCGTGAGCGCCGGGCGGGGCGCGGCGGGGGTGAAGCTCCGGCTCCGCGGGGAGACGGGCCTCGGCCCGGCGGGGCGGGGGCCGGGCAGCGGGGCCGGGCAGGCGCCGGTGGCTGCGCGGCGGGGGGGCCGTCGCCGGGGCGCGAGGCTGGTGCCCGCCGGGAGCCTTCGAGGGCCGGCGGGAGGAGCGGGGAGAGCCGAGTCCGCGCGCGAAGGCGCCGGAGGTCGCTGTCGCGTGGGGGAGAAAACGGGGAAAAAACCTCGTCTTTCGGGTAAGCGTCCGCAGCTGCGGTCGGCTGCGTGCGAAGAAGCTTCTGGGGCCGCGGCCGGGCGGGTCCCCTTCCCCGTCCCCCGCCGCAGCCCCGGCAGCCATCTCTGGCCGCCCTGCAGCGAAAGGGGGGCTCGGCACAGCCCCCGAGTCGTCTGCTGCCCTGTGGGTAGAGACTTCTCGTGTCCCCGTATGGATTTGATTAAAGTTGTTCTCTCAAGTAAAGAGCTCTCTTGAAAAGGTCTTGGAGCCCCCTTTGCTTTAATTGTGGCGGTGCTTACAGAGCACTTGCTGTTTTGATGACGAAAATGCATCAAAACCAGCGCCCGACCCAAAACATGCGTGACCTGTAACGGCATTCTAGCTGCCTCAAGTGCCTGTGAAATGCTCTTGGTCGAGCGTATATAGGTGCTGCTTTGGCTGCTTGAAAAACAAAGCTCCGCTTAGAAATCGGGACTGATTTGTGCTTCTGTCTGTAACCTAAAAGGATGAAAACTTTACTTAAGCTTTCTCTAATCTGTAATTTTAATGGTAATGTGTGTTTTGTATTTATAACTTTTCATCTAGAAAAGAGACAGTGTCCGTGGTTTTAAAGGATGTTAGGTAATCCATGCTCTCTGCATCTCAGTGTGGCTACTTTAAGAAGGAAACCGTTTCACTTGGAGGAGGGAGGAGTTCATTGTTTTTAATGTAGCCTTCAAAAACTAAAACTCTTCTCGGCAGGGTGTCTTGCAATTCCATAAGAAATAAAGGCAGACCAGCTTGAACTCAGAAGTGGTCTGCTCTTCCGGGGAGCCCTGCCTCAGATTGATGCTTGTAGTGGACTCTGTTTCCTTGCAGCAGAACTCGTTCAGGTTTTTCAGCTGTATAGCGTCTGTTGTTTTTTCTTTTTCTTCTTTCCATTATTTTCAAGACTAATGAACTAATAAGGAAGGCATCCTTGGTGGGTATGTTTGATTTTTTCTTTGCTAACAGCCATGGGATTCTGCTTCAGCATCACTGCTCTGCTTTTGCAGTCTGTGATTGTCAGAGGCTCCAGGGAATTCTGCTGCCCAGTGCATGCGGGGGAAGGCTGTGCAAAGTGAGGCAGGTAAAGCAGCTGGCACACGTTGTCAGCGTGGAGAACAGGAAGGAGGAAGCTAAATGGGAACTTTTCACAGAAACTAAAACAGAATCGTCATTATGAAACTGTCTGTAAGCTGGTTCTTTTGGTTTCTTCCTTTTTTTTTTTTGTTTTGTTTTTGTTTTGTTGTTGTTTGCTTTTTGCAGACCTTTCCCATGCTTTGAGGACTGGAGTTATTCTTACCTCATATTTGTAGGGTGGCTGGACTCTGCTGGAGTGTTTTAGCTGCAGAGACAATGGGGAAGAGCCCTGGATGAGAGAGAGGATAATGCTGGTGCTGCCTACATGTTCAGGTCGTAATGCCTCTTCCCTAACTTGTTGATGTGCAGCTTTTGCAGTTTTTCTGATATCAGCAAGCAGTTTATCTCTAGTTACTCAGCTTCCTTCATTTGTAGCGAGTAAAGAGCATAGAGCAGGAGGTCTAAGGTAAGCCAGCATCTGAGGGGTTTATCCTCTTCCAGGTTTCCAGTCCCAAGAAGTTCCGTGGCAGATCCGAAGTGGCTCTGTCCCTTTGGAAGGTGTGTATCTGCAGGTCTCTAACCCTGGTGTAATTTGCCAGGCTGAGCCAGCTTGTTGTGTTGTGACCTGTATTGAGGGCAGTGTGCTGCAAAGTTCCCTTTTTGTCTGGATGAAGTGGAAACTCTCTTTTCCAGGCTGAGTCCTCCTGACTTGTCTTCGTGACTCCAGCCTGGAGAACAGCAGGAAGAGACTGCTCTCAGGGTAAAAGCAAATAGTATGCAAAAGGAATAAGCTTTAGAAAACTCTTTTCTCTTAGGATATTAGTAATAGCAGGAATATGTATAAATAGATAGAGTTGTATACAGCACAGGTGCTGTAGGAACCATACTAACAGTTCAGTGCAGTATGCAGGGGTGCTCTAGGAACAGTGCTGAAGATAAGTAACCATGATGACCAAAGACTGCATCAGTGAGCAGTGGTGTCAGAAGAGGAACTGGAGCGGAATGGGAAGAACTAGTCGGAACTTTGGAATATAATGGGCTTTGGAAATTGATGATGAATTGGTATTGCATTGCATGTTATGAAGAATCGTATAAAGATAAGATACTTCTTGTTAGCTGTCGCCACTTGCTGAGGTGATGGCCCAACTGTGAGTTGTTAATAAAGCAAGCCTAGAGATACCCACGGTCTGGTAAAATCCTTTAACATAGTACTCCTCCTCCTTGCAGAAATACCCATGTGAGCAAGATCAGTAGGCATAAAAAAGTGTATCTTCAGTTCCCTTTGGTTTCCTGGGGCTAAATGCTGTCCTCCTGAAGGAAATCTTTTAATGTTCCTTTGAATGCAGTTAGAAATGGATCAGAAATAGGAGAAGAACTCTATTAAGTAGTTTTTAATCCCAGGACATGCATGGTCAAACTTGACTGCTCCTCAGAACCAATTTTGAAATAACAGGTTTGGGTGTCATTTTCATTAAATGCTAAGTTTATATGAAAGACTTTGCTGCAATAATTTTTTTCAGAGGATAGGAACCTCAAGTTATCCACAAGAAAAGCATGGCAGAGGGTAGCTTTAGCTTTGGAAGCTGATTCTGGCCCCCCCCCCAAGATCTACTTCTTGGTGTAGAAGCAGTCCCAGGCTTGCCTGGCATTAGTTGCAACACTCTCAAGTTAGGAGAGTTAAGAGAACAAAGTTGCCTAAATGAGGCAGAACTTCCTTCTTAGCTCAAGAGATGGTTCAGGTAAATATGTTCTTATTTCCTTCTTTTCCTAGGAATTTTCTCCGGGCAGAATGGGATGTTACAAGGAGCGCAGTTCAAGATCAATGAGAACAAACGTGCCGCCCTGTTCAGACTCCAGCTTAGACAAAAGCATGGAAATACTAAGTGAAAATGTCAATCGAAGACACTTGTTGAGGTATTGTATTTTGAGATGTCCAATCTCTGGTCACTCCACAGAATGACAAGGAGAAGTGAAAGCATGCACAATGAGTCATGTCATGATAAATCTACAGCTAAAAATGTGTGGGTGAATACGCTTCTGTTCATGTCAGTGCCAGTGTCTTTCGAACCAGAATCACTCTTCTTAGGAAATGCCTTTTGCTTGTATAAAAACCATGTGTCTTTCCCCAACTCCTTTGAGACCTCTCTGCTTTGGTTCCTGAGAGATTATTTGACCTATCGAGACGTGCAGATTTGCAGGTTAGGGAATGTCCATCCTATCAAACTGTTTGCACATGGAGCAGACTTGAGTTCTGAATCCCTCTTGTGGTCCACAGGCTTTTCTTTGCATGTCATGGAGCACCAGATTACAAGCTCCCTAGTCTTGTGGGGGAACTCTACAATGCAGTATGATAGTGTGAATTCCAGCCTGTTCTTAGGCCCTGGAGAATCTGTTCCTTAGCTTGGGTTTCTTCGTGACATGGATTTTCTGGAGTCTGCAGGACACAAATGAGTTGCAAGTCATTCTTGCAAATAGGAGGGAATGTTGCGGTATTATCAGAGAATCCCAGAATGGTTTGGGTTGGAAGGGACCTTAAAGATCATCTAGTTTCAACCCCCCGGCCATGGGCAGGGACACCTTGTATTATGCTCAAAGCCCTGTCCAACCTGACCTTGAGCACTTCAGGGAGGGGGCATCCACAGCTTCTCTGGGCAACCTGTGCCAGGGCCTCACCACCCTCCCAGGAAAGAATTTCTTCCTTATCTCTGATCTGAATCTCCCCTCTTTCCGTTTAAAACCGTTAGCCCTCGACCTGTCCCTACAGTCCCTGATAAAGAGTCCCTCCTCAGCTTTCCTTAAAGTGTACTGGAAGGCCACTAGAAGGTCTCAGCAGAGCCTTCTCTTCTCTGGGCTGAACACCCCCAACTCTCTCAGCCTGTCCTCGTAAGGGAGGTGCTACAGCCCCCTCATCCTCTCGTGGGGCCTCCTCTGGATCCGTCCGAGCAGATCCATGTCCTTCTGATGTTGGGAGCCCCAGCGCTGAACACAGCGCTGCACGTGGGGCCTGACGAGAGTAGAATAGAGGGGGAGAATCCCCGCTCTCGACCTGCTGTCCCCACTGCTCTTGATGCAGCCCAGGATGGGCTTGGCTTTCTGGGCTGCAAATATACGTTGCAGTGTCATTTTGAGCTGCTTCTCAAGCAACACCCCCAAGTCCTTCTCCGCAGGGCTGCTGTCATTCCACTCCTCGCCCAGCCTGTCCTTGTGCTTGGGTTTGCCCCGACACTTGTGCAGAGCCTTGCACCAGGCCTGGTTGAACTTGGTGAGGTTTGCACGGGCCCCGCTCTCGTGCCTGTCCGGGTCCCTCTGGATGGCCCATCCCTTTCCTCCAGCGAGTTGACCGCACCACACGGCTTGGCATCGTCAGCAAACTTGCTGAGGGTGCACTCGATCCTGCTGTCCGTGTCTCCAACAAACAGATGATCATCTACTGCACTATATTATTTTATTATATTATAATACACTGTAGTGTTGTAACCTTTATACTATTGAATTAATTATTGTAATATGTGTGAGTTAAAAAGTAATTCAGTCGTGAGCCTCGCAAACCGCCTGCTGTCGGGAAGGCGTCCCTGAAGTTCAGCGATTTACCTTGGTGCTGACTTGCTGTGCCGAGAGCGCAGGAAGGCTCGGTACCACGAGGCTGCTCGCTGGCAGCTGGGAAAATCTGTTGGCTCCAGGCACTGTCCTGCCAGCTGTGGGCTGCATGCGGGAGGGGGCCTGAAATGCACTTTGTGTGTAGTAATTCAAGTTCTAGGTGTGGAGATCTTTTTTTTCAAGCAAGCAAGCGTTTGAGTTCTTTGGTATTTGGGAATTTATGTTGAGGAATTTCTTACCCTCTAGAGCTTTGGTGTGCTGATGGAGAAAATGATGTGATGCATGCTTAAGCAGCATACTAAAACCACGCATCTTAAGCACAGACTTCCCACATAAACAATTTTCTAAAAAAGCAATCAGATAGAATTTTACATGAGTGGAGTAAAGCCACTTTATCGGGAGTTATTTGTTGATTTCAGGAAGAAGGTAACTGCACAGAACAGAAGTTGTGCGTTTGTTTCCATCAGAGTGTCTTTTCAGTCTCTTAAAAACTTGCGATACGGGTCCTGCTTCTAAGTAGGTAAAGATAAGTAATTTAAGTTGGATGCTGTGGTTACAACAGTAACTTCTAGTTCAGTATTTAAAAGAAAAAAATCAATCCATTGCATACTTTTTTTTTAGTAGAGAAGCAGTGAAATGAAGGGAATAACATATTTTCTGCCTCAGAGTATTTTATATATGAGTGCGTTTTAGTCACCGGAACGCTGAGGACAAGAGCTGAAGCAAAAGCTGCAGAACAAGTCTGTGACGAAAATGAGGGTTTGGAGGTCCACCGAAGCTGTGGACCTCGACAGAGTCATTACATCGCTACAACTCAATCTGTCTTGTTTGACAACCTTATAACAAAGTAAGTGGGCTTTTTTTCATCATCTTGCAAAAATACTAAACTGAGCCTTATTATCAAGCCTTTGTGCTATGGCATACTATTGGCTAGGGGCTTTCTCCTTCTTTGCACAGCAGAAAAAGGTGCTGTTCCTGGCAGCCAGAGCTAAGTGTATTCGGTGGTCAGGCTGAGGTGTTTCTACGTGCCCCCACGTAAACATTGTGTCCTAGCGATTGCTGCTAGGCCGCAGGTGCCCTCTGTTGTAGTGGTCCACCGCTGTTACAGCACTTGGAACTTTCTGGATGCTGTTAGCAACAGCTGCTAGTGTACAGCTGCTGTGGATCAGGAAGGGAGGGTCTTCTCCTCTGCCCATATGTCTGGTAACTGTTGTTAATATCTTGATCTATATAAGGTGGGAGCCTTTTTACTTCCTAGCCAATCTGTTTAACCCAATTTTTTTGGAAATAGGTGCTTGTGGCTGTTTTAGACTTCCACATGTGCGAGTGTGTGTGGGAGTGAGTGAGTGTGTGTTCTTTGGAAGATGCTTCCTGTGTAAAGGATTTGGGCCCAGCTTATGTTCAAATTGGTCACTGGTGTCTGTTTTGGGCGTTGCCAGGTGCAGAGACATCTTCATAGTAGAGCATCTTGCTGTCCTTTTGAATGACAGGTACTTCATTTTTTAAGCATCTTCATAGCCTACTTCCAGAGGGTTTTCTTTAGATCTGAATTCCATTTTTTAAGTTTTTGGTTTTTTTTCTGATGAAACCGGGATTACCCCTAGTACTTTGTGTATCATCTCTGAAATGCCTGTCTGATTTTTGGTTTGGGTTGGGTGTTTTGTTTTTTTTTTTGTCCTCTGGGAATTGTGTTTTCCTGGGTTCTGCCACACTCTTGGATTATTAACCTGTGAATGATTGATAGATACGCTTTGGTTTTGTGTCTGGAGAAGTATTTAGCTTCCTTGTGTCCTAAGGCCTATTTTAGAGCAGAAATTCTTGTGCTGAAATCTTGGGTGCCAGAATGATGTTCCTATTCTCTCTTGTACTTTAATTGAATCTCTTTTGTATGTGGAGTGCCTTGGTAATGTTACTATAGAGGCACCAAATATGCCCATGTTAGGCTTTCTGCACACTTGTGACTGATCTTTCTTGTTTATTCTCATTAGGAAAACCTCAATATTTACTTCCAAGGAGAGGAGGAAATCCAAACAGGTGACAGAGAAATAGGTGAGAAGCCAGATGACATTGTAGGTTAGTTGTGTTTTAGATTTTCTTTACCACGCTCTAGCCTAAAGCCTTGTCTTAAACAATTGAGATGAGCTGAACTACTGGATGTTTTTCACCTATTGAAGAATTCCGTATTGGTGTTGACGTTACAAGCCATAGTCACGTACTCTAGGACTGTAGTGTAGTGAGCTCAGAACAGGCATTCGGAGGGGAACAAAAATAGGATGCCTTTCCAAAATGCTTACAAGATAAAAGGCAACAGACGGCTGTGGACAGGTGGGAATAGAAAGCAATGGACGGTGTTACTCAGAATAAGGAAGACCGATCTTACTACAGCAGGAGCAGGACAGTTTTCCTGGTGTTGAGCAGCACAACGAGAGTGTTTTGCAGAAGTTAGGTGGGCTGTCAAGGGTGTATGGAAAGCTCCTGAGCATGAAGATCGGCAGGGGAGAAGATAGCGGCATTCCTTTTTGTGTTTAGCAGCAGTCGGTGGAAGCTGCCGTCCGGGCTGTTAGGAGCTGCCATCCTGGTGTTTGTGGAAATACCATGAGGAATAAGGTTAAATCATAAAAAGGCATCTTAACTTGATGTTTGAAGTGAGGGGGGGAAACTTTGTTTTAAGGAGTGCAATAGTTGTGATGAAGGCAGTCAGTGCAATGACCCTTGCAGGAGTTTTCTGGATGGAAAAGAAGGGGGTGAGACTGTACTTAAGGACAGAAGAGGATTGGCAGTAGCTGAGCCGATCAGTGTTAGATTTTTGTGATAGATCTCTGCGCACGCGCAAGAGAGCTCTGAGACAGTGGCAGGAGGGGGAGCCCAAACAATGCCCTGCTGGGCTACTGCCAGGCCCATCCCGGGGCCATCAGCCCATCGCAGTCCTCGATGCACGAGCCCAGGGGGGCACAGTGAGAGGCAGGGACCCAAATCGAGGAGGAGCAGCTGCCTTGTCTGGGCCCCTCCCAGGGCTGCCCCAGGAGAGCCGTCAGCCCCGGTGTGCAGCTGTGAAACCGTGTGGATGAGTCCTTGGGAGCAGCTCTCCAGTCACCTTTTGGACTAAGGGGTTACTGCCCAGGGGTGGGACATACTCTGGGAGGCAGGGGAAGAGAGAGCAGTTTGCACAGGACTTATTATGGGATCTTTAGGGCAGGAAGCAAAGGCGGGACAAGGGAGGGGTTGAGGTAATTTGGGGAGGAACAAGAGTGGGACGAGATGGGCAGGGAGATAAAAAGGGCTGGTGACACTTTGGGCACGTAGGCATCTGAGTAGTGCATTTTAATTTAATTTGCCACAGCACTTCAAACCCGTTTAATGTTATGTCACTGCACAGTAGTTCCATCAGAAGGTGGCGAGGCGGAAGGTGGTGGTGAAGACACTCAGAAGCCCTTCTCCTTTCGACAGAGAAAAACCATTGAGCACTGTCAAGCTCCAATGGCAAGTACGTTACATGCACAGCTCCTCTTCAAGCTAACTTCTTGCATAGGAGTGAGATTTTTTTGGAATGCGAATATATACACACACTCAACTTCTCTTGACATTTCTTACCTTTACTCTGCAAGTAAATGTTCTGAAATGCATGTATCCTGTGCACGTTATCCTTCTTTGCCGTTTGGCACACTTGCTGTTGATTTTGGGTCAAACAATGACCCACGTATCCTTCAAAGAACAGTCATTAAACATACTTGATAATCTTACTCCTGTGTTTTTCAGTTCTTAAAAAGCAGGGGTGTGTGTTTTCACTTCTACTGTGCATTGATTTAAAAAAAAAAATCCCCTTCCCCAAATCACTTGACACTTCTTCTGCAATTGAGATGGGTGAAACACATTCCATCTTCTGCCTCCTTCGCTATACTGCTTTGTTTGTAGCAGTGCTGTAAATTCATTGCTTTCAACAGAACCAAACCAATGTAAGATGTGTTTTTTGGGCCAGTCTTCACCTGATGGGTGTTCCTTTAGAAACAGTCAGTCACGAGGGTCTTCTGGAAGAAATAACAAGTTGGTGTCTAGTTCTTCTGTAGAATAGTGATAATTCTTCTTTTTCAGTAGTGCTGTCAGTCACGTCACTGAATAAAGCTTTTGAGGGTTTCTGTACTGGTGGTAATTGCAGGTTAATAGTAGGATGTTTGCTGTTGTCTGAGGGTATAAAGACAAGGAATGTTTGGGGAGGGGAGGCTATACTTTTTATTAGCCATTAGATTTTTTTAGAAGGCAGTTTTACTGCCTTTTCACTGATGCTACCTTAGCAGTGATAAGGTGGTTAGGGAGGTTGTGGCTGAGATTGTGGAAGTGAGATTTTTTTTTTTTTAATTCTGGAACTGAAGCCAAAATATCTGTCTGAAAATCGTAGACTATTGAATCTTGAGGGATACAGATTATTTTCTTAAAATTGAAGGTAATTGAGTTAGAGGGAGAACCTGTATGGAGGTTTTAATTATTTTTTTTTAAAATCGCCCAAATACTGATTCTGGTTTCTTTCTGGAATCAGTTAATGTTTCTGTATGAAACTAACATTAAACAAGAAAAATGCTAAATGAGATTATGAATTGCAGTAGTAATGACAACAGGATTTTGGATCCTGTAGCCAGTTAGAGCAGGGAGAATGGGGTCTCTTGCTAGAGAGAAGGAAGCATTTTGGTTTGCATCCTTGAAAGGAGAAGGCAGGGGTTTGAAGCCCAATTTTTAAATAAGTTAAAGTTTCTGTTTCCCGGAGTGGACACGTAATGCCAAGTGAAACTCACTGTGTGTGAGAGAAAGAGATTGGACACAGTGAACTGGTTAAACATTTTACCTTCCTAAGAAAAACTAAATTTTGCTGTCACAAGGAAAACCACGTAATGTAACTTGACACTGGATCTTAAGAGTGCAGTGATTGGGAAACTTAATAGATCTCAAAGTAAATTCTGAGATTGAATTCACTTAGATTTTGATATGACTTAGGGCGTACCTCAGTTTTGTTGCTTGCTTGTTTCTGTGTCTGCAGACAGACGGGCAGCCCACCAGAGTGATTCCGCATCCTCCTCTGGTGACAGCATGAGAGGTGTGGGAAATGCAGCTGTAACAGATTTAAGAAAGTTAATGAAATTGGAGAATTTGGGAGGGGTTTGCATCTGCCTAACTGAAGTGCTATCCTCTTCACCTTGTACACTTTTAAAACGGTGGCAATATCTGATCGGATCTCTTGGTACTGACAGCTGTAACTGGACTCTCCAGAATTTATTTTTTTGAATTGATTTTTAATAAGCAATTTGTTTTCTAGGCAGGAATGGGGTGAGGAACGTTTATGTCATGTTTTAATTACTGTGCTTTGCAGAGGTTTATTCAGGAAGAAAACCACCATAGCAGAAAATGTTTATATAAATAGAGGAAGTGACCGAGGTTTTGTTACGTAAGAGATGCTCTCGAAAAACTATTTTAAGGACAACCTAATAGATGAGTTTTCAGCCTGATGTCTTTCAGACGTGTGTCTTCTGGCACGTATATCCCAAAGTCCTCAGCAAGTAGGAGCAGTGGTGGGTAGCCTTTCTAATGTTAATCTGCACAGAAATAAGTAACCCCTTGGGCTGTAACTTTCTAAGTGTAAAATCTCTGAAAGATGTCAGTGTGTTTTGGGAGGTTCTTCCATCACACAAGTCAAGGTCAGTTCACGGTCTCCACGTACAGAATAGCTGTTTCTTGCATTCATGCTGGTGTGAATATTCGTAAGTGCAAAGAGGTGTGAGAATAATTAACAGCTCAATGTCTGGAGTGACCGTTTTGCTTTATTTGCTCATGGATATTAAATGTAAACCCATTTAAATGAATATTTAACTATGTAGGAAGTTTATGGACATGCATATGGTTTTCTGCATTCACTTGCCATCCTCCTAAAAGCAAAAACCTTCTAGCTGCATCCTGAGTTAGAAAGCGCCTTTCTCTTTCTCCTTCATTCAAACCAGGAGTCTTCCAGTAAACTTGGGGAAAGACGAATTAAAGGGAATTCCCAGGGATCGAATGAGAATTGGAGCAAGTCTGTCTGATGGTGATCCAATGCAAATAGATTGTTCGGTGAGTATTTTTAGTTCATTGTCTCAGGGAGATGCTTCCAGTGTTTGTAAAAGCTTTCAGTAATGTTTTGTCTACAACCACCTTGTTTTACAGTTTTCTCTGGAGCAATTTGAAAACCGCCCAGAACGTTCCCTTTGTGCTGATGTGTGATTTCTGACGGAACCTCATGTGAGGGTGCAGCTTTCCTTAGCATGCAGAAATGTGTTCTGTTGACTTTTTCTTTAGGTCTGAATTGATGGTGTGGGTTGTCTTTCTGACCACATTGCAGCTTTAAGAGAGATGGTTGTTTTTCTGTTGCTTTACCCGGAATTCCTTGAGAGATTGAAAGTTCAAACGCCAAGGTAAGAGAGGTTGTTTAAAACTATAATTCACTTGTTTTCTGGAGAATATTTGACTGAGGTGTCAATATATTTCCATGCTTCAGAATTTTCAGCAGCACTGATGGCGTTTTTTAGCAGTAGCAAAAAGTGATTGATTGAAAATGGATTGAATCCAGAATATGTGTGGGTTCAAAGATTGAGTGTGTGGTGAGAATACACTTCAAAGGTGCCTTGCCTTTTTAAAAGGTGGGGTTGTGGTGTTTTTCTTTTGAGTTCTATGTACAAGGCAACTTGATTAGTTTATAAGCAGGAAGGGATTACCTACTGGTAGTCACCTGTAGTTTGTTGCTTGGAAGTCCACTTGTCTCTCCCACTCTTTTTTACTTTTTTTTTTTTTTTTTCCAAGGGCCCAGGTACCCATTTTACAGTTGATAGGACTTGCAACTAGACCCTTGCAGTGGGTGTTTGTGCTTGGGCTAAAATAAGAATGTGTCTGCTTCTGACACAGCTGAATTAGTTCTGTGTTATGAGATGAAATTATTAGAGATTTAATTGTTAGCTTTACATATTCTTGGTCAGCAAAACTCGATTGTGGATATTGAAATGACTTTAAGTTCTTTCAGTAACTTAAAACTACTACAAATTGTACAAATAAAATCTTTCAGTGTTTTGCTTCTTTATTCATTGGAATTCTCTTTGAAAGAGCGGTGTGGTGGTTAGTTTTGTTTTTTTTTTTTTTATTTAGATGAAGAGTGTGATTATCTGGAAATGCCGAATACCCTCCCAGCTTTAGACTTTGTCCTCATTTATCATCAGCAGTGGATGGTCTGAGAGACCAAATCCAGGAACTTAAAGCTTTCTGAAGGAGAATGAAATGCTTTACTATCAAATCTTGCTTCTTGTGAAAACAAGAATGAATATGCAGTGCATCACTGAAAAACAAACTGGTGATTCATGTTAGAGCCTGGTCTCATGCTTCACTGAAGTTTGTTCTTGTTTGGCTCCCCCATGCTGTAACCACCCCTGTTGGTTTGTCAGCAGTTTGGGAAGTGTCCTTCTGGGACACTATGACTTTTTTCTCAAGGTTTTGTACGTCTGTTATCCTCTTTATTCATTTTGTTTGCTGCCTTGTTGAATTGTGTAAGAACACAAAACTTCCATCCGTTTTGTCTTTTCTCACACTTCAGCTGTTGCTGCTGTTGTAGAGAAGAAGTCTTTTGCTTAGGAGAGAAGAGTTGTGCGGGTTTTTTTACTTACACTTGCTAACGAATGTAGCCAAGGTGACAGGAGAAGAGCCTTTTTTAAGAGGAAAGGTACTGACTGCCTGAGTAAATGGGTGGGTGAATCTGAATGAAAGCTTTGTTTATTATTTGATAAAGTAAGGTTGAAATGTGCCATGTGTTCTGTCCGAGTTGTAACTGTAATTTTCTGTGGTCAGTATTTTTAAAGAACAGTTCACGCCTTTTCGTGTTTTGTCAGTTCCTTCTACTGAAATGGGATTGTCAGGGTTTCGTTTTCCAGTGGTTTTTTGGGGGAGCTTGAAATCTTGAGGTGTGCTGGGAAAGATTAATAAAACAAAACAAGAAAACCTCACAAAGCAAACCCACACCCTCTGCCACCAAAAAACCCCCCAAAACAGAACCCCAAAAACCCCTCCCAAATAACAGCCACAAAAAGGGTTTCAAGAGGCAAGAGAGATGGTGGCTTTAGATCAGAGGGAAGGAGATGCAGGCAAAAAGCACGGTCATTTAAATTCATAACAGAAGCTTGCTTCCAGAACCTGTAGTTGAATTAAGTGCCGACTCTGTTCTCAGGGGCTGCTGAAGAGCTGTAAAAACTACTGGTGTGACTTGTTTCCTGTCACCCAGTCTCAGGGGGTTGACAGAGGCCACTGTCTTCTGTTACTTGTGCCACTTACTCCATTCATTCAGTTAGTAGAGATCCCTGATGCTGGTCTGAAAAATCTAGTTCCTGTAACCTTCCAACCATAATGTTTTTCGTCCGTTTTCCCTTTAAAATAGTGCTGGTTTTCTTCTGTCAATATCCCTGTGTTCTCATTCCAGGCCTACCAGATGCGACCTTCAATTGTTTTCTTTAATGAGATAGATGCCTTTGCTCCTGTGTGGTTCAGCAAACAAGACCAAATTCACAGGTAGTACATTTTTTTGGTACCTACATAGAAGCTGCTTGATCTTTGTGAAAAGAAGATCACAACCTATTTAAGTTTGTGACACATTCATTTATCCTGAAAACTAGTAATTCAATGCTACTAAATTTCTGGTGATTTTTAAACAAGAAGTGAAAACAATTTACTAAGCTTGAGATCAACACAAGGCTTGTGTTACCTTATCTATTTTTGTTTGTCTTCAAATGAGTCACTAATCAGTTAAAAAAATCAATTAAAAGCTTGTCCTTTTGGAGTGATTGTTGGAGAAGGTCATGTAGAAGGTAACAACATTTACTAAACCAGCGAATGAAAATGATATTTTCCTGTTAGCTCTATTGTGTCAACACTTCTGGCACTCATGGATGGCTTGGCCCGCAGAGGAGAGGTTGTGGTGATCGGAGCCACCAACAGACCGGATGCCATCGATCCTGCTTTACGAAGACCGGATGCTTTGAAGGAGAGCTCCTCTTCAGCTTGCCAGATAACGAGGTGAGAACTTCAGCTCAGTCTTAATGCTAATGTGGCAGAGTCCATCTTTATAACAAAACCATGTAACGATGCAGTATCACGGAGCAGTGAAAGTCAGAACCAGTATTGTACAATGTGGACAAAAGAGGGATATTGGAGAGACTGTCTTGCGCTCTGGAGGTCTGATCTGGTCCTGAATGTTTATGATGAAGATGACTTCAGCGAAGTTGTAGAATTACTTTTGGTTTCGCTGTAACCAGCCAAGAAAATGGGATGCTTCTAGTCAAGGAAGTGTTTAAGAAAGATTGAATGTTGTATGCATTAGTTATAAATTGCTGCTCTCTCATCTTTGAAAGAATGCACACAAGCATTCCCTTTTTGATAACAAAAAGGTTTATCAAGGTGTGGGAGTGAAAGAAAATGATTTATTCCCGAAGCGGTTCATGCTGGCTTACTTATTTAATCCACTTAGGCACTTCAGCCTGAAGCATTCTTGCTCTCGCTTCTTGGTTTCAGCAACAGGAGAGGGGGTGCCGTGGAACAGATCAAATACGTTATTCCCCACTGTGGAAGAAATGTAGAAATCTGCCACAATTAACCTGTGTACCAGGAAACACTCCAGTGAAAGTCTTGCTCAGTGGTGATGAGGATGGGCAACATCTGACATTTTCTGGATCAGTGACAGTAGTTTGAATCAGAATTATTATTCCTTGTTACAAGTGTAGCAATTTGAAAGGTCGTGCTAGGACTCTTTTCCCTGAATGAACCGGCAGAAAAGCAAACTTGGTGAACTAATGAGACTGTCACCATGAAGTTTTGCTAAATTTGAGAGAATTCTCTGTGGTGAAAAGTCTCTTGTTTGCAAATGAGGTTTTGGGGGGGTTTTTGGTTTTGGTTTTTTTTACTACCAGTTCTTCCTCAGGATCAGTAGGTCTCATACTTGTGGAAACTGGCTTTTTATGGAAGCTCTAAACGCATTTGATTTCCCTGCAGACCCCCAGGAAGAGTTTAGTGGAGCAAGTTGAGAATGATTAAATGTCCTGCTTGAAAAAGCTGAGAGCATATTAACTGAGCTTTCAAATTCTTAGAAGTTTAGCGGAGAAGAGTGTTGTTTATATTATTGTGAGGGTCTTTGTGGTTTTGTTTTGTATTTTTGAGGTATTCTTAAGAGAAAACTTAGGACAAACTGAAAGGCAACTAATCTGTTTCCAGTCCAGAAAGGAGATTTTAAAGATTCACACGCAAGGCTGGGACCCTAAGCCATCGGACGTGTTTCTTGAAGAGCTAGCTGAAAAATGTGTGGGTAATTTTGAAACCAAAGTGAGTTACTGTGTGTGACTGAGTCCCAAGGAATCTGGGCTTGTGCCAGGCGGTACCCCAGCTCCTGTGCCATGCCGCAGAGTGAGGCGGTGAGGCAGCTGGCACATCTGGGGAGCAAAGTCAGATGCTTCTTGGCTTTTGATTTTCTTTTTGTCCATCAGAACGTAGAATGGGTTTTGGGCATCTTTCTTGGGAGCAAAGTTTTGACTGTGAGGCTGCTTCACAAGTGCAGGATATCAAGCTGCGAGCCACGTAACAAAACTCCTCCGCAGTGCAGTCACTACATTCTCTCTTAAGCAGTTAATTTTGGGCTGTATACAAAGTCTCTTAGTGTTGCACTTTAGAAACCGTGACCTTGACTTATGTGTTGCCTGAGACTGACCTAACATTTGCTTCTTTTTTTGATTATTAGGATACCGTGGTGCTGACATTAAATCCTTATGTACTGAAACTGCCCTCTGTGCTTTGCGCCGCTGTTGTCCTCACATATATGAAAGTCGTGAGAAGCTGCAGTTAGATGTCACCTCTATTAAAATAAGAGCAGAGGATTTTGTCATGGCTATGCAGAAGATTGTTCCAGCTTCATAGAGGGCTGTGACTTCACCTGGGCGACTGCTATCCCCTATTTCCAAACCACTGCATGAAAACACACTAGCAGAAATTCTGCGAGCCTTGCAGAAAGTATTTCCCCACACAGAGGTTGCACTGAAGAAGAACCAACAGCAAAGTACAAGAACATCGACTTCTTTACAATTCTGCCAGGGCAAAAGTTCTGGTTTGTGCAATCAACACAGGCAAACCTCTTGGCTGTAACGACAGTAGAACGTTGTAATACGCACATGCACAGCGCTGCCTGGGAGCTGCGAGCGACTCGCCCTTTGGAGTGGAGCGCTGTGCGTGCTCCGCTAGAGCACCCTGTTTCTGACAGTAGCTAACATGGTCTTTGTAATTTGTAGAGATGGATCTAAAGTTCAATGTACGAGGCCCCTCTTTCAAAATCAGTGTTTAAATGGGGAGACAGGGGTATTTTTACCTGAATGCTGCTTATTCCTGTTGGAGGAATGTCAGGACCACAAGACAAGTGGTTTAAGCTAGATACTGGTTTAGGTGTTGTGACTTTTAACCATAGTCTCTGGATTGAAATGTTTATGGATCCCACTTTACACTTGCACATGAGATCAGAATGTTTTAGGAGTGGATGCTTCAGGGCTTGGCTTGCACAGCATATGTAAGCTCATGCTCGTGACTGCATCAACCCTGATCAGATTTAGTCTGTCAGTTGGTGTGAGCAAATAAATGTATAAGGTCACTCTGCTCCTGATTAATGGAAATCTGTGACTAGTTAGTTATGATGCTAATTCCTGGAGAATGTTGCACCAGCATTGCTCCCAGTAGAGCTGGGAGATGTATTTGCATTGGTAAAACAGAGACAAAACCCCATCAACAAAATCAAAGCAGAGAGGCTCGGGGACTGGTAATTACATCCCCTCCCTGCTGCCCCCTTTCCCTTCTCTCCTCTTTCACCGACCTTCAAGGAGCTTTTTTGAGCAGATGTGTTGGTCTCTGTAGTCTGACTCCCTAGTCTGAGACATGGCATCCACTTACTTGCCCCACGTCCAGTGGGGGAACCTGCTCCAGGAGCTACAGAAGTTGTTGCTAATCGTCTTTATTCTAAGGAAAGGACCTCCAGGTTTTCACCGACAGAGGGATAATAGCTTATGCAAATCATGGGATATAGGACAGCTTTGTAGAGACTCGTACAGTCTCCTTAGATCTTGTGGTAGAAGGAACTCCTCAGAAAACAGCTTTCAGCTCGTGCCCTCCAATACGAGTGGTTTCCAGCACAGATTTAGAACTAGCTCTGTTAATGGGAGAGCAAGCTCTGGACTATTCAGGAAGGTTAACAAACTGGTCTTGTCTTTCAGACAGTTTAAGAGATGTGATTGACAGCCATGAGGAGGCGCCATCTGCCTTTGAAGATGAGCCAGCTTGTAATACACCCGCTAGAGAAAAGGAAAACCTCCTGAATTTCAGCAGGTAAACGTTTATCCCCTTTATGTTTCCATTTTGAAGATGTCTGGGTCTGTAAACAGTTTTGGTGCGAGGGGTGGTAGATGAAGGAGTCGAGCTGTTGCGGGGGGTGGGTGATCAGTATTTGCAAGAAGTAAGCGTGAAGATCCAGCTGGGTACTGATGTTCTAACGGATGGAGTACACTGTCATGACCGATTAAACTGACCAGCCCAGCCCTCTTTTCCCAAGTCAGTGGTCCACAGACTATTAGAACATGTTGGCTTAACCCTTGGTATTCCTTGAAAGAATCCAGACCAGAGAAGTGTGCTGTCTGTCCTTTTAGCTAAAAAACCCCTATGGATTGGTGTAGCCATCTTTTGACCTTCTGCCTTCCCAGATTGTGAAGCCAGCAGGAAATCGTGTAGCAGAAACAAAACTGAGAAATGGTTTGTTGAACCACTGTGAGAAAAATGTCAATGATGTCTGCATTTTCTACCTTTCGCCTACTGAGTTTGTGTTAAACTTTTGACATTTTACTGTGGAAGTTTCATAAGCCAAGATATGACAAAATAGATTCCTGTCGTCACTGTGGGTCAGTTATTTTTATGACTGTCTGTCACTGTGCTGTCCAGAAAATCTTTGGACTTGCTGAGCTTGGTTAGGTCTCTAGGATCATTGACTTCATCCAGTAAAGCTTCCAAAAGTATTGGGGTGGAAAAAGCAAATGCTGTTCACAAATGTGTTTTGTGCGAGTAAAGCAAGACAACTGGGAAATTAATGCACAATTCAAAGTGAAACAATTAGAGTGACTGAATAAATGTAAATCTCCTATGTCTTCAGTATACCCCTTGAAACCAGTCCAATTGTGTACTTCAGATAACAGCTAATGTGTTTCAGTGCCCGTGTTAATTTTTGTCTAAAAATGGGCTTCTGTCCCTTCTTTCCCACCATCTCCAGTAGCTATGGCCAAATTTCAGCTAAACTTGACCAATGTAGAGATCTCATGGTTATTTAAACTCAAGACCTGCTGAGAACTGGTGTGTAGGGGCAGTGAAGAGGTCCAGATTGCTAGGTGCTGGAAGAGAGTTGTTATCCCCCATAGCAGGTTACTGACCAGTTATCATGTGTGTATTGAGCTGGACAGTCCCCCTGTGGGATTTAAGAGCTGGTACTCAACCTCGCCCAGCAAAGAGCAGACGTGCTGCGGGTTGGCAGGTTTTCTTAGGGCAAGTATGTACCAGTTTGTAACAAAATGGGCTGTGATGGTCTTCCCGATCACAGACCGCCTTATTATTTGCTTGAAGATGAAGAGTATTTGCCAAAAGAGAAAAGTGCTTAGGAAAAAACACTTTTAACTTCTGTGTGTCTAGTCATCACTTCCATTTTCAAACTTACTTTCTCCTTACTGTTCTAGAAATGCTTATGATCAGCCGACATCTTGCAGGCCACAGTTCTTATTAGTCGGAGAGCCAGGATATGGGCACACTTCTCATCTGGCACCTGCGGTAATACACACCCTGGAAAAGTTTCCAGTTTACACACTAGACCTCCCCACTTTGTTTAGTAGCATCGGGTCTCCGGAAGAAACGTGTGCACAGGTATGTGTTTCCTCTTTAATCTCCTAAAATGCACCAACTGTATGTAAAGGAGTAAAGTCAGCAAACTTCATTGTTAATGGAGTTGGCCTGGCTTGAATGTATATGTTGTTTTTCTTTTTGTCTGAAAATTCACTTTTCTTCTAGATCAAATGACACTGACTAAGGATGTTGTACATGCTCGTATTTTCCATTTCAAATGAAACAGCGAGGATGTTGTTAGCAGCTGGGGAGGATGGGAGGTGCTGCCAATAAACCTCTCTTTATGGCAAGAAATCCTGCCGGACTCAGTGGGATCCAGAAGGTTGTTTTCATTGCTGCTTAAGACTCTGTGCTCCCAGCAGATGGCTCTGGGTCAGCCTGACTGTGTGCTGTGCACTTTCTGTAGCCACCTCACATATTTGTAAAGCAACCGAGGTTTTAGGGAAAAGTGTTTCTGTTTTATACATATACAGCTGCCCTGCTGCAGTATATGCGGTAAAAGCATTAAAATTCGTGGAATGTTTACACTGGTACTATGGTGTGGGGGTTTTAACTAGGGAGTTAGCAGATTTAGTGCTGCTTTCCTTTTTACTTGTAGGCAGGAAATGCATTTCATTGTTTGCCATCGCTGTATTAAAATACTCTGACCTTTAGTAGCAGTGTTTCAGAGCTGTACAAGGAAGTGACAAGATCTGTCTTAAAAAAATTGATGTGATTTAAAATTCTTAAAAAAATTGTTTCTACTCTTGTCCAGCAAATATCACGCAATGGATTTCAAGAATGACTCAGATGTTTTTCATGAGATTTTTGTGACCTAATGCATAAAAGGAAAAAAATCCTCCAGACCCTTGAATTTCCTGTAAGTTTCTGCAAGTTGTCAATACTGAATCGAGCATTTCTATTTGTCTCCTGAAGGTCAGATTTTACTTTTAATGTGATGATACCTCTTAGTTCCTGACAGATTATTTCCATGAATCAGATGGAAGCAGGGTTAATTGAGGCTAGGCGGCTGTATACAAATGGCTGAAAAATTCTACCCTTCCACTCTTCAGCATATGTCAAATATGAATTTCCCACAATACCAAATTCAGTATTCAGTTATGCATAACTTTTAAAGGTTATCTTACTTATTTATTTGGTGGGTAGAAATGATGAATGATGGGACAAACCTTGTATTTCTCATACCTCTCTTTGTTAGGGTAAACTGCTAGGCCCAGATTTCTCAGAGTAAATGATGATGTTGATCACTTTGAGCTCCAAGCAGGCAAAGAGACACACTTTGTAGGGTCCCCCACTGCTCTCAGCATAAATCTGCTTGCTCTGGAAAAGCCAAATAAATAATCATATCTTTAAATTGATGCTCCTTAAAAAGATGTAATGAAAACTCCCAGTTCTTGCAAGTGTTGGTTCCACAAACTCAGTCTCAGGCTCTGTAGGCCCTAATAGCTCTCAGTGACCCTGATTGCCTCACCTGGAGCCTCCACCCACACCCCTGCCCAGGAGCCCAGTTTCAGGTCAGCCCTGGGCACATCCCACCCCCCGCACCAGGCACACTGTAGCTGTGCCTGTCTCACTTTGTTGCTGGCCCTGTCTCCTGCATGGACCTTAGATTTGTATGGCAGCCTTGCTTCAGGATCTGTCTCTTCCTGCTCTGGATGGACAGAGTTTTTGTCTGGAGAATTCCCCTCGATGAAACATTTTCTTTGAGAAGTGTGATTTGGAAATGCAGATTTTATTTTGATTCTGTGATCTACAGGCTCAATAAGGATTCAGGTACTTTGTCTACATCAGAGCATATAGGATGAGAAACTGCTTTGAAACTACAATGTACAAGCAAATGTGAAGTCACATATATGTGCTGGGTTTAGGAATGGTATTAGAATGGGCAGGTCAGAAAACACTCTTATAGAAGAATTGCCGATGCTTGAAAACTAGTAAGTTATTTTTGAGATAGATATGAGAAAAAAACGGTGCTAAATAGTAAAGGAAGCTCAGTAAAGCACACTTACATATTGTAATCTGGCATGTAATTTTGCTGTGAGGCAGAGATTCTTCCCAAATCAGTTCCAAAGTCTGCATAACAAAGAGAGAAATTTTACAAAAATATGCCACTACATGTCTCAATGAATGAATCAAATAGCTGGCCAAGGGCAGGGAACAGAGGCTCAGATGCCCATGCTGTTAGTGTTGAATTTAAAGGTCACAGAAATTGATGCAGGCCCCATCACAGTTGTATTTCCAATAATCTTTGGGTTCTCGTATGTAAAGTTTGGGAATGGTATTTAAGGAAAAAGTTTTTGGATTTTTGACTTGGCTATTGCTTTAGCAGGTAGCTGTGCTTAACTTGCACGCTTCCTTGCTTTCTCGCTGTGAATTGACTGTTACTGAAAAGCAGGATCAGGGAACTTCTTGCCCCCAGTTTGATGCAGGTAAGCAGACACTTCTTTGTGGACAGCCAGGTGTGCGAGTGAGTGCTCTCACCAACAGTGCGCACCAAGCACTAAGACCATACATCGTACGTAGTATTTATTCATATGTATTCATTAAGTATTCATACATAAACATACTATTTCCTAGAAATCATGAACATACTCTCCTCCTATTTCCGATTCTGTGCAGTGGAACCCAGAAATGTCTAGAAAGGGGTCTGGTGTGTAATAGGGGTCGGTGGCGTATGAGTCGCTGGTCACGATCTCCCCCTGCCAGAATTACCTTTTGCCTAGTTTCACTGTTTCTTGGCACGGGCCTACAAGTTGTTACAGTTGATTTTCCCTAGTGTTCATTAATTCTAAATTCTGACACCTCTATACATTCCTTAAAATATATTTTAGGTAATAAACTACTTCTGTTTAGACATCTCTATGACTACTTTAAAATTATCTTTAATCTCACACCTAATTATCTAAGCTTCTAAATGTACCTACTAGGTGATTATTGACCACTTCTTCAGCCTTGGTACAGGGCTGTACAGGGGATTCCATAGTAGCACTGGTTGCTGGGTCAGTGTGCAATATGCAAAGGTAAACATTGCCTTACATTAAAATCATTCCTATGTTTTCATTTTTCTAGAAGTTTCGCTATTAAATCCTCAAGTAACTTAATAACAAGTCAGTAACATTTCCCCCCTTTGAAATTGTTGAAAACTATTCCAGTACTTTCATATTATGTAGTACTCTGTATCTTAGTGTCTGTTTCACTATATGCTGGTGGTGCACTATATACTGGTGGAATGGTTGGAACCTCTCTCATGACTGTACGATTAAATGCGATTTTGCTGGTAAATTGTTTCTTTAGACAGGCATAGAGCAGCATTATCATCAAAAAGACAATTAGTAACAGAAACAAAGTTTTAATCAAGGATTGTAGCCAAGAGCTCAAATTCCATCCTAATCCACTAAAAATCTTACCTAACCAATCTTCTGACATGTCCTCTCATATCTTTTCAGTTTCTTTCTTATTTTTTCCCAACAGATCCAGATCGTGCTCTACATCCTGGGTGACATTTGGAATATGAATGCAGCAATGATCTAATTTATCCTTGAGATATCCACACAGTCCATGCTCTTTAAGTTGAAGCGTGTCTAGAGCCATTCTATTTTGGAGTGTCATCCTAGAATTTGCCTGCAACTATATGTTTAATTCCTTGAATCCTTTCTTTGTGACATTTGCTACCTTTTCTAGTTGTCCTGTTAGCTGATATAGCCATTCTCTATTTCTGTATGAGGCTGTGGGATTCAAAAGGGATTCAAGGCCCCAGCCAATTCTTACTCCTGTTGATGGTTCATTCCATGTGTCATCTGTTTCTGATCTCTTGATCCGCTGTAATTTTACGTTTTTCTAAAGATCCTTTAAATGGAGACTTTTTCTAATTTGGGCACAATGTTGGCATGCCTAACATAATTTGTTTCACCTTTCTGTCTAATGGTAAATGAGTTGTTCAGGTTCCATCACTTAATGCCCAAACTAAATGTCCTAGACTCTGAATAGTAGATTTCCTGCATCTAAACAAGGTTCCCTTCCTGGGTGTAAATGTGCTGGTTAAATTGAGACTTATTTTTTAGATCTCGACAAAAACAGCCAAATTTTAAAGCAGCCACCAAAGGAGGGATTCTTTGAATTATTAAATCTGCATTGCTGCAGTCATACACCTTTTCTTTCACGTTTCCACCATGACACTATTTTGTCCTCTTTCTCTCTCAGTGAAGTTCCTTTATCGTCTACTGAGGGGAGGACTGCAAACACTTCTCCATCCCAAGTGAAACACCAAGGAGTTCTAGCCATGTACTGAAACGGAGAGAATATGGACATGGACCATACGGAGTCCTTTTGTGTAACTTGACCAGTTTTGTTACACTGCCATTCCATGGTGCTTCTGCTCACATTGTTTTTGATCTGTTCATCATAGGAACACCATCCTACCTGGGGATTTGGAACGCCAGGAAGAAGAATCCGAGCTATGGCACCGTGTCGGGATCCTGTTATAAAATCATAGTTCAACAGTGTTTTACAATCTGTTTCTTTGCCTGGCGTCTTCCACTGTTTTCTGATAACCTTTACTTGTTCATACCGCTCAACAGCAGGTTTCTGTTTGCAGTAAGTCTTGTTTTTATGTTCCAGGTTGGTCAGATTCATGGTTAAGGTTCCCCATGGAACAAATTCACCTACTGCTCTTGGTATTGGTAAACAAGCAGTAATCCATGGGACATCCTGCAAATTGGCAAATCCCTTAATCAATCGTAACATCAGATTTTCTTTGGGTATTTCTTTAGGGATGCTGATCAGCTGCTATGTTTCTATTTGTCTTTTGTTAATAATCAACAAATCAACCCATGATCCCACTAGCACTAGCTTCCAAGCTAATATAAGAACAACTATCACAAACTGGTATGAGAAATTAGACCTGTTTCAGAGTCAATTTTAAAGTCTCTGGATCTCAGTTAATAATCTTCCATGGAGTAGGTTCCACCTTCACCTGCATATAATGTATCCAAGCATCTCATTCTGCAATCTGGATAGATGTAAAGATGATTAACAGTATCTGGAAAGGTCCCTTCCAGCGTTTTTGCAGAGGTTTGGAAGTACACGTCTTTACATAGATATAATTTCCTGGATGAAAGCCGTGCACTGGATTCTCCAAAGATACGCACTGCGCTTCGAATCACAGTCATGGCTTTGCCTGAGGAAGGCAAATATTTATACACATCTTGTTTCCCTTTCACATGCATATTTGGATTTGGTTCTGGGGACTCATATGGTTTCCCATATAATTCATAAGGACTGACTGAGGTACCAGTCTTTGGTTGTACTCTAATTCGCAATAATGCCAATAGAAGTGCTTGAGGCCACTTTAAATTAGTTTCCTAAAATGTTGCTGATTTGTCTTTTTAGAGTCTGATTCATTCTTTCCACTTCTCCACTGGATTGTGGCCTCCATGGGGTCTGTGAATCCCAAGTGATTCCTAAAATGTTGCAAACACTTTGTATTACTTCAGCAACAAAGTGTGGACCTCTGTCAGGAAATTCCAATAGGGCCTCCAAATCTCGGAATTATTTCCTGTAGTAACCGCTTTACTACTGCCTTTGCTTGTGTGAAACAACAGGGAAAAGCTTCTGGCCATCCTGTAAAGGTATCAACCCCCACCAGAATGTATCGGTACCCATTTTGTCTAGGTAGCTCTGAAAAATCTACCTGCCAATAATCTCCAGGTTCTGTTCCAGATTTTAGTCTGCCCATTTGGACCCTTTTCTTGATCTCTGGATTATTTTTCAAACATACTTCACATTTTGCAGTTAACATGTTAACCGATACTACTTGCCTGTGTAAATGAGTTACTAAGGCTTCCACACCCCAGTGACATTCTTGGTGTTTTATCTGAATTATTTTTCTCGTTAAAAGAGATGGAACCACCACTTGTCTCTTAGGGGTTACCCACCATCCAGCTAAATTTTTCTTAGCATTCAGCAATTTTCCAAATTTGTCATCCTCCTCCGACTATTTAGTTTTTTCCCTGGGAAGGGTTACTGGTTTAGTTGGAATTAATGCCATCTGTAATGCTTGCTCCTTTGCTATTTTTCTTGCCATTCTTCGGCCAAATTATTTCCAGCAATTTCCTTTGTATTTCCAATTTTCTGTGCTTTACAGTGCATGATTGATTGCTACGTGATCTGGTTTTTGAATTGCTCGCAATAATTGTAAAATTTCATTTTGATGCTTAATATTTGATCCCTGAGAGGGCAATAATCCTCTCTTTGCACAAAGCTCTGTGAACGTGTACTGCCCCAAAAGCATACTTTGAGTCTGTCTAAATATTTAATTTCTTCTTTTCACTCAATTCTAGGGCTCAAATGAAGGCATCAAGTTCTGCTTTCTGAGCTGATGTAGTACTAGCCAATGCTCTTGCTGCTGTAACTGGGGTATCTGTTGTTAGCGCACGTCCAGCGTATCGGACTCCTTGCTCCGTGAAGCTACTGCCATCTGTGTACAGTTCCCAGTCAGGATTTTCTAGCAGCATATCCTTCAAATCTTCTTGACTGGAATAAACATGTTCAGTGGTAGTTAAGCAGTCACGCTCCAGCTGTCCCTCTTCCTGTGTGGAACTTAAAAACACTGCAGGATATACCAGGTTAGTTGTTTTTAAAATCACATCATCATGTTCAGTCAAAACCACCTGGTACTTTATCATTCTGCTCAGGGATAGCCAATGTCCTTCCTTTTGTTCTAAAACAGTTACTACCATGTGTGGGACATACACTGTTACTGTTTTTCCCAAAGTCAATTTCTGGCCTTCTTGTATAAATAAGCATCACTGTTGCAGCAACTGCTTGAAGGCAGTTAGGCCATCCTTTACTTACTGTGTCCAACTGTTTGGAAAAATACCCAGCTGGTCTCTTCCCGCTTCCCATCCTCTGAGTCAGCACACCTAGTGCAAGGCGTTGTTTTTCACAGACAAACCCCTGAATAACTTTGGTTAAATCTGGAAGTCCTTAGGCGGTGCAGACATTAAAGCACGTTTTAACTCTGTAAAAGCCCTTTGTTGTGTTGGGCCGCATACAAAAGGAGAGTTCTTCTGGGCCTCATGTAGCAGTTTAGCTATTAGACCGTAATTCATTATCCAAAGGCGATGCCACCCAGTCATTCCTAAAAAGGCTCTCAGTTCATGAACATTTTTCGGCTTGGGTATGCCACAGATAGCTTCTTTACAGTCTGTTCCTAATTGCCATTGTCCTTTTGAAATCTCGAAGTCCAAATATATCACAGTCTGATACGCTATTTGGGCTTTCTACCTGGATACCTTGTCCCCATTCCGTCCCAGAAAATTCAAGAGGTCAGTAGTTACCTGTATACAGGTAAATCTGTCTTCTGCAGCAATTGGTAATCATCCACTTACTGTAAATGTCCGGGTTTCAGCCTATCCTGGTTCCATATTTCAAGCTCCTTCACCAGCTGATGCCCAAAGATTGTCGGGCTATTTTTAAATACCTGGGGGAGGCTTGTCCATGTCAACTACATCTTTGACCCAGTTTGTGGATTTTCCCACTCAAAAGCAAACGATTTTCTGATTTCCTTCTCCAGCGGTATACGAAAGAAAACATCTTTCAAATCAAGCACTGTAAACCACTGATGAGTCTCCTTTAATGCTCTCAACAACGTATAAGGGTTTGCTACTACAGGATAAATGTCCTTAACGATCTGATTCACTGCTCTCAAATCCTGCACTAGCCTGTATTTGCCTGGAGGTTTTCTGACTGGTAAAATGGGAGTGTTAGATTCACATTCCTCAGGAATTTTATATTCCAAAACTTTATCAATTAATTTCTTCAGTACCTGTCTAACTTCTGGTTTGATAAGATATTGTTTAATCATTACTGGTTTGCAGCCTCCTTCAGGTGCCGACCCTTTGGCTGCCAGCACGGCCCCTTTGGCCCCCGGTGCCGCCCCATTGGCCCTCTGCCATGCCCGTTTGCCCCGTGGTGAGGTCGGTGGCGTTGCCCCTTTGGCCCGCCCCCTTGCTCCCCCGGGCCACCTCTTTGGCCATTGGCTGCTCAGTCTCCGCACAGGACTCGCCCGCTTGCTCACAGGCCCCGCCCCTCCGCCCAGGCCCCGCCCCTGACCGGCCGGCCACTCAGCTGTCCCCAGGCCCCGCCCCTCCCCTCGCGGCCCCGCCCCGCGAGGCGGCGGTTGCTCGCGCCGCTGGCAGTTGGGCGGTAACGGCTCGAGCGAGCGGCCGCTGGAGGCGGCGGCGGCGGCGGCTGGAGCGGCGCTGCCACCGTGAGGGGAAAGCGGGGAAGGGCGCGGAGGAGGGAGGCGGCGGCTCTTTGGAGGAGGACGGCCGGGGGGGCGGCCCCGTGTGCAAGGTACGGGCGAGGGGACGCAGCCCCTTCCCCCGGGCAGCCGGCGGCGGGCAGCCCGCCTGGAGGTCCGGAGCCTGTGGCCGGCCCTGCTGTGAGGTCCCTCCGGGTCGGAGGCCGAGCCGTGCGGTCGGGGGCTGGGCAGCTCGGGTGTTGCCCCTCACCCCCGGCAGAGATGGGGACCGCCCCTGCCCCCGGCACTGCCGGAGCTGCTGGTGGCTGTTTGACACAGGGGCCGGTCCGTGGATTCCTACACCGAAGGCCGTGGCAGCCTGTCTGTCAGGCAGAGTTACTGGTGTGGGATGAATGCAGGCTGGCCCGTGCCCTGAGCTGCACCTGTGGGGAGTGGGGGGGCAGAAGCCAGCCAGGGGCTCTGTGCTCGGGGAGCTCCAGCCTCTCTGTGCTGGCCGTGGGGAGAAGGGTCCTGGCTTGGGCACTACCCACGGCCACGGGCATCACCCCCGGAGCAAGCAGGAGGGTTAATCCGGCGCTGGCCAGCTTCCTGGGGCTTGGCTGGAAAGGCGGTGTGGAGCCCTCTTTGCAGAGCAGCCTCACCAGCGTGCCTTTGCTCGTGGGGCGGGTGCCTGTTGCTCTTCCATCCCTGCTGCTGGCAGGGGGAGAGGGGACTTGCTTTCAGAGAGGCCCCCCTGGCCTCCTGTGTGTGAAAGCCTTGTGGGGTGTGGGCTCAAGTGCCCTGGCTTGCTCGTTGCTGTCTTGGGATTTCAGAAGCTGGTGAAGCAGTAGCTGGCGTTCACGCTGAGCTACGCTTGCCCCTTCAAAGCTGGGTGTTTGATTCCTTGGCCTGAAAGCCACGAGTAGGCTGTTCTCCCTGGTCCTGTGTGCGTATCCTCCGAGTAGCGGCACCTGACCCCTGGTGACACCTGTCTGACAGGTCTGTTTGCACCCGGACGTGCAAAATGGAGAAATTTAGCAGCACCTCAGGTTATTGTAGAATCCCCGTTGGTTTGGAAATGGTTGGGCTGGGTGATCTTGTAGGTTTTTTCCAACCTGTGTGATTGTGTGATTCCAAAAAGCATCCCTTTTGTCTCAGATGTAGGAAATCTCAGGTTCATGGTTAAGATTCCCCAGGGAACAGATTCACCTGCTGCTCTCGGTAGTGGTAAACAAGCGGTGATGGGAGGGACATTCTGCAAATGGGCAAATCCCTTTTGGCCTGTGGTGCTGCCCATTTAGCACGTGGCACCGCCCCCTTTGGCCCCCGGGCGCCGCCCCCTTGGTCCCCGGGGCCACCTCTTTGGCCATTGGCTGCTCAGTCTCTGCACAGGACTCGCCCGCTTGCTCACAGGCCCCGCCCCTCCGCCCAGGCCCCGCCCCTCCGCCCAGGCCCCGCCCCTCCGCCCAGGCCCCGCCCCTGACCGACCGGCCACTCAGCTGTCCCCAGGCCCCGCCCCTCCCCTCGCGGCCCCGCCCCGCGAGGCGGCGGTTGCTCGCGCCGCTGGCAGTTGGGCGGTAACGGCTCGAGCGAGCGGCCGCTGGAGGCGGCGGCGGCGCCGGGCGCTGTGCCGGGAGCGGCGGCGGCTGGAGCGGCGCCGCCACCGTGAGGGGAAAGCGGGGAAGGGCGCGGAGGAGGGCGGCCGGGGGGGCGGCCCCGTGTGCGAGGTACGGGCGAGGGGACGCAGCCCCTTTCCCCGGGCAGCCGGCGGCGGGCAGCCCGCCTGGAGGTCCGGAGCCTGTGGCCGGCCCTGCTGTGAGGTCCCTCCGGGTCGGAGGCCGAGCCGTGCGGTCGGGGGCTGGGCAGCTCGGGTGCTGCCCCTCAACCCCGGCAGAGATGGGGTCCGCCCCTGGCCCCGGCACTGCCGGAGCTGCTGGTGGCTGTTTGACACAGGGGCCGCTCCGTGGATTCCTACACCGAAGGCCGTTGCAGCCTGTCTTGTTAGGCAGAGTTACTGGTGTGAGATAAATGCAGGCTGGCCCGTGCCCTGAGCTGCACCTGTGGGGAGTGGGGGGTGGCAGAAGCCAGAAAAATCCCTTGCACTCAATGCATTTCATCATCATTCATCCCTATTCCGAGATCAGCCTGTTGCCTGCAGAGAAAGGGATGACGTTACTGGTCCTTGGTGTCAGTCTGGGTGCCCGGGAGGTGGGTGGGGTACTCGAGGAAAGCACAGCAGGAGGTGGTTGTGTTAGAATCTCCCTGCAGGCCCATGCAAGGCATGCAGAAGGCCTGCCGTGCTTCCCCCAGCCCCTCGGGGTGTATTCTGCAAATGGAGATAGGAGCCTTGCCTTGCCTCGCCCCTCTGACTGCTCTGCAAAGAGGGTCTTGGCACTCTATGGGCAGGAGCACCCCACTTTCCCCAGACTCTGCGGGTCTGTGGTAGAGATGAGCCGTGTGTGTTCTGAGTCCAGAGCCGTCCCTCTGGTCTATAGGCAGCCTGTGTTCCACAGACAGGCAGGAGAGCCCTACACTACCTGTGTGCACCAAGTCTTTGCTCTGTAAAGAGGGAAGCCTCACCTCTACCGTTTGTGTGCTTCTGTGGGCCTGATGTGCAGAGAGTCCCCCTTCACCCTCAGTCTTCCCAGGTTTCCCCTGGAGGTGGGTGGAGAAGCCCTGCCTTGCCTGGCCCATCTCTGCTCTGTAACCAGAACTCCTTCTGCGTCCTGACAGGGAAGTGGCGTGCGGTGCCCTCCACATGTATTCTTCGTGCAGCCCGTTGATAGTCTGTATGGTGACAGGAAGGGGTTGCCCCACCTCACCCTCCTGGTGTTTTCTGTTCTCTGTACAGCCAGTGTGCACTGTATAAGCAGTCCATAAAGCCCTGCCTTGGCAGTATCTAGCCTGTGACTAGACAGAGAAGGTGTGTTTTGCCTGTGTACAGTCCATCTACAGATGGAACGTCGCCTATCCCCAGAGAGAAAAGCCTCACCATCTCTTTTCTATAGGCAGAGTATATCCTGTTACAAGCTACATACTGTGTCTGGCTTTTCCTGTGCAGGTGTCGTCTTGAGGAAACCAGTATGTATTCTGTCCAGTGGTAGAAAAGCTTCCCCGTGTAGTTGGCGTGTCGTGCCAACACAGATGGTAGGTAAATGCAGAGATAGGTGAGGTGCGGCTTTTCTAGGGGTGTCTCTGTTTAGCCCCTGTATTGTCTCTGCAGACAGCAAAGCCTCTGGTCACCTTGCCTGTGTACGTTCCACAGATGGGTAGGCTGTGTGCTTTATGGGCTGAAGAGCCTTCCTCTCCTCTCTACGCACGTGCTGTGCACAGAGTGTGTTCTGTAGAGGCAAACGCGATCCTGTTTTCAGCCCTGCCAGTGTTTTGTGGCTCAGATCGCTTCTGTGTACGGACAGAATAGTGCTGCCATACAGGTCTGTCTTCTTGAGAAAGAGGCTCTCGTCTTTCAGCAGAGACGACCTGCCTCACATGTTTGTGTCTACTCTGCGTACAGAATGGCTGTAGCCTGTGCACAGACAGTCTCTGTGCTCTGTCCAGCCAGAAAAGCAATGCCTTGCCTCTCGCTCTGTGTACGCCTGCGTGTAAAGTGTGTGTATGGATGGGCATGTGTCCCGAGTACAGCCAGGATACACTGCACCCACAGAAAGGAATGCCCTTCCTGCCATGGCCTGGAGAGTGTCTGTGTTCCATGCAGAGATTGTATCTATTGAACCGCAAGGCAGAGCAGCGTAGCGTCCCCTCAGCTGTCTGTCTGCTTTCTGTAGTGTGCGTGCCATGTGCAAAGTGTGTGTGTGTTCTGTGTGCAGAGTGCATCCACAGGTAGAAAGACATGGTTGTGCTTCCTGGGGCTGTTTCCTTTTTTATGCACAGATAATGTATCTTCTGAACACAGAGGGGAGAAAGGCCTCAGAGAGGTGATTCACGGAAAAAAGACGCTACAACTCGAATAGAGTTATAAAGCAGGTCTGTTTACTCAGGCACCGAGGTGCAAGGGGATCTCTCCACAAAGCTTGCACACCCACCGCACATTTTACCAAAAACTGATAGAGTGTGGCTATCCGTATTCATTGCACTACATAACACATACATACATATGCATGAGTGAGGCTGGGTTAGTTAGAAAGGCCGATGTCAACAGTGTATGTCATCTTTGCACCTGCACATTGCCTCCTGGTGGGCATCTTCGGGGGGCTTTGGGAGGAAGGCTCGTAGTCTTTCTCACTTTGTTTTTTCCCTGGAGCATGCACAGATTCTCTTGGCCAATTTCTTGAATAAGAGTGTTTCTCAGATGGTTTACTTTCTATCTTATCTAAGAGAACCAATAGAACTTCTACCATCCATATATGGCTATCTTTACTCATTAGCAAAATTCCAACTAGTTAGAGCCACCTCTTCCTCAAGGCCAAAAGTATAATATTTTGCTGGACATTGTAGTCCTTGGTAGATTTTCACAGTGAACTGCTTTGTTTTGATGAACACAGTAGTCCTTGGTAAAATTCCACAGAACAGTCTGGGCAAGCAGGATTCTTAGCAATATTTTAAAAATACTATAACTTGCTATAAGTAAATAAGTTGCTAAGAAGTTTTCTATAAGTAAATAAGTAAATAAAACAAGTAATCATTTCTCTGTATCAGAGGTGAGATCAGCTGAGGCTTCTCTTGCCAGGGACAGAGTAGTTAGTGCCTGTATAGACTGTGTCAGGGTGTGTGTGGATACTTGACAGACATCTTTAGATGTATCTCTGTGTGTCTGTCCCTATATAGTCTGTAGATACTTGCTGCATGTTTTCTGTGTAGATTCTGCATGAGTAAATCTATCCAGATGGTGCCCTAGCTGTGTGTATTTTATATCCAGCCAGACAAAAATTGCCTCACTGGGGCAATGCAGGACTTGTTCTGTGTGTAGAGTATGTGCTATCTCCATCAGATGTAAACATGAAAAGAGCTTCAGCTAAGCAAGGTGTAAACCAGGTGCTCTCTTGTTAATGCCCTGCTCACAGATACAAAAACCCCAGCAAAACTTTTCCGAGCACAGGCAGTAAATATGCTGTCAGGTTCTATTCAGCCTACAGCTGGAGAATGAGAAACAGTCGAAAGCCTTTTGTCCGTGTGCAGAGTCTCTGCTGTGTGAATGCCTTGTGCTTCATCCCAGGAGCTCAGACAAGTCTCCCAAGCTGACACAGGTGTGGAATTTGTGCTGCTTGTGTATCTGTTGTGTAGTGGGCAAAGAGTAAAGGTGAGGGGAGAGTGACCAGAGGAGCAGAGAAGTGTCTCCCGGGTGAAATAGGAGCTGTGCGGGGGGGTCATGTGAAGGGACTGAGGGGAATGTTTTGGGGGCCACCTTGTATCTGGGCCACAAAGGGCAACTTGTGAGCTGCAGGTTTGTTCAAAGGCCAAGCAGCGGGTTGTGCCCCTGCGCAGGTGCCACCTGTGGGGGATGGCAGCTCTCTGAGAAGCGTTAGGAGAGGGTGGCCCCAGAGTTGACTGAGCCCTGTGCGACAGCAGGGTCTGGGGGCAGGTGGGGCATTTGTGTATCCATCGGGTGTAGTCCGGCTAAATACAGGCTGCATTTCCATTGTGGGAATGTGCCGTGTGGTTCTTTAGCCCAGCGGAAGCAGTGAGAAACGGGGAATTTCTCAGGGAGCCCTGGGAGGCGATGACTTGGGATGGATTCCAGAGCTTTCATTCAGCTTGCTGGGAATTACTGTCTCTGGAAGAGTGACAGGAATGCTGTGCAGGTGTTGTCTGGAAATTTCCAGATGAGAATGCAAATAACTCTTTCACTGCTGTTTTCTAGGACAACCCAAGACAGTTTTGAAGCATGTGGGGAGCGCATCACCCCGTGGCCCTGGAGGAGCAGTTCAGCGCCAGCTGTTCTAGAGTCCTTTGCTGTCTGGCTGTTTGTGGTTCCTTCACGGCCTGGTGCTCTGAGGTGAGTGATTCCCCACCTGGGCTGTTTGGGGAGCTTCCTTGTAGGTCTCTTCACCAAGTTTATCCTTGAGTGCATCATCACAAGAGCCTGGTGGAGTGTGGAGTCAACTGTTGACTGAGTATTGGTATTTCTTAATATAGGAACTGAATTGAATTGGTAGCTGAAGAAATGGGAAGCCTGTGTGTTAGAACTTTCTTTCCATGGCTTCTCTCCTTTATAATGGTAGTGTCCCCAAAATCTGGGATAAAAATAACTTATCGACACCAATGTGATGCAGATAAGCAGACACTTCTTTATTGACGGGCGGACGTGTAGGGGAGTGCTCTCACCAACAACACGTGCCAGGCACCAGAATCACACACCTTATGTAGAACTCACTCATACATATTCATTAAGTCTTCATACATAAGCATACAATTTCTAAGAAATCATTAACATATTCTCCTCCCATTTCCGATTCTGCGTAGTAAAGGTTAGAAATGTCCAGAAATGGCTCTGGGGTGTAATGTGAGTAGGTGGTCCATGGGTCGGTGGTCGCGATCTCCCCCGGCTGGAATTACCTTCTGCTTAAGGACACAGTTTTCTTGGCAGGTACCTGCCAGCTGTTACGGTCACTGCCCTCAGTTCCCATTAATCCTGGACCTTGACAGCTACTTGCATTCTTCTAGTCCTATGTATGTATTATAAATCAGTTTACAAATTACCTTGTGTTTTGTTACCTGGGTTCTAACCGTTCCCATTGGACAATTATGACCAATCCCTTCGGCCTTGGTACAGGGCTGTACAGGGAATTTTAGAGTAGCAGTCGGTTGCTAGATTCAAAATACAATAAATGTAAAATGATTTTTACTAAAATCTCTCTTAATTCTATACTTATATTAAAATCAAACACAATTTAATTTCAGTTGTTAATAAAATCAGTAACATTTCCCCCCTTTGAAAGTGTTATAAATCATTTCAATTCTTTCACACTTTTATTCATTTTTCATCTTTGAAGCCAAAGTTTGTCTTGCCAGATGATGGTGGTGGTGGTCTGTAATCTGGTGGCAGAGTGGGTACTTCTCTCATAATTCTATGATGTATTGCAAGCTGATTAGTAAACTGTCTTTTAAGACAGGCATACACCAACATAATTATCAAAAGGACAATAAGTAGCAAAAATAGAGTTTTGATTAGGGATTTAAGCCCAGAGTTTAAGTTTTATCCTAATTCACTAAAAATTTTTCCTAGCCAATCTTCTGACATACCTTCTCGAATTGTTTCTGTTTCTTTTTCTATTTTGCCTAACAGATCTAAATCGTGTTCTATCCTGTGTAACATTTGGAATATGAATGCAGCAATGATCCAATCTGTCCTAATGATATCCACACACTCCATGCTCCTTTAACAGAAGGATATCTAATGCCATCCAATTGTGAAGTGTTGTTCGGGAAGTTATCTGTGACTGGATGTTTAATTATTTAAATCTTTTTCTTGTAATATTGGCCAATTTTTTACTTGTCCTGTTAAGTGATAAAGCCATTCTCTATTCCTATAGGACGCTATTGGGAGACTCTAAAGCCCAGCCAATTTTTACTCCTGTTGATGGTTCATTCCAGGTGTCATCATCTGTTTCAGACCTTTTAATTCGCTGTAATTTTAAATTTTCCAGGGATCCCTTGAATGGTGATTTCTTACAAATCAGACACAATGTTGGCAGGCCTTAAGTAATATATATATTTTTTTTTTTTTTTTTTTTTTTTTTTTACCTTACCATCTACTGGTAAGTGGGTTGTCCAGGTGCCATCACTTAATGCCCAAACTAAATGTCCTGGACAATGAATGTTAGATTTTTTAAAACTAAAAAGTATCCTCTTCTGGGTGTAAAGATGCTAGTCATGGTGAGGTTATAAAAACCTCAACAATAACAATCAAACTTTAAAGCAGCTGCCAAATGAGGAATTCTTTGATTATTAAATCGGCACTGTTGCAATCATACACCTTTTCACATTTCCACCATGGTACTACATGTTCCTTTTCTGGTCGGGTAGTGCCTTTATCTACTATTGAGGGAAGGATTGCAAACACTCTGTTAACCCAGGCACTGTCCCAAGTCAAACACCAAGGGGTTCTGGCCATGTACTGAAATCGTGAGAATATGGACATAGACCATACAGAGTCCCACTGTGCCTGGGTTTGGGTACTTTGCCCAGTTTTGTTACACTGCCATTCCATGATGTTCCTGCTCACATTGTTTTAATTTGTTCATCGTATGAACACCATTGTAGATTAGGGTTTGGGCCTCCTGTGAGGGGAACTCGATCCAAAGCACTAGGCTGAGACCCTGTTACAAAGTCATAATTTAGTAGTTTCTCACAGTCTGATTTTTCCCGGTGATTTCTATTGTTTCCTAATAACCTTCACTTGTTTATACCATTGAATCACTGGCTTTTGTTTGCAATAAGTAGTCTTATTTTCATGTTCCAAATTGGTTAAATTTATAGTTAAGATTCCCCAAGGAATAGATTCACCTACTGCTTTTGGTATTGGTAAACAGGCAGTAATTTGCGTAATGTTCTGCAAGTTGGCAAATCCCTTAATCAATACTAACATCAAATTTTCTTCAAGCATTCCTTTAGAAATGTTAATTAATTGTTCTGTATCTGACTGCCTTCTGTTCCTTGCCACCAGATCAATCCATGATTCCACCAGCGTCACCTTCCAAGCCAATATAAGGAGAACAATCACAAACTGATATGAAATATTAAACATGTTTTAAAGTCTTTGGGTCACAGCTTATAATTTTCCATGGAGTAGGTGCTTTCTTCACTCGGGTATAGTGTATCCAAGCATCTGATTCTGCAATCTTGATAGCCGTGAAGGTGGTTAACATATTTGCAAAGGTCCTTTTCAACGTTCTTGCAAAGGTTCGGAAGTCCACTTTTTCACATAGATATAATCTCCTGGTTGAAAATCATGCACTCGAGTTTCTAGGGATAATGGTTTATTCCACACCACTGCACTCCGAATTGCAGTCAAAGTTTTTTCCTAAAGAAAGCAAATAGTTATACACATCCTGTTTTCCTTTTACATGTATGTTTGGATTTGGTTCTGGGGACTCATAAGGTTCTCCATACAGTAATTCATAAGGACTGACTGAGGTTCCACTCTTTGGTTGTACTCTGATTTGTAATAATGCTAATGGAAATGCTTGAGGCCATTTTAAATTGGTCTCTTGACAGATCTTACTTATTTGCCTTTTTAAAGTCTGGTTTATTCTTTCTGCTTTTCCACTGGATTGTGGCCTCCATGGAGTATGCAAATCCCAAGTGATACCCAGAATTTTGTTAACATTTTGGACTATTTCTTCAACAAAGTGTGGACCTCTGTCAGACGAAATTCCAATAGGAACTTCAAATCTTGGAATTATTTCTCGCAGTAACCACTTTACTACTTCATTGGCTTGTGTGGTGCGACAGGGAAAAGCTTCTGGCCATCCTGTAAAAGTATCAACCCCCACCAGGATGTATCGGTACCCATTTTGTCTAGGTAACTCTGAAAAATCTACTTGCCAACAATCTCCAGGCTCTGTAACAGATTTTAATCTACCCATTTGAACTCTTTTCTTGATTACTGGATTATTTTTCAAACATACGTCACATTTTGCAGTTATTAATTTAGCCATGTCTATCATCTTGACAGATATAACTTGTTTTTGTAAAGAAGTTACTAAAGCTTCTGCTCCCTAATGACATTCTTGATGTTTGGTTTGCATTATTTCTTTTAGGTGGAGCTACTACTCGTCTGTGAGGGGTTACTGTTTTGGAGGGAATTAATGCCATTTGGAATACTCGTTTTCTTGCTGTCTGGTTGGCCAAATTACTTCTAGCAATTTCTTTTGTGTCCCTAATTTGATGTGCTTTACAGTGCATGATTGCTACCTGATTTGGTTTTTGAACTTGTAGTAATTGTAAAATTTAATTTTGATGCTTAATATTTGATCCCTGAGAGGACAATAATCCCTTTCTTTCCACAAAGCTTCATGGACATATACTACCCTAAAAACATACTTTGAGTCTGTCCAAATATTTACTTTTTTTTTATTTTCACTTAGTTCTAAGGCTCAAATCAAAGCAATAAGTTCTGCTTTCTGAGTTGATGTGGTACTCGTCAGTGCCTTTGTTTCTATAACTGAGGTGTCTGTTATTACTGCATATCCAACATATCAAACTCCTCGTTCCATAAAGCTGCTGCCATCTGTATACAATTCCCAGTCTGGTTGCTCCAGTGGTACATCCTTCAAATCTTCTCGACTGGAATAAACATATTCGATAGTAGCCAAGCAGTCTTGCTCCAATTGCTCTTCTTCCTGTGTGGAACTTAAAAACACTGCAGGATTTACCAGGTTAGTTGCTTTCAGAATTATGTCATCTTGTTCAGTCAGTACTACCTGGTACTTCATCATTCAGCTCAGAGACAGCCAATGTCCCCCCTTCTGTTCTAAAACAGTTATCACCATGTGTGGGACACAGACTGTTATTGTGCTTCCCAAAGTCAATTTCTGAGTATCCTGTATGAGCATCACTGTTGCAGCCACAGCTCGAAGGCAGTTTGGCCACGCTTTACTCACCGTGTCCAGTTGTTTAGAGAAGTATCCGACAGGTCGTTTCCAGCTTCCCATCTTCTGAGTCAGCACACCCAGTGCCAGGCGTTGTCTTTCGTGAACAAACAGCTGAAAGTCTTTGGTGATGTCCAGAAGTCCTAAGGCAGGTGCAGACATTAAAGCGTTTCAATTCTGTGACAGCCTGTTGTTGCTGTGGGCCCCATGTCAAAGGAGAGTTCTTTGGGCCTCATGTAGCAGTTTAGCTGTTAGACCATAACTCACGATCCAGAGGCGGCACCACCCTGTCATTTCTAAGAATGCTCTGAGTTCATGAATATTTTTCGGCTCACATGGCTTCTCAGCATTCTGTTCCTAATTGCCGCTGCCCTTCTGAAATCTCAAAGTCCAAACATATCCCAGTCTGACATTCAGTGCCAGAAAATTAAAAAGATCTATTGTTACCTGTATGTAGGTAAATCTTTCTTCTGTAGCAATCAGTGTGTCATCCACATATTGTAAAAGCAAATGCCCAGGTTTTGGTCTGTCCTGTTTCCGTGTTTCAAGCTCCTTTGCCAGCTGATTTCCAAAAATTATCAGGCTATTTTTAAATCCTTGGGGGAGGCTTGTCCATGTCAGCTGCATCTTTCGTCCTGTTTGTGGATTTTCCTACTCAAAAGCAAACTATTTTCTGTTTTCCCTTTCCAAAGGAATACAAAAGAAAGCATCTTTTAAATCAAGCACTGTAAACCACTGATAAGTCTCCTTTAAAGCTGTTAACAGCGTGTAGGGATTTGCTGCTACAGGATATATATCCTTAACTATTTGATTCACTGCTCTTAAGTCTTGCACTAACCTATATTCACCCGATGGTTTTCTGACTGGTAGAATGAGAGTTTTATACTCAGATTCACACTCCTCCGAGATTGTATACTTCAAAAATTTATCAATCAGTTTCTTTCTTATATCTGGTACCAATTGTCCTATAAAAATCAAAGCCAATTATATCTGAGCTGCCTCAGTTTCCACTTTCAAATAATTTTTTTTTTTTCGGGTTTTTTTTTTTTGGAAGCTTCTTTTAGTCTTTCCAGAAACGCTGAGGGAGATTCATTCTTATCTTGTCTCACCTCATACAATTTACGCCAGTTCAGAAACTTAGGCATGGCATGTTTATCTCCATATAAAATCCATTTCTGATACCGACTCAGTCTTTCTCTGTGCTCCACATTATTTGGATGCCCACTGTGGATCCCCAGACGGAAAATGCTGCTTTAATATTCCACCTGTTGTCCCACTCAGTACAGTCACTTCTGCCTGTGCTTTGCCAGCCTTTAATACCATCTGGGTTTTTTTTGTATCATCTAACAAATTAGCTAGAATCACCTGTAAATCACTCCAGTCCGGATTCTGTGTTCTGATTATAGTATCTACTACTCTGCCTGTTCTCTCAGGATCCTCTCTATACACTCCTGCTGCCTGCTTCCAAGCCATCAAATCTGTCACTGAAAAAGGCACTTTCACATACACTGGTCCATCATTGCCAACTCCCTGCCACAGGGGAGCTATTGTTTGTACCTGCTGCTGAGTTCTTCGAGAAACAGGGGTATGAATTACAACCTCAGACGACCCTTCATCCACATCCTCTATAGGATATATAGTTCTCTCTGTGGAGGGCATATATCTAATTCCGGCCCTTCATCCTTTTCAGTAGAAGCAATTCTTTCCTTTAAACAATCTTTTCCAAGTGCACATGTTAAACAACACTTTTTCACCTTTTTATCGTCAGAAGTTATAGCCATTAGTAAATTATCCCTACTAATCAACTTACATTCCTTCTGCTAATCCTTCCTTTGTCTTAAATAGAAAAATAAATCAACATATGGCCCTTCAATTCCCTTCTCTTCTACAAAACAGCATTAACTGCAAAATGGTATTATAATTCAGTGTCCCATTCATGAGCCATTTTTCCTGATCATCCAAAGTATACAGAGGCCACCAGTGATTACAATATTCAATCATCTGACTCTTTCGCAAATCATCATGCAAATCTCCCCAGTGTGCTAACAAAAATTCTAACGGAGAAGTTTTCAGAACTTTGTCATTTGCAGCCAGATTAGCCATACTTTTACTTTTAAACAAATGAAACAGCTTAGATGCCACGGTTCGGTTACTTTTTAACACAATATACAATCATTTAGGCTTTCCACTTCGTTCTTCTCCGACTGCACCCCTCGCAGGATAATAGAACCACGGATCCGAACTCCACACTCGCTTTGTGCTCAATTGCACGTCTCACACTTACAAACACACTCACACCTTTCCACAATCATTACCATAAATAAAGGTATGTCACACAATATAACACAGTTCTTAATTACACACAATACTCAATCGAGGAAATAAACAATACCACAATAAAGTGCATAAAAACTTCTAACTTTTCATTAGAGGCACTACCTTTGAGAACTCTATAGCATATAGGTTCCCTTGTCTACGCTGTTGTCCAACCCTGCAATAGCTTTCGCTTATGTCTTACGGGCAGACGCCTAGGCTTACACTTCACGCTAGGATCCTTTGGTCCAACCCTGAACAGCTTTCGCTGCGTCTGACAGGCAGACTTACACTATTACACTTAGTCCAACCCTGCGCAGCTTTTGTCAAGTCTGACAGGCAGACTTACACTAGTGGGACTTTAACCCACTTCCCAATACCAAAGAGAAGTGTCTTACAAATCCAGGGGACGTCACGAAGAGCCTTATGGATCGGGGATCAATGGGTGTCCCCGAGAAACCCTTGGTGCCGGCTCTAACCAATGAGGTCCCCGAATCCTCCGGTCTCTCTCAGCGAGGTCCCATGTGGGGTGCCAGAAACTGTCCCTGAAATACGGGATAAAAATAACTTATTGACACCAATGTGATGCAGATAAGCAGACACTTCTGTATTGACGGGCGGACGTGTAGGGGAGTGCTCTCACCAACAACACGTGCCAGGCACCAGAATCATGCACCTTATATAGAACTTACTCATACATATTCATTATGTCTTCATACATAAACACACATCTTCCAAGAAATCATTAACATATTCTCCTCCTATTTCCGATTCTGCGCAGTAAAGGTTAGAAATGTCTAGAAATGGCTCTGGGGTGTAATGTGAGTAGGTGGTCCATGGGTCGGTGGACGCGATCTCCCCCTGCTGGAATTACCTTCTGCTTAAGGACACAGTTTTCTTGGCAGGTACCTGCCAGCTGTTACGGTCACTGCCCTCAGTTCCCATTAATCCTGGACCTTGACAGCTACTTGCATTCTTCTAGTCCTATACATGTATCATAAATCAGTTTACAAATCACCTCGTGTTTTGTTACCTGGGTTCTAACCGTTCCCATTGGACAATAATGACCAATCCCTTCGGCCTTGGTACAGGGCTGTACAGGGAATTTTAGAGTAGCAGTCGGTTGCTAGATTCAAAATACAATAAATGTAAAATGATTTTTACTAAAATCTCTCTTAATTCTATACTTATATAAAAATCAAACACAATTTAATTTCAGCTGTTAATAAAATCAGTAACAAAGTTCAGGTGTGTGAGGAAAGTAACAAAGGAAATAAGTTCAAGGAGTAAATCATAATTTATGAAATTTTGGGGTAACGATTGCTAGCTCCTTAAGAACAAAAGCATCTTCTCTTCTTTATTAGTGGGAAATAGTCTCAGCACAATCTAGACCAGAACATGGATGTGAAACAACAACTAAGAAAAATCCTTTCAAGGGATGTCAGTGGAGCAGCCCATCATCGTCCAAGCCCTGGAGGAGCCCTTGAGCGTCAGAGCGCTCTGGAGGAGCCCTTGAGCGTGTGGCATTGGAGGAGCTTTTGATGACGGTGGCCCCAGAGGAGCTGTTCCGCACGCTTGGTGGGTCTCCTTGCAGCCCTTCCGGACGCTGCCCTGGAGGAGCCCTTCACTGCCGTTGTGCCTGGTGAGCTCTTCATCACCCCTGTGGGGGAGGAGCCCTTGAGCGTGGTGCCTCGTGAGAGAGTTTTGGGCTTTGGTGAGTGCCGCCGGAGCGGCAGGCAGGCCTCCCTCTGCAGACCGTGGGGTAAGTATTGTCTGGTAAGTGAGGTCTGGGTTTTTCTGTTGTCTGGTGCTGTCCGTCCTTTCTGCCGTACTGCATTGGCCGTGTGGTACTTTGTCTTGTATTGTTAGTGGGTATGTTTTACTCTGCGTCTTGTATCATACGGTATTTAGAGGTCTGTACTGCAGGGTGCATCGTGTTGTAGCATCTGCTTTGGTATTTACGGTATTGTATGAGTTGTGATGTATTACGGTATGGTATGCATCATCTGCATCGTGTGGATCATCGTGTTTCTGTGTGTTAGAATATGTAGTCCTTTGGGTATTATTTTGACTTGTGTATGGTATGGGATGGGATTTCATGTCATCTGTGTGTTCTATTTTGTATTTTGGTAAGTGTCGTAGGCTCTTCATGGTATCTGTTGTACTGTATGATTGGGGTTTGGTATCGATGTTCTTGTACGTACGGTATGGTGTGTGTTTATGGTCTGGAATGTATCCTAGGTCAAGTATCCTCTGTATCACTGTGGGTATTGTATTGTTTGTACGTATTCTCTGTACAGATTTTTGTGTTATATATTTGATGTGTTGTATGTGTTGCATTTCGTATACTCTCTGTATTGTGTTCTGGTTTATATCCTATTGCACACTGTAGGTATGGAATGGCATTAATTGTATCCCATGTAGTTTGCACTGTATCGTCTGTTTTATTGGTTGTGTGGTATTTTATGGTATGTACTGTACAGCATTGAATGTATTGGAGGATTTGTATCTTCCCTTGCATTGTATGTATTTTATTTATTATTGTGTATATTGTGTGTATATACATATAATATATATATTATTATATATATTTATATATATAATATATATTATATGTATAATATATATAATATGTATATATATTATATATATAATTATTATTATATATATTATTGTATATAACATATTGTGTATGGCAATTTTTCTTTGGTAACGTAATATTTATTGTATTTTGGGTTGCTTTTTATGTATTTTGTACGGAAACTTATTTTTCTTGGTAATGAATTGTATTTTGTTGGGTTTTTTGAGCATTATTTTGTGCATTTTTCTGTATCGTATGGCGTGGTCCTTCTCGTAGAGGACATACTGTGTTTTTTGGCACTGTAGATTTTGTGATGTACTTGGCATTGTAATGTGTTTTGTGTTTTGTAGTACCTGTGTGTGTATTGTAATGGATTTGGGGCTGGATTGTCTGTCTTGTATTTTGTCTTGTGATTCCTTGTCTGTCGGTTGTGTGTAGTGTTATATGACAGGTGTGGTTTGCACCGTCGGGTAAGGTCTGTAGGTTATGGTGTGGTCTGTAGGGTATTGTCTGTCTTGTATCGTGGGTCCGGTATTGTATGGTATGGTTTGTAACGTCTGCCTCCGCGGAGGAGCCCTTCGCCTTGGCTGCGCCGCCCCGGAGGAGCCATCGTCGCCCCGCCCCGGAGGAGCTCTTCACGGCACATCCCAGCTCTTCTTGGAGGCCTCGATCACGCCGCCGCGGAGCGTCCGTGGGCTCACTGCACGTTGCCCGAGGAGCCGCTCGTCATAGGGGCTCCGCCTTGCGTGTCTTGTGTTGGTTGTCTTTTTCCCTGTGGAATGGTATTTCTTGTGTTCTGATGTCTTGTATTATTGGTGCTGTGTACCTTTGTGACTTGAATTGTGTTGTAGTGTGTTTTGTATGGTGGGATGGTTCCCGTAATATAGGTGGTTATGGCCTGGTATTTATTGTATGTACTGTGTGTGTTTGGATTGATTTGTGGGATGTATTCTGTTCTGCATTGTCTGGAATTGTCTGCTTTCTGGTATATTGCGTTTTATCTATAGTGTATTTCCTTTTGTGTGTTGGCATCTGTATATTGCATGTTGTAGTGTGGATCGTATTTTGCATTGTGTTGTGTGTAGTGTGTTTCATGGATGGTAGGTGTGTTGTGTACTGTACGGTGTGTGTTGTGTACTGTACGATTCCACATAGGGAATGGCCTATGTGGAATCCTGTGTATTGCATCATCTTGTCTATCTTGTGCTGCATTGTGTTTGACACTGCCCTGCCTGTATTGTCTGGTATGGATTGTATTGTTCTTTGTGTTGTGCTGGAGTTAATATGGTATGGTTTGTCATGTATTGTGTGGCATGTATTTTTGTATCTTTTTTTATTGCCATATTTTTGTATCTGTTTTATTGCCATGACTTGTATGTATCGTCGGTGCTGGGTTTACTCTCTCCTATAGTATGTATTGCCTTTTCTGTCTGGTCTGTAATAGTATGGTAAGGTGTCTAATAATAATATATGGGACTGTCTGTCTGGATTTTTCTGTATTGTATGGTCTGTTTTGCAATGTGTGGCTCCCCGGAGGAGCAGTTCATCGTGTGCTGGCAGAGGAAGGCCCTGGTCAGGCCCGCCCCAGAGGGGCTGTGCCCCACGCTGGTTGGGTGTTGATGCTGCCCTTCATCCCGTGGTGCTGGAGGAGCCCTTGACCGCGGTCCCACCGCAGTGGATCTCTTTGTTACGCGTTGCGTGTTTCCGTGGAGACCTTTGCCGTGGTGACCCAGAGGAGCCGGTCACAGGTGGCAGCGGAGGAGCAGTGTCCCGGGAGGCCCTCAGGAGCTGTGCTGTGGGTGGCAGCGGAGCAGCCCTCCATCATGCGAGCCGCAGAGGAGCCCTTCAGCGTCGGAGGGCTGTGGAGGAGTCCTTGAGCATGTGACGTTGGAGGAGCCCTTGGTGACCCTGGCCCCAGAGAGCAGCTGTTCCCCACGCTTGGTGGGTCTCCTTGCAGCCCTTCCGGACGCTGTACCCAGAGGAGCTCTTCATCCTGCCACGGCAGAGGATGCCGTTTTCATCGTGTTTCCCAAGGAGCACCTGGTTGTGCCGCTCTGCAGGGGGTCCTCATTGCATGGTCGAGCTGCTGTTGGAGCCCTTCCTTCAGTGTGCTGTGCGGCAGGAGCTGTTCCCCAGCCTGGCCCAGAGGTGCCCTTTGCCCTGTGGGCATGCAGGAGCCCTCCTTGCTCGTGCTGGGCCAGGGGGCCCTTGATGGCAGCGACCCTGAGTATCCCTTGATTGCTGTGTCTTTGGAGGAGCCCAGCATCATCCCCGCCTTGGAGCATCCCTTCATGGCGCCAAGCTGGAGGAGCCCTTCCCTGTTACACCTGCCCGTCGGAGCGCTTGGTGGTGCTGCCCGTCTGTCCTTGGAGCCCTGTGTGGCGCCCGTGCAGGAGAGCTTCACTGTGCTGTCCCGGAGGAGGCCTTGATCATCCCTACCCTGGAGGAGCCCTTCACCGTGTTGCAGCGGAGGAGCCTTTTCCTGCGAGGCCCTCAGGGAGCTCTTCTGTGCGTGTCAGCGGAGCAGCCCATCATCGTCCAAGCCCTGGAGGAGCCCCTTGAGCGTCAGAGCGCTCTGGAGGAGCCCTTGAGCGTGTGGCATTGGAGGAGCTTTTGATGACGGCGGCCCCAGAGGAGCTGTTCCGCACGCTGGGTGGGTCTCCTTGCAGCCCTTCCGGACGCTGCCCTGGAGGAGCCCTTCACTGCCGTAGTGCCTGGTGAGCTCTTCATCACCCCTGTGGGGGAGGAGCCCTTGAGCGTGGTGGCTCGTGAGAGAGTTTTGGTCTTTGGTGAGTGCCGCCGGAGCGGCAGGCAGGCCTCCCTCTGCAGACCGTGGGGTAAGTATTGTCTGGTAAGTGCGGTCTGGGTTTTTCTGTTGTCTGGTGCTGTCCGTCCTTTCTGCCGTACTGCATTGGCCGTGTGGTCCTTTGTCTTGTATTGTTAGTGGGTATGTTTTACTCTGCGTCTTGTATCATACGGTATTTAGAGGTCTGTACTGCAGGGTGCATTGTGTTGTAGCATCTGCTTTGGTATTTACGGTATTGTATGAGTTGTGATGTATTACGGTATGGTATGCATCATCTGCATCGTATGGATCATCGTGTTTCTCTGTGTTAGAATATGTAGTCCTTTGGGTATTATTTTGTGTATGGTATGGGATGGGATTTCATGTCATCTGTGTGTTCTATTTTGGATTTTGGTAAGTGTCGTAGGCTCTTCATGGTATCTGTTGTACTGTATGATTGGGGTTTGGTATCGATGTTCTTGTACGTACGGTATGGTGTGTGTTTATGGTCTGGAATGTATCCTAGGTTAAGTATCCTCTGTATCACTGTGGGTATTGTATTGTTTGTACGTATTCTCTGTACAGATTTTTGTGTTATATATTTGATGTGTTGTATGTGTTGCATTTCGTATACTCCATGTATTGTGTTCTGGTTTATATCCTATTGCACACTGTAGGTATGGAATGGCATTAATTGTATCCCATGTAGTTTGCACTGTATCGTCTGTTTTATTGGTTGTGTGGTATTTTATCGTATGTACTGTACAGCATTGAATGTATTGGAGGATTTGTATCTTCCCTTGCATTGTATGTATTTTATTTATTATTGTGTATATTGTGTATATATATATTATTATATATATTTATATATATATAATATATTATATGTATAATATATATAATATGTATATATATTATATATATTATTATTATAATATATATATTATTGTATATAACATATTGTGTATGGCAATTTTTCTTTGGTAACGTAATATTTATTGTATTTTGGGTTGCTTTTTATGTATTTTGTACGGAAACTTAGTTTTCTTAGTAATGAATTGTATTTTGTTGGTTTTTTTGAGCATTATTTTGTGCATTTTTCTGTATCGTATGGCGTGCTCTTTCTCGTAGAGGATATATTGTGTTTTTTGGCACTGTAGATTTTGTGATGTACTTGGCATTGTAATGTGTTTTGTGTTTTGTAGTACCTGTGTGTGTATTGTAATGGATTTGAGGCTGGATTGTCTGTCTTGTATTTTGTCTTGTGATTCCTTGTCTGTGGGTTGTGTGTAGTGTTATATGACAGGTGTGGTTTGCACCGTCGGGTAAGGTCTGTAGGTTATGGTGTGGTCTGTAGGGTATTGTCTGTCTTGTATCGTGGGTCCGGTATTGTATGGTATGGTTTGTAACGTCTGCCTCCGCGGAGGAGCCCTTCGCCTTGGCTGCGCCGCCCCGGAGGAGCCATCGTCGCCCCGCCCCGGAGGAGCTCTTCACGGCACATCCCAGCTCTGCTTGGAGGCCTCGATCACGCCGCCGTGGAGCGTCCGTGGGCTCACTGCACGTTGCCCGAGGAGCCGCTCGTCATCGGGGCTCCGCCTTGCGTGTCTTGTGTTGGTCGTCTTTTTCCCTGTGGAATGGTATTTCTTGTGTTCTGATGTCTTGTATTATTGGTGCTGTGTACCTTTGTGACTTGAATTGTGTTGTAGTGTGTTTTGTATGGTGGGATGGTTCCCGTAATATAGGTGGTTATGGCCTGTTAGTTATTGTAGGTACTGTGTGTGTTTGGATTGATTTATGGGATGTATTCTGTTGTGCATTGTCTGGAATTGTCTGCTTTCTGGTATATTGCATTTTATATAGTGTATTTCCTTTTGTGTGTTGGCATCTGTATATTGCATGTTGTAGTGTGGATCGTATTTTGCATTGTGTTGTATGTTGTAGTGTGTTTCATGGATGGTAGGTGTGTTGTGTACTGTACGGTGTGTGTTGTGTACTGTACGATTCCACATAGGGAATGGCCTATGTGGAATCCCGTGTATTGCATCATCTTGTCTATCTTGTGCTGCATTGTGTTTGACACTGCCGTGCCTGTATTTTCTGGTATGGATTGTATTGTTCTTTGTGTTGTGCTGTAGTTAATATGGTATGGTTTGTCATGTATTGTTTGGCATGTATTTTTGTATCTTTTTATTATTGCCATATTTTTGTATCTGTTTTATTGCCATGACTTGTATGTATCGTCGGTGCTGGGTTTACTCTCTCCTATAGTATGTATTGCCTTTTCTGTCTGGTCTGTAATAGTATGGTAAGGTGTCTAATAATAATATATGGGACTGTCAGTATGGATTTGTCTGTATTGTATGGTCTGTTTTGCAATGTGTGGCTCCCCGGAGGAGCAGTTCATCGTGTGCTGGCAGAGGAAGGCCCTGGTCAGGCCCGCCCCAGAGGGGCTGTGCCCCACGCTGGTTGGGTGTTGATGCTGCCCTTCATCCCGTGGTGCTGGAGGAGCCCTTGACCGCGGTCCCACCGCAGTGGATCTCTTTGTTACGCGTTGCGTGTTTCCGTGGAGACCTTTGCCGTGGTGACCCAGAGGAGCCGGTCACAGGTGGCAGCGGAGGAGCAGTGTCCCGGGAGGCCCTCAGGAGCTGTGCTGTGGGTGGCAGCGGAGCAGCCCACCATCATGCCAGCCGCAGAGGAGCCCTTCAGCGTCGGAGGGCTGTGGAGGAGTCCTTGAGCATGTGACGTTGGAGGAGCCCTTGGTGACCCTGGCCCCAGAGAGCAGCTGTTCCCCACGCTTGGTGGGTCTCCTTGCAGCCCTTCCGGACGCTGTACCCAGAGGAGCTCTTCATCCTGCCACGGCAGAGGATGCCGTTTTCATCGTGTTTCCCAAGGAGCACCTGGTTGTGCCGCTCTGCAGGGGGTCCTCATTGCATGGTCGAGCTGCTGTTGGAGCCCTTCCTTCAGTGTGCTGTGCGGCAGGAGCTGTTCCCCAGCCTGGCCCAGAGGTGCCCTTTGCCCTGTGGGCATGAAGGAGCCCTCCTTGCTCGTGCTGGGCCAGGGGGCCCTTGATGGCAGCGACCCTGAGTATCCCTTGATTGCTGTGTCTTTGGAGGAGCCCAGCATCATCCCCGCCTTGGAGCATCCCTTCATGGCGCCAAGCTGGAGGAGCCCTTCCCTGTTACACCTGCCCGTCGGAGCGCTTGGTGGTGCTGCCCGTCTGTCCTTGGAGCCCTGTGTGGCGCCCGTGCAGGAGAGCTTCACTGTGCTGTCCCGGAGGAGGCCTTGATCATCCCTACCCTGGAGGAGCCCTTCACCGTGTTGCAGCGGAGGAGCCTTTTCCTGCGAGGCCCTCAGGGAGCTCTTCTGTGCGTGTCAGCGGAGCAGCCCATCATCGTCCAAGCCCTGGAGGAGCCCCTTGGGCGTCAGAGCGCTCTGGAGGAGCCCTTGAGCGTGTGGCATTGGAGGAGCTTTTGATGACGGTGGCCCCAGAGGAGCTGTTCCGCACGCTTGGTGGGTCTCCTTGCAGCCCTTCCGGACGCTGCCCTGGAGGAGCCCTTCACTGCCGTAGTGCCTGGTGAGCTCTTCATCACCCCTGTGGGGGAGGAGCCCTTGAGCGTGGTGCCTCGTGAGAGAGTTTTGGTCTTTGGTGAGTGCCGCCGGAGCGGCAGGCAGGCGCCCCTCTGCAGACCGTGGGGTAAGTATTGTCTGGTAAGTGCGGTCTGGGTTTTTCTGTTGTCTGGTGCTGTCCGTCCTTTCTGCCGTACTGCATTGGCCGTGTGGTACTTTGTCTTGTATTGTTAGTGGGTATGTTTTACTCTGCGTCTTGTATCATACGGTATTTAGAGGTCTGTACTGCAGGGTGCATTGTGTTGTAGCATCTGCTTTGGTATTTACGGTATTGTATGAGTTGTGATGTATTACGGTATGGTATGCATCATCTGCATCGTATGGATCATCGTGTTTCTGTGTGTTAGAATATGTAGTCCTTTGGGTATTATTTTGTGTATGGTATGGGATGGGATTTCATGTCATCTGTGTGTTCTATTTTGTATTTTGGTAAGTGTCGTAGGCTCTTCATGGTATCTGTTGTACTGTATGATTGGGGTTTGGTATCGATGTTCTTGTACGTACGGTATGGTGTGTGTTTATGGTCTGGAATGTATCCTAGGTTAAGTATCCTCTGTATCACTGTGGGTATTGTATTGTTTGTACGTATTCTCTGTACAGATTTTTGTGTTATATATTTGATGTGTTGTATGTGTTGCATTTCGTACACTCCATGTATTGTGTTCTGGTTTATATCCTATTGCACACTGTAGGTATGGAATGGCATTAATTGTATCCCATGTAGTTTGCACTGTATCGTCTGTTTTATTGGTTGTGTGGTATTTTATCGTATGTACTGTACAGCATTGAATGTATTGGAGGATTTGTATCTTCCCTTGCATTGTATGTATTTTATTTATTATTGTGTATATTGTGTATATATATATTATTATATATATTTATATATATATAATATATTATATGTATAATATATATAATATGTATATATATTATATATATTATTATTATAATATATATATTATTGTATATAACATATTGTGTATGGCAATTTTTCTTTGGTAACGTAATATTTATTGTATTTTGGGTTGCTTTTTATGTATTTTGTACGGAAACTTAGTTTTCTTAGTAATGAATTGTATTTTGTTGTTTTTTTTGAGCATTATTTTGTGCATTTTTCTGTATCGTATGGCGTGCTCTTTCTCGTAGAGGATATATTGTGTTTTTTGGCACTGTAGATTTTGTGATATACTTGGCATTGTAATGTGTTTTGTGTTTTGTAGTACCTGTGTGTGTATTGTAATGGATTTGGGGCTGGATTGTCTGTCTTGTATTTTGTCTTGTGATTCCTTGTCTGTGGGTTGTGTGTAGTGTTATATGACAGGTGTGGTTTGCACCGTGGGGTAAGGTCTGTAGGTTATGGTGTGGTCTGTAGGGTATTGTCTGTCTTGTATCGTGGGTCCGGTATTGTATGGTATGGTTTGTAACGTCTGCCTCCGCGGAGGAGCCCTTCGCCTTGGCTGCGCCGCCCCGGAGGAGCCATTGTCGCCCCGCCCCGGAGGAGCTCTTCACGGCACATCCCAGCTCTTCTTGGAGGCCTCGATCACGCCGCCGTGGAGCGTCCGTGGGCTCACTGCACGTTGCCCGAGGAGCCGCTCGTCATCGGGGCTCCGCCTTGCGTGTCTTGTGTTGGTCGTCTTTTTCCCTGTGGAATGGTATTTCTTGTGTTCTGATGTCTTGTATTATTGGTGCTGTGTACCTTTGTGACTTGAATTGTGTTGTAGTGTGTTTTGTATGGTGGGATGGTTCCCGTAATATAGGTGGTTATGGCCTGTTAGTTATTGTAGGTACTGTGTGTGTTTGGATTGATTTATGGGATGTATTCTGTTGTGCATTGTCTGGTATTGTCTGCTTTCTGGTATATTGCATTTTATATAGTGTATTTCCTTTTGTGTGTTGGCATCTGTATATTGCATGTTGTAGTGTGGATCGTATTTTGCATTGTGTTGTATGTTGTAGTGTGTTTCATGGATGGTAGGTGTGTTGTGTACTGTACGGTGTGTGTTGTGTACTGTACGATTCCACATAGGGAATGGCCTATGTGGAATCCCGTGTATTGCATCATCTTGTCTATCTTGTGCTGCATTGTGTTTGACACTGCCGTGCCTGTATTGTCTGGTATGGATTGTATTGTTCTTTGTGTTGTGCTGTAATTAATATGGTATGGTTTGTCATGTATTGTGTGGCATGTATTTTTGTATCTTTTTTTATTGCCATATTTTTGTATCTGTTTTATTGCCATGACTTGTATGTATCGTCGGTGCTGGGTTTACTCTCTCCTATAGTATGTATTGCCTTTTCTGTCTGGTCTGTAATAGTATGGTAAGGTGTCTAATAATAATATATGGGACTGTCTGTCTGGATTTGTCTGTATTGTATGGTCTGTTTTGCAATGTGTGGCTCCCCGGAGGAGCAGTTCAGCGTGTGCTGGCAGAGGAAGGCCCTGGTCAGGCCCGCCCCAGAGGGGCTGTGCCCCACGCTGGTTGGGTGTTGATGCTGCCCTTCATCCCGTGGTGCTGGAGGAGCCCTTGACCGCGGTTCCACCGCAGTGGATCTCTTTGTTACGCGTTGCGTGTTTCCGTGGAGACCTTTGCCGTGGTGACCCAGAGGAGCCGGTCACAGGTGGCAGCGGAGGAGCAGTGTCCCGGGAGGCCCTCAGGAGCTGTGCTGTGGGTGGCAGCGGAGCAGCCCTCCATCATGCCAGCCGCAGAGGAGCCCTTCAGCGTCGGAGGGCTGTGGAGGAACCCTTGAGCATGTGACGTTGGAGGAGCCCTTGATGACCCTGGCCCCAGAGAGCAGCTGTTCCCCACGCTTGGTGGGTCTCCCTGCAGCCCTTCCGGACGCTGTACCCAGAGGAGCTCTTCATCCTGCCACGGCAGAGGATGCCGTTTGCATCGTGTCTCCCGAGGAGCACCTGGTTGTGCGGCTCTGCAGGGGGTCCTCATTGCATGGTCGAGCTGCTGTTGGAGCCCTTCCTTCAGTGTGCTGTGCGGCAGGAGCTGTTCCCCAGCCTGGCCCAGAGGTGCCCTTTGCCCTGTGGGCATGAAGGAGCCCTCCTTGCTCGTGCTGGGCCAGGGGGCCGTTGATGGCAGCGACCCTGAGTATCCCTTGATTGCTGTGTCTTTGGAGGAGCCCAGCATCATCCCCGCCTTGGAGCATCCCTTCATGGCGCCAAGCTGGAGGAGCCCTTCCCTGTTACACCTGCCCGTCGGAGCGCTTGGTGGTGCTGCCCGTCTGTCCTTGGAGCCCTGTGTGGCGCCCGTGCAGGAGAGCTTCACTGTGCTGTCCCGGAGGAGGCCTTGATCATCCCTACCCTGGAGGAGCCCTTCACCGTGTTGCAGCGGAGGAGCCTTTTCCTGCGAGGCCCTCAGGGAGCTCTTCTGTGCGTGTCAGCGGAGCAGCCCATCATCGTCCAAGCCCTGGAGGAGCCCCTTGAGTGTCAGAGCGCTCTGGAGGAGCCCTTGAGCGTGTGGCATTGGAGGAGCTTTTGATGACGGTGGCCCCAGAGGAGCTGTTCCGCACGCTTGGTGGGTCTCCTTGCAGCCCTTCCGGACGCTGCCCTGGAGGAGCCCTTCACTGCCGTTGTGCCTGGTGAGCTCTTCATCACCCCTGTGGGGGAGGAGCCCTTGAGCGTGGTGCCTCGTGAGAGAGTTTTGGGCTTTGGTGAGCGCCGCCGGAGCGGCAGGCAGGCGCCCCTCTGCAGACCGTGGGGTAAGTATTGTCTGGTAAGTGCGGTCTGGGTTTTTCTGTTGTCTGGTGCTGTCCGTCCTTTCTGCCGTACTGCATTGGCCGTGTGGTCCTTTGTCTTGTATTGTTAGTGGGTATGTTTTACTCTGCGTCTTGTATCATACGGTATTTAGAGGTCTGTACTGCAGGGTGCATTGTGTTGTAGCATCTGCTTTGGTATTTACGGTATTGTATGAGTTGTGATGTATTACGGTATGGTATGCATCATCTGCATCGTATGGATCATCGTGTTCCTGTGTGTTAGAATATGTAGTCCTTTGGGTATTATTTTGTGTATGGTATGGGATGGGATTTCATGTCATCTGTGTATTCTATTTTGGATTTTGGTAAGTGTCGTAGGCTCTTCATGGTATCTGTTGTACTGTATGATTGGGGTTTGGTATCGATGTTCTTGTACGTACGGTATGGTGTGTGTTTATGGTCTGGAATGTATCCTAGGTTAAGTATCCTCTGTATCACTGTGGGTATTGTATTGTTTGTACGTATTCTCTGTACAGATTTTTGTGTTATATATTTGATGTGTTGTATGTGTTGCATTTCGTATACTCCATGTATTGTGTTCTGGTTTATATCCTATTGCACACTGTAGGTATGGAATGGCATTAATTGTATCCCATGTAGTTTGCACTGTATCATCTGTCTTATTGGTTGTGTGGTATTTTATCGTATGTACTGTACAGCATTGAATGTATTGGAGGATTTGTATCTTCCCTTGCATTGTATGTATTTTATTTTCTAACATATTGTGTATGGCAATTTTTCTTTGGTAGCGTAATATTTATTGTATTTTGGGTTGCTTTTTATGTATTTTGTACGGAAACTTATTTTTCTTAGTAATGAATTGTATTTTGTTGGTTTTTTTGAGCATTATTTTGTGCATTTTTCTGTATGGTATGGCGTGCTCCTTCTTGTAGAGGACATACTGTGTTTTTGGCACTGTAGATTTTGTGATGTACTTGGCATTGTAATGTGTTTTGTGTTTTGTAGTACCTGTGTGTGTATTGTAATGGATTTGGGGCTGGATTGTCTGTCTTGTATTTTGTCTTGTGATTCCTTGTCTGTGGGTTGTGTGTAGTGTTATATGACAGGTGTGGTTTGCACCGTGGGGTAAGGTCTGTAGGTTATGGTGTGGTCTGTAGGGTGTTGTCTGTCTTGTATCGTGGGTCCGGTATTGTATGGTATGGTTTGTAACGTCTGCCTCCGCGGAGGAGCCCTTCGCCTTGGCTGCGCCGCCCCGGAGGAGCCATCGTCGCCCCGCCCCGGAGGAGCTCTTCACGGCACATCCCAGCTCTTCTTGGAGGCCTCGATCACGCCGTCCTGGACGAGTCTTGCTCCAGAGGCGGCCTTCACCGTGAAGCCCCAGAGGATCCAATTTTCATCCCTGTTTCGGTGTCTGGTTGTTATATTTTTTGTTATTGGATCATATTTTGTGTATTATATGCTGTTTTGTGTTGTATTGTATTTATTATGTTTTATTTATGGTATTTTATCTTGTATTTTATCTGTTATTTTGTGCATCATGTGCATTGTGTTAGTTGTGAATATGGGATGTAGCTTGTTGTAGTGTGTAATGTATTGTGTATCATTTTTTGGATTGTATTTCGTGTTATATATTCTGTTGTTTATCTGGTTGGTATTTTATGGTTTGTCATATATTGTGTGGTATGTATTTTGCTGTATTTTTTTTTTTTGTCTTGCAACGTTTTGTAATTATTATATATATTGTATTTTACTGTTTGGTTTGATACTTATCATATCGTGTATGTTGCATTTTATGTATGATATGTATTTTATTTTCTCTCTGTTATGCATTGCATGGTAAGGTATGTAATATATGGTTTTTATTGTATTGCCTGTCGTGTGTATCATATTTTGTCGTACATATCCTATGTTTGCCCATGTATGCCTGTCTGGATGAGGCATTTACTGGTTTGCTCTGGAGGTGCCCTTCACCACATTGTAGTGAAGGATTCCTCAACCACGCTGCACCAGAGGAACAGTTCACCGTGTCATGCCAGAGGAGCATGTCATCATCCCCACCCAGAGGGGCTGTTCCCCACGCTGGTTGGGTCTTCTTGTAGCCCTTCAGCACACTCTCCCCGAGGAGCCCTTCCCTTTGCTGCTCAGTAGGAGGCCTTCATTGTGCTGCCCGGACGAGTCCTTCCTCACACCGCCCTGGAGGAGCTGTTCACCACACTGCCTCAGAGGAGCCCCTCATCATGGTCCCCTGGAAGTGCGCTTCATCACTCTGCTGCAGAGGAGGCCTTCACTGCACCACTCCAGAGCAGCTCTTCATCATGCTGTGCTGGAGGAACTCACAGTTTCAGTGTCCTGGAGCAGGCTTTCACCGTGCCAATTCTGCAGCTATCCCTATCAGCCCCATATCACACCTCCACAGAAGAGCCCCTCATCGTGCCGTTTCAGCCTTTCATCACAAGAAGCCCAGAGGATCAGCTTGTCGCACCATCCTGGAGGAGCCCTTCACTGTGCGGATCCTTAGGACCCCTTTGATATGAGGAAAGCAAAAAAGAAAGCCAGAAGCTATTTGCTTTTGAATGAGGAAACCCTGATACAGGGAGGAAAAAAAACCCAAACAAAACCAAAACGGTTAACCTGGACAGTGTTACCACAAGGTTTTAAAACCAGCCCCACTATCTCTGGGAATCAATTGGCCTGAGAACTTGAAACCTGGACCCTGCCCTCACTAGGAGGAATTTTACTACAATCTGTAGGTGACCTTTTCATAGCTACAAGGATGAAGGAAGACTGTGTACTATGGACTGTCAGTTTGTTTAACTTCCTGGGACTTAGCGGATATCTGGTATCTCAACAGAAAGCTCAACTGGTCCAGCAGCAAGTGACCTACTTAGGATTTGGTATTCCTGAAGAACAACAGAGCTGAGAACGGAAAGAGGCCATCTGTCGCACACGTGAACCCAGAATGGCAAAAGAACTCCAAACTTTCCTTGGAATGACAGGTTGGTGCCAATTATGAACCACTAACATTGTGAATCCAGCCTCTTTTCTCAGTGGGACCACATCAGAGCCTGTAACCTGTGACTGTCTGGAGATCATGGAAGCCATTTTCTCCAGTAGACCTGACTTAAAAGAAGAACCACTTGAGAATGCTGAAGGCACCTGGTTCATGGATGGAAGCAGCTTCATAAAACAGGGAAAACCGTAAGGCAGGATCACCACTGACGAAGTAATAGAAGCTAAATCGTTGCCAGTAGGGAGTTCTGCTCAGAAGGCTGAAATAATTGCCTTGACCAAAGTTTTAGAACTGGCAAAAGGGAAAAAGGTTAAGATTAGAAATATGCTTTTGGAGTAGTACATGCTCGTGCGCCATATGGAAAGAACGAGGATTATTCACAGCACAAAGAAAACAAAACATGCGGAGGAAATTTTAAGGCTGCTAGAAACCATAAAACTTTCTGAATAAGTAGCCATCATGCATTGTTGAGGGCATCAAAATGGTAACACTGAACAGGAAATTGGAAATAATTTGGCAGATTGAAAGGCCAGACAGGCGGCAGAAATGGCAACCATAGCATTAGCTTTGGTCCCAGATGGTAAAACTTTCAATCTTAAACTCAGATTTGAAACCTAAATATTCAAAGGAGGATCAAAAATTGATTAATGATCTAAAGGGTAATAAAGAAAAAGATGGATGGGTTTATTTTCCAGATGGGCAAATAACAGTGCCTTCCAACATACAATAGAAGTTACATTTAGGTGAACATAAGAAAACATTGGGGAGCAGATGCCCTATACAAGCAGTTAAATTGAAAAACCAGTAAGATGACTATGCTGTTTACTAAAAAAACCCCAAACAAAACAAAAACCACAATCCAAACACATCAAGTAAAATTAAAAATGGAGTTATAGTGAAAGGTAATAGTCCAGGACAACACTGGCAAATAGATTTTTCTGAACTCCCAAGAAAAGGGGGGTGTTGGTACTTATTAGTGTTAACAGATACCTTCTCAGGTTGGCCAGATGCATTCCCATGCAGAAGTAATAAGTGTTACTGAATGAAATAATTTCTCAATCTGAAGTGCTGACAGTGTAACATGATGTTGGCCTCACATGGGGGATTGAGCACAGTTGTGAATTATAGTTGTTGTACACACATAGGTGAAACAGGAAAAATAAATGTAGATTTAGGAATAATATTGCAATAATTAAGTATTTTGCAGGAGATATGAAAAGACAATGCTTCTTTAGACTTTGAAGAAATATGGAACAAGCTTACTTCATGGTTACTAAGGTTCAAATGGTTAAAACAATTACTTGCATGGATCATACAAATAGACTGGCAGTTGCATATTCTATATAGTCCACAAGCAAGTGGTCAAGTAGAGAAGATGAATCACTTAAGTAAATTACAAAACTAGGTCAGGAGGTCGAATTACCTTGGCCTCGATCATTGTCTTTAGCACTTTTTAAAATCGGGACCAAACCCAGAATTGAGGAGGGATTAAGTTCTTTTGAAATAGTATATAGGAAACCATATATGATACAGGCGGGGGGCATCCATTTAGATTGGGAATGAAATAGTAACTAATTATGTTATCAGCCTACAAAAACAGCTGCGGGAATTGGTCCTAGGGACCAGAGCTCGAGGTCTGGACGGGCCTGTACACAACATTAAACCGGCTGATTATATATTTCCAATGAAAGGATGGACACTGATTATCAACATGGTTGGATTATGGGTAGGGACTGTAGGTGCATACTTGGCCAAAACCCTTTAAGGGAATGGCATGATATAGCAAAAGAATTTGCACAGGTAAAAGAAAAGGGGGGAATTGATATGAGGAAAGCAAAAAAAAAGCCAAAGTAGTCCTAGCCCTCAGGCAATGTTAAGTAGATAACATTCTTACAGAAAACAGGGTAGATAGTAAACTAATCCCTGTCTTTGAGATAAAGGGGGAGACATACCAGCTAAAGGACTTACTTTCTGGGACATCTTAACAGACACAAAAGTTCCAATTAACAAAACAAACAGGTAAAAGGCCGACTCTACAACCTGGAGAGGAACCGAAGGGCCAGAGAGCATGCGCAGGAAGCCAAGTTGAAAAATTCATGAAGAGGGAGGAGACATCTGGACTTTGCTTAACAGCAGGACACTGCAAGAGGACCACATACTTCTCTCCTTGAATAATTCTAAGAATCACACCTATTCCCCGAACTAATTGTAATAACCCAGCCCTTCCAAATGAATATATATGGTTTTTTGTAATAAATATCTGGCTACTTGCCAGAGACGGTGTGCAAGCTTTGTGAAGAAATCCCCTTGCACCCCGGCTGGAATAAACATGCCTGCTTTGTAACTCTTTCTGAGTTGTAGAGTTTGTTTCCGCGCTTCACCTTCATCACGCAGATCCATAGGGAGCCCCTCATCATGCCAACCTGGAGGCGCCCCACATCACAGAGTAACTCCTCATTGTTCTGACTCGAGGAGCCCTTCACTGCGCTGTCTTGAAGAAGCCTTTCATCACACCACGCTGGGTGAGCCCCTCCTTGCACCGCCCCAGAGGACCCCCTCATTATGCCACTTGGAGTAACTTTTCAATGTGCAGTCTTGGAGGAGCCCTTCAGTGTTCTGTCAGCTCTTCTTGGAGCCTTTGTCACACTGCCCCAGAGGAGCCCTACACTGTGCTGCCCCAAGAGGAGCCCCTCATTGTGCTCTGTCAAAGGAGCCCCTCATAGCACCTCCCCGGAGGAGCCCTTCACCATGCTGCCCGTTAGGAGTCCTTCATTGTGCACCGGACTCTTCTTGGAGTACTTCATCATTGTCCCCCAGAGGAGTCCTCCCAGGCCCTTATGGAGGAGTCCTTCGTCAGGCCACACTGGAGGGGTCCTTCATCATGCCAGTCTGGAGGAACTCTTCACTGCCCCTCCTGGCTCTTCTTGGAGTTTGTCACTGTGCCACCCCTGACAAGGCCTGCATGACGCTGCCTGCCTCTTTTTGGGAGTCCTGCACTGTGCCACCCAAGTCTTCTTGGAGTCCTTCCTGTGCTGCCCAGCTGTTCTTGGGAGTCCTTCTCCATGCCACCCTGGAGTAGCCTTTCTCTGTGTGACCTGGCTTTTCTGGAGTCCTTCACTGCGCCACCCAGGTCTTGTTGTTCATCACAGCCTCCTGGAGGGTTCCTTCACCACCCTGCTTTCGGGGGTTGTTCACTGTCTGACTCTCCTGCTCTCTTCATCACCTGTGATTTTTCGGAGTGTTTCTCCAGGGAGCCCTGGAGGGTGTCCTTCAGTACCTGTTCTTTTGGGGAACACTGCCTTGTTGGGCTTTTTTGGAGACACCCACCACATGGCTCTTTTTGGGGTGTTTCACCCTGTGGCTTTTTTCTTGATTTCTGCAATGCCTGGTGTATGTTGGAGTGCTTAATGGCACCATCGTGGAGCAGTGCTTCACTGCCTCGCTGTTTTGGAGCGCTTCCACACCTGTCTTTTATTGGAGCTCTTCAACACGTGGCCCTGTAGTAGCCCTTCATCACCCTGCTGTCTGGAGCACTTCACTGTGTGTCTTTGGAGCGCTTCAGCGTTTGGCTTTTTCGGAGTGCTACACCCCCAGATTTTATTGCTGTGCCTCAACATGTTTTCTGTGATGCATGCTTTCTGTCTGTTACCTTCCATGTTTTTCTTTTGGAACCAGCAGGTGAGCAGGTTGATGAGTTTACATGGGCTTTTTATGTTCCTTGGTGGTCTTTTGAGCTCAGGGGTGTCTTTTTCTGGGGACTGTGACCATCTTTGTGTCTTCTGTCAGTTTTACCAATTCCTGGTTTTGAGGGAGGTGACTTTGTGCTTTGAGCAACTTCGTGCTCAGTGTTGATTCTTATTATTCAGGATTCCTGTGGTGGCTTTATATCAGGTTTTTTTTGCTCTGGATGGTATTAGGAAGGTCACTTTGGAAGCTGCAGTGCTGCCCGTCTCATCGGTGGTTTGGGGACTGTTCCTGGCAACGTGTGTTAGGGTGGAGTCTATAGAACAGGATCCTAACAGAGCATAAGAGAGAAGAGGATCTCTGGTGAGTCCAAGGGAGTAGTTTCTTGTCTTATCTCAATTCTGCTTGCTTCTTCTTAATGGTGTTGTTTTTTCAGCGCAGATGATATCCAGTGTTTTGAAAGGGGGTAGCCCAAGCACCCAGTGAGGTCCTGCCGACACAGGGAGCGAGGGAGAATTCAGACACCAGAAGTGATGGGTAAGTGCCTAGGTGCCTGAGTGACAAAAGCTGGAGCATCTGTTGCTACTTTTTGGAGGCCCAGGAATCCTGGGAATATCTGTATGTCCCTGTCACCAAGGTAGCTGGTGCGAGGTGGTGCAGTTTCCAGGGCAGTGCAGTAGGCGTATGATGCTGTGCTGCAGAGGAGGGTGCTCTTGCCAAAGGAAAGGCTGCCAGGCTCAGAAAAGAAGGAGCTCAGTTAAGTCTGAGCTGCTGAGTGAGTGAGTCAGTCTTCAGGGAAATTTCATGGCCTGGCTACTGTGACCCACTCTGGGGTCTTGCAGGCCATCCTCCTTTGGTAGAGGGGCAATGGTTGGAGTTTCTTTTCCTGCTCTTGCTTTATTAAAATACATACTTTATTTTCTCAGTGCCTGTTGCTGAGAATAACTGCTTTTTCTTAATCCTCTCTTAGCTGTTCAGGGTCACCATTTTAGTTTCTAGTTACACCTGGTTTTTTTTTTATTTTTCAGAGAGCCAGTGTGAAGGAGCAGGGACTGGATTTTACCTTCAGTTATCCCTGGAGGAGCTGCTGCAGAAGAAAACAAGCCTATGGTTTTGGGAGCTGTGCCACAGGAGGACAGCTGAGCTAGAATCAGGCATGATAGCACTACATTTTTGCTTTTGGCAATAAAAATTGGAGCAAGCCACAGCTGAGACTTGGTTATTCACTGCATGGTTATCTAAACCCTGCTAACAGCTCTCAGGAGGATGATACCTCACCCCCACCGACTGCTTGTCCTTGACACATCCCACAGTTCCTGCGTGGTGAAGTCCTTATTGCTGCTGTGCCAGTGGAGCAAACAGCAGGCAGCTGATGGCTGTGGAGGTCTCGCTGCAGTTTTTAGTGCCTTCCAGTGTGTAAGAGCTTGTGCTGGAAGGGGCTGCTTCTCCTCTGCGACAGATGCTGCCTTCCAGCTTGTGCTTTTCTTTCTCTGTTTAAGCATGGCTCTTGCAAGCAAAGCTTCAGTTAGGTGCGATCCACATTCAGTTCCCTCACTGAATGTTGCCAGTCAGTGTAAGTGTGAAGGTGTTTCTGCAGGGAGCAGCCAGGCAGGAGGCAGCAGGGTAGCCCCCACCTGAGAGGGAGCCAAGGGAGCACCCATCTCTGGAGCACCCACTGGCACCCACACTCCCTAGCCTGAGTTGTGTGGGTGGGTACAAAAAAGCCTTTCTGTTATTTTTAGTTTTTCCTGCACAACTCACTATAGGGAGTGTGGGGTCTGGCCCCCTCCCTCAGCTACTCTGGTTGGACTGTCTGTTCCCTGCTGCCTGAGGGAGCCACTCAGGTCAGGACCTGGCCAGCTGCACACTTCTGCACTTAAAGGGAGTTTTTAAGTGACTTTAAGAGTCTTCTAAATTCTCCATTTAACTGTAGTCATGGGTGGCAGGCAGGCCCTGGCCAATGTAGGTACCCCTAGGTAATGTACCCCATTACTCCCTTGATGAAATCAGTTCTGTGGGCACAAAAATCCTCCATGGGGTTTCTGTCCCCATGCAAGGTCCTTGGGCTTGCTGCCTGGGCCCCTGGTTGCTGGAGCTCAGTTTAGGAGCAGACATTGGTCCCTGAAAGTGAAGCCCGTGACCATTTTTTAATGTTTGGATTTGGTGCAGACACAGGCTAAGGACTTGCTTGGCTACTCTGATCAGGAAACAGGAGACCGCCACCCTTCCTGGGTGGGAATCCCCCTCTTTCTGGGGATGCTGCTCACAACAAGTGCAGTTGAGGGCAAAGCACAGTTTTTTCTCCTGCCCTATCCAGTCACTCAGGCTGAAACACTGCTTTGCTGCTGAGAAGACCCCAAAATGTCAAAATACAGCAATGTTGCGGACCCCAAAACCTAAATCCACAAAATGGGCTGTGGCAGCTGCTGCTTTACTGCCCTTCTCAGGGACAGGGACGTGGTGATGTCTGAGAACACTGGGCAGGCCAGACCAGAAGAGGTCTCTTGGAGCTCTCAAAGTGATTTCCAGAAATGTAAAGCGATTCTTTCCCCGGTTTTTGCTTGGCACTATATTGCTTGGTGGGGGATAAGCTTTTTATTTTTTTAATAACTCAGCCTGAGGTAGATTTCCAGGTGTGGAAAATTGTGATTTGTTTGGCTTTGTCGCACCAGGAAAAGTCTAGGAAAAATAGGTGAAAGGAATATCAGGACACTCTAATAACAGGTAGTATTGCTAGCTGATCCCCAATAACTAGTGCAGGTTTCAGGAGATAAATATGGGTGCAGTTTCAGAAGAAACCCTGAGATTTCAAGAGAAACTCCAAGGTTAAGTCTCTTGATGATGGAATACTGCAACTCTCTGGTCCTTTAAATTTCTTTGGCATGCTGGGAAACAAATGGATTTAGTACTTACCCCTATTCTAATCTGTCATTTTGAAGAATGATTTCAGTAATTGTTTTGCCTAACAGAGGAAATTTTGATACCCTTTCCAACGTGTATATTTTAAGAGCAGCTCATGACGAGAGGATTTGAGCACTTTAATGGATTTGAATATCCTTTTGCATTAAACTGAATTGGTCAGCCTGGTAGTTTAGCAGAAATGGGAGAATTGACATTAGTCACTTGAGTAGGAAAACTGTGGCTAAGGGGAAAATCTAAAACATAGTTCACAATGTTGATATTTACTCCATGTTTACTGTTTTATTAGCAGGATTTGTTTCTCACTTTAAGTACACAAATAGACAAATTATTTACAAAAGCCATTTACTCCAAAAGTAGGTGGTACCACATACTTTAAAACAGGAAGCATTTGTCATCACGATAGAAAAGACTCGATTTCAGTACACAGAAGTCCATGATATCTTATGTGTAGTTTAAATGAGTAGGTATTACTGCTACTGTCACCTGCTTTATCACAGTTATCAGCTAAGATACACCCATCCTGGAGCTGCATAAAATCAGAACAGTAAAAACAGCTCTGGGGGAAGCAATGCACAATTCATCTTGAGTTGTTGCCTCACCTTTGACCAGACAATGAGCCACTCAACTCAACCACTGACTGGCTTGTGGAAGCCTAGAGTCTGTCTCCATTGGTTGCAGAAAGACAGATCATCTCAAGATCTCTATGCTATTTTGGCCCTACTTGTACTTTATTTTGAAGTTGTACACAGGCTTGGTAAAATGTCTAGATCTGGTTCAGCAGGGTGTTTTTCTTCCCACTAGCATGCTATAGTTTTATATGGGTCCCTCTGCAAACCAAGCTGAAACACAAGTTGAAACCCATGAAATACCATCTGAACATAAGAAAACCCTTCTTTACTGCAAGGACTGTTGAACACTGGCACAGGTGGTCCAGGGAGGCTGTGGAGTCTCCATCCCTGGAGTCAGTCAAAGCCCAGCTGGACACAGTCCTGGGCAGCCTCTTCTAGCTGACCCTGCTTGAGCCGAGGGGTGGACTAGACAATCTGGAGTTGCTGTTCTCCACCTCTGTGATTTTGTGATTGATTCTTTGAAGAGCTCAGCGAATCAAGGCAGCAGAAGTTGGCCATAGCCTGGAGGTGAGAGAAGGTAACATCCCTTCAAGATGTAGCTGTGCCATTTCCAAATACATAATAGAGTCAACACTCTACATAAAACTACAGAGTGGAATGTTGATAGAATATTTTTAAGCAAGGTGTCACAGGAAGAGATGAGGTTTTCACTAGACTGTGAAGCAGTATTTACCTTTGTAGAGAATGTGCCTTTCATAAGAGCATGCTGCACATTGGACCATAGAAAGCTGGTGGTCTGTAGACTTTGAGGAGCTTCATCATCAGGGGTAAACTGAGAGGATAAAGAGTGACATGAAGCAAAATGGGCTTTTTTTGCCTTCCTTCCTCTTATGAGCAGAAGGAAAAGGACACCAAATATCTTAAAGGTACAAATTATAAGCTCCAAGGGGTTAAGAGATTTCTCTTAAGAAGAAACAAAGAGGCATCATTGCTAGGATCAGCAATCAACTCTTACATCATTGTAGTATGCTTTAATGCATTCATAGATTATTTTTTTTTTTTTGTTCATCTTAAATTTTAAACAACTGTAAAATGAGTATCTACCTCCCAGATTTAGAGATGGGTGAACTGAAGCACAGCATCAGTCTGAGTTACGGGGTTATACAGCAGTCCAGTGAAAAGAGTTCTGGTGGAAATACATAGTAGGCTGCTTTTAGAGGGCTCTCACCAACGGTGGGTATTCCCACAAACAAGAGAGAAGCTTCTGAGAAGGCATTATTTCCTCTTTAGCCCCTCTCCGAAATATGTGAGATTCAAACTGCAGAAAATTTATTTCAGTTTTAGGCAGTCTACCTCCTCTGTGACTGGCATTGCACTTGTTCTCAGGTCGAAATCAGTGCTAGATTTGCTTCCATTATATGTCGATCTCCATCTCAGTAACATGATCTTCTTGAAATACTTCATGGTGTTATTTTTTACAGTTACAAAACACATGGTGTTTATCATGCTGTTACTCATAGCAATGCATTCAACTATATAAAAAGCAGTAAGATAATGCTTCTCTTTCACGAAGATGGTGGGGAAAAAGTCATGGACAATTGTAAAGCCGTAGAAGGGTGCCCAGCAGAGAACGTAGGCAGTCAGGATGCACATCAGTACCATAACAGTTTTTCTTTTGCATCGAAGCCTCTTTCTGATGTGTTCTGTCTGAAATGCTGGTACGGTTTTAAACCAGAGCTCCCGTAATATCCTGGCGTAACACAAGGTCATCACAATGATAGGTGCAACAAATTCAATGCCAAAGATAAAGAGGGAGTATGATTTGTAGTACATCTGCTGGTCAGCTGGCCAAATCTGACCACAGAATATTTTCTCCTGGTTTTTCACTATAAATAACACCGTTTCAGTAGCAAAATACACAGATGGAATATCTACAAGTATGGAGACAGTCCAGACCAAGGCGATTATGAAGGTTGCTGTTTGATAATTCATGCGTGGTTTCAGTGGGTGAACAATGGCCAGATACCTGGAACAGACAAATACATCCAAAATGAAGTCTGAAGACACTTAGTCAGAACACAATTCCAAACACAAGTTGTCAGAATTAGGCAGAAGGGAATTGCTGTAGTTGATAAAAGAGAGAGCCTAGCCATCTTGTCTATGAGGAGAGTTAAGAAAATTTTCCAAAGTAAGAGCCTAGAGCTGAGTTCCTAAATCTGGGCAGAAACTCTGGAGCAAGGGGCTGAAGGGTTTGTTAGGAGGGTGGGTACTTGGCAATCTGAAAATCTGAGCATGCATTAGGGTGTCTGGGGATCGTTTTAAGACCTCAGTCCAACTCCCTCCTGTTTACAAGATTGAACTGAAAAAGTTGCAATTTTGCGTCGTAAGCTTGTTAACACAGATCACATGTCTGGGAGTTATGGAAAGACTGGAAGAGGAGAAAGAGAGGGAGCTTTCCTATTACTGACAAATGTGTTTGCAGGACCTAGCACAACACACGGTGTCGTATCGAGGACATGCCGTGACACGGCATCTGGAAGTTCTTTGGTGGGCAGCACGTGTTCAAATGAGAGTTTGAAACATGCAGTAATATACACCTGGCCAGGTGCAGGTAAAAAGACAAACACATAGAAACATGAAAAGGTTCTCCCTAGGCAGAGAACTATTTAAATATGCTTTTTTTACCAAGAGATCAAATATATGTAGCAGTGTTTTTATTATTTTCTTGGCTATTCCATGGGTGCAAAGAGCCAAAGCTGATGCTAATGGTTACAGGTGAGCATGCTTTCAAGCCACCAACAAAGGACTGTGTATCCATTTTCCGCCCATGCAAATTTTTGTTTTGTCTGCTGGAGGCGACTATTGCTAATTAACCTTAAATATGCTTTGTTAAGGCCAAACCATAAAACTTGAGTTTTATGACTCTTTATGACTGTAAAGCTGTGGGTGCACTGAAGTGTTTCACAAAGGACTGAGGAGAAATGAAAGTATATTACTTTCAAGATCCATCAATTTTCCTCAGTTCAGTTCAGAAGGGGTAGGACCAAGTGGAATTCACTCTGGTGAATTTTTTGTTTGGTTGGAATTTGAGGAGGTTTATTTTTTAAGACACTGTAGATGTAAGAAGGACTTATATTAGAGTACACTGTCCCGAAAGATTAGGATACTTGTGCTAAAAGGAGATTTTTATCCGAGGCACTCCAGAGATCCCAATACAATTGTGTTTAACACAAAGAATTGTTTCAGTGAAATTCCTTATTCATTCAGAGGCTTTTCTATCTGTATATGTTCTATACATAGATAGCATCCACAGGACCTATTAATTCTAAAATAAGCTGGAAGGCCAGGAGTGCTTTCTATCAGCCAGATCTTGGAAGCGGATGAATTATTCATCACTCTGGGTGCAGGCTAGATGTTAAGGGACAGCAGAATTAGTCAGCCTCATTGTGGAACTGATAAATGAATGTTTTTAGATTGGGCCCTGTGGAAACAAGGCTGTGGGACGATGTATGTGTATGCATTCATAAGTATGCGTATCTGCTCAGCAGGACATTTGGCTGGATGGGGTAAATCTCTGCAAGAGAGTTGAGGGAGGTTTTCCTGGCTCTCCTTGCTTACCACACTTGGGATGTTACTGTGGAGGGGTCCTGGAGCACATGAGCTGGGTTTGGATGGAACTGCCCTGGAGGATGTACTCAAAAGTACCAGGTGCCCATGGGCATTCAGTCCAGGTGACCCAGCTAAAGCTAAATCCCCCAGAATACTTACAGCATGAATGTTGTACCCTTAGCACCAACTGTTGCTCTTCAGATCCTCTCCTTTCACATTGCATTATTTTCTAGTGTAGATGTGGCCTTAAATATGTGAAACTCCTACATTTCATGTGAATAGACAGCAAGGAAGTTGAAAGAGAGCCCTACCAGAGGCAAATCCTGTGGGACAGGCTTACTCTATCTACACAGGTGAGCCCTTTTAAATGATCTAAACATGAAAAGACTTTTGTTAAGAGCCTGTTATTTTTAGAGACCGAAGTCGTCAACACACATGACATAGCCAATGTGGAATGGTTGATTATTAAATGAACAGCATTTCTCTCTGTTTACCAAGTCAAAAGCTCACCCAAAAAAAAAAAAAAAAAAAAAAAAAAAGTTTTATTTTACTTTATTTTTTCATATCTCACAACTAACATGGAAAATTCCTTCTGAAGAGCTTTGATCTGGAAGACAGATTAAATAAGAAGAGACACCTACAAAGCACTGCAAGAAGAGCCTACATAGATGAGTTATTGAATGAAGAATAAGAAAAGGTCAGATTAATGCTGGGCTCTGCAATCAGGGAAACCAGTCCCTTGAAAACTAAATTATTAAGGGACCTTTAGCATACAGGGATATTAAATTATTTTACAAAATCTTGTCCTACATTAGAATGCCTTATATGGCCAGCCTTTTACAAAACTGTTGGAACAGAAAAAGAAATATGACCTTTGTCTGAGATTTTCTGTGTCCAGCAGCTCAGCTGGAACAGAAGCCCTAAGCAGGCTGCCTGATGCCCAGAAATCCCGTACAAAACATCGCTGTTCATACCCACATCAACTGCCTGCTGGATGCCTGGTGCATCCAGGACACATCTGATTCACTGAGCTGTGTGTGTGCTGATTGCCTTCACGATTTTCCACATGAAATGTGGGAGCATTGCTTTGATCATTTAATATATGACACACAGACAAGCTACCAGGGGTGAGAGTGCACAGGTATTTCTAGAATAGTAGCTGTAGAGCGCAAATATCCCATCTGCATTTGCTTCCAAAACAGGCTTCTTCCATTCATCCTGTTGCTTCAATTGTCCCACTTTGACCCCTTCTGTCCTGAGGGGTAAGCAAGTGTACGTGGGCAGGAGGCCTCCATCTCCCCTCGTGTTAGCTGTCGGAATGCTGGGATGTTTAGTTTAGGTGGGGTTTGTGGGCTCCTCCCGTCATCACCAGAGATCAGCATTCCCAGGAGGGTAAGTCATTCCCACCTAACATGTGCCTCACTCCCTCTTTCCATTAACTGTCACTACTCATCTGGACAACACACCCAACATTTAAAGAGGTAAAGTTTGGTAAGACACGTCCTACCCTGGCTCTAGACAAATTAATATTGTCATGCCATGACGCTGCTCGCTGCATGTCGTTTAGAACATATTATATTCCCACTTCCCCGGCGGTGAAACAGAAAATTCTTCTTCCCCCTCTATCTTTTTCACACCCTGTCAGTGTAATCTGGAGATTGCTGGAGTTGAGGTGGTCTGGTAGTTACTCTTGCTGCATAGGAACCACATTTAGGACACGATACTGTCATCTGAGTTGAACTTCATAGGAAACACTAATATAGAAAAGGTTTGCTGTAATAACAAAATGATACATGGAAGAATAAAGCATAACATTGTTCTGATGTCTCCTGGCCAGGCAGATTTTACCTACAATGGCTGGGTTTTTGTGCAGTGATTAAATATGGAAGGGGATTGTTGCACTTTTCTCCTTCCCCTCTTAATTCCCTTCTTTACTCAGTATTAGGTCATCGATCCATCTCTCATAAGCAGCTATCTTCTCGTAAGAAAGTTTCCCCTAGAACACCTCTTCTCAAGAACAACTTGTTAAGAACAAGAAGGTGTAACACCACCCCCAGAGCTCTGCTATGCCTTGTAGCCAGCACTGGCTGTGGGCCTCATGCTGACAGTACTGCCATCCTGGGTTGGGGCCAATGTCTTCCATTTTGCTCCCAGGAGAGTGGAATTGGGTAAAAGCAAACTGAATTTGACAAACTGTGTTCTTAATTAATTTACATCCCATTAGGATTAGTTAATTGCTGACTAAAGTATCAAGCCATGTAATTATGCATCAAAATAAATGATCTTATTGACTAAATGAGGCGGCTGGCTACAAAGTGGTGACACACCACTATTCCACGTAGCCTTGCTCCCTGCAGAGCCTGGGCTGAGGTAAGCCAAAGCAGGGAGATTCCTCCAGTCGCAGACACACTGGTCTTCACTTACCCAGCACACCCCTAATACAGCTCACAGCAGGTATCCAACACCTCTCTGTCCATCCCACCGCCTCTTCCCCAAAGAGGGAACACTCTGAAGGGCAGGATCAAATCCTTCCCCTCGAGCCAGTGAGTCAAACCCCAGCTGGGGATCCCACTGCTCCGAGACGGGGGTGCCCTGATTAACCACAGTGCTCCTCCCAGCACCCACACCCTCCTCTCCTGAGAGACACGAGTTGTTCTGTAGATGCTGGGGTTGACACGTAAGCACACTCAGGTCAAGTGGCGCTGCCCTGATCCACCCGCTGACAGCAGAGGAGGACACAGACCCAAGTCTTTGTGACCCCCTATCCGATGCTCTACCCACTGCCCTTTGCTGCCACCACCAGCATTAAGTGAATACCTAATGTCTTGGAGGGGATCAGAGGACATTCCGGTGACCATCAGACCCTGTGACAACCACCTGACCTGAGCCAAACCTGATTCTGGTATTACTGACTTGACTCTTTGCTCTGTTGAGATGCATGGAGGCTTCTTCCCACCGGAGGCAAAGGCCGTTTTTATGTATAAAAGTATTCACACTGATAGCCAGAAGAGTTAATCCTTTTTTGATTTTTTTTTGTGGCCACAAACAGGTAACTAAATTTAACATGCTGGGGACATATGATGGACGGAAGGCCCGTCTCACACAGATAGCTGAGGTCAATGGGGTACCAGTCTGAGGCAGAGGTGTAAGGATAATGCAATGCGATGTAGGCACATACACAGACAGGACAACAGAAACACAAGTAACAGGAAAAAAGTCTCTTTCTAGGAGGAGGAAAGTAGGAAAGGAAGTACCATCTTAGGACGGCTTCCCCGTCTAGCTTTAGCGCTTTCCTCTCCAGTTCACTGGTGGATACACGTTCAACTGAGCAAATTCAGTGTGACACTCGGAGAAGCCATCCATAAAAAACCGGGAGATTTTTGTCAGGTTGCATAAATGAATCAGCCAAAGTGAATCACACTGCGTAGGAGACAGAACCATCTGAAGAAGAACAAAATAACCTATTTCTCACAAGGTCTAGATTTCACCTTAAATTCAAATGCCAATTGGAAGTGACATTGAGGGTAATGGACTTTGTGAGATATTAAATGAAAAAACACAGGCAGGATAAAGAGTCTGAAAGTGCCTGTGTTATCAGTAAGGCAACAGGAAAAGCCAAGGGCTGTGAGATGCACCAGGACAGGACTGGGTGCAGAGCGGTTAAAAGGTTCTTTTTAATATCCCAAAAATGCAAGTCTGAATCATACTTCAGGTGTCTGCTAAAAGATGACCCCAGCTGAACTTACTTTACAGTGCTGGAAACCAAAACTGATCAGGTTTGACACAGCCATAGCATTCCTCTGCAGCTCGTGGCTAAACAACCAAGTTGCCTTAACGCTGCTAGGTGGGAGGGTGGTGTCTGATCTTGGGTGAAACTGTGAGGTTACGGGCACAGCTCCTGAGAGGAGGTGGCAAAAGAACAAGGTTGTGTTTGCCAGGAAATCTGCCTGTTCTTTAGAGTTCAGTTACCTATTACTAATTAAACAACTACTAATAAAACAGTTCATTTGTTGCTTTAAAATAGGTTAAGTACACTGAAACACACAAACAAACAAAAAAAAATCAAGCGAACAACAAAAAAAAATTAATGGGGAAAAACCTTGGGTTTGACCTTTACAAGTAAACCCAGTGTTATGTACTGACACCGTGTTTCTAGAGCCCGGTCCCCTGTGTGCCCGCCTGCAGCTCCGCACAGCAGCGGGGCTCTTCTCAACCCCGGGCTCTGCCCAGGGACACGAGAAATCACAGCGCTGCCAACTCACAGCAAAGGCTCCAGGCTCTCGCCTGTGAAGCAAAACCCTTCACATTTGCACTTACGCATTTCATACAAAGTCCACCAGCAATCCCAAATGCTGAGTACACCATAAAAACAACCCCGGCTGCTATTGGTACGTGTGTAGCTGGTCATGTGTTACCAAGAGCAGAAACCCAGGGTCATCACTTCACCGTGGGTATATCCCAGACACACATGATCACAGAGATCCCGGCACCACTGCCCAGGGTTCCTGCTGCACCAAAAATAATTCTGACACTTCTATACATTTCCTTCCTCTTTACACCCAGCAGCAGCCAGGGCATTAATTCTTGTTTCTCAAGCCGTTACACTCTTACCTTGTAAAGTGTTTCACAGCCATCCCAGGTCAGACTCTAAACCAGATCTCTAGGAACCTTGGCAGATGGTGTCTGAAGGGTAATGCCCGGTACCTGCTGGGAGTCTGACAGCAGCATTCCCTAGAGACAGCTCACCTCCAGCTTTCCAAAATCCACTAAAATATCCACAGGCCCAGTTATACTGAGAAGGACCGAGAAAACGAATCCATTGTTCAATCTCACTGTGGCCCAAAATGCAAGTTCCACGTGGACTTGGCGCCTAGAAACACCTACACCTGCCGCTGCCGGGCGCTCTCCAGGGGGCTGAAGCGGCGCTGCCCGCCCCTGCCCGTGCTGTCCGCGCTGCCCGCAGCCCCAGCAGCGATGGCCAGGCCGCAGGTGGGGGGCGCTAGGCAGGGGTTTGGTTTCTCACCGGCACTGTTTGAGCTCGGCCTGCCCAGCACGGCCTGGCTGAGGCTCCTCAAACCCCGGGTGTGCTGAGCGGGGGCAGTGTCAGAGGTCCCAGCACCGCCCCTCGCTGTCTGCTCGGCCCCGGTGTGCAGAGGAGGTTCAGATTTCCCCTGCCATGGCTGGGCAGCTCCTGGCAGCAGAGGACTCCCTGACCCACGGCGTGGCTGTGGTGGGCATGTGAGAAGGGGACAGGGCTGGGGGGTGGGTGTCATTCTGGGGTGCTGTTTAATTGCCAAGCGCCCCCCAGACGGCTGTCGAACGGGGGAAGCTCCGCTTGATGCGTTCACTGGCACGTGACGGTCTTTCTGGAGCTTCCTTTAAAACACACAAGTTTTTCTGTGTCTGGGCGCTGCGGTCCCCACCCCTGCAGCCACACAAAACCCACCATGAACATTTGGGGTACCCTGCCAGTCTGCCGAGAGCCCGGGCAGAAAGAGCCGTTCTGCCCCACGGTGATGTCCCAGGTGATGTCAGCACGAAGCGCGGGGACCACGTCGGAAGGGCGGGGGAAGCTCGTGCTGGTGCTGATGGCCCCTGCGGAGCTGGAGGAGGTGCCACTCTCTGGGGGCTCCAGCGGGGACCACAGGGCCCTGTCAGCGGCCCCCAGCCTTGGCTGCACTTGGGGACCAGCAGCCCCCGGTTCTCGGCCTTTGCAGGGCGGGTGTCTGTGAGCTGTGGGCAGGGCTGGGGATCCCACCCTGGAGCCAAAGGCTTGCTGCAGCCTCCTCTGCCGGCCTGGGGCACCTCGGGGCAGCCCTTCCCTCCAGGCACCTCCCTGCAGCCCAGAGGTTGTCCCCGACGCTGGCTCGGAGCTCAGGGGGACGAGTGGCACAATGTGCGTGCAGGGAGCAGGGGAGGGAAGAGGCTCGAGAGCTCCACGCCAGGTCAGACAGCCCGGGTGAGGGGCTTCACCTCCGCTGTGGCTCTCCCTTTCCCAGGCAGCCCCTGCCCTTCTGCTCCCACACACGCACACGAAGACACCCCCCTGAGATCCAGTACCTGTCCAGGCCTCAGCCCCTGCCCCACAGTTCCCCAGAGCTGCCTGGGGGGGGGCAGAGGTCCCAGGAAGGACCAAGGGGGAGAAAGCCAGCCTGCCCCCAGCTCTGCTCTGCCTGGGAAAGCCCAGCCCAGCCCAGCCCCACGTCTGTGGGGAGAGCAGCTGGGCGAGGGGCAGGGGGAGGGGGCTGCCTCCAAACCCAGCTCAGCTCCCCTCAGGGCTTGAGCCCGCTGCTTCTGCCTGACAGAAGTGACTGAGGAGCTCCTGGTCCAGCTCTGCTATGGGCTTCGGAGGAATGACAAAGACCTGCTCTATTCAGCCTAAGAATAACTGCTGTATTTAGAAAAAGGGTACAACGGGTGCTTGAGGGCCTCCAGAGCAGAAGGGGTGGTCGGGGCACCCAGAGCTCTCGTGCGTGGAGCAATCGCTACTTCTTGCCACGTTTCTTGTTGGTTTCGATCAGGAGCAGCCCCTGCTTCTTGATGTCTTCCCAGGTGAGGACACGGTCATGGTCTTCATCATCAGAAGCTGGGGGGTCTGGAGGAGACAGCAGAGAGGAGCGGGCTGGGGAGGGTCTGCGGGGCCACCTCCGCTGTGCCCGTGTCCCCGGGGAGATGTGGCCCGTTTTGGAGGGCTGGTGGCATCCCAGAGAGCCCCGTGCCAGGCCCTCGGGCACGCCGTACATCCCTGCTGAGCTACAAACAGGACAGGAGATGCAAGCGTGTACACGTGTTTGCCCATCAATAAAACCAAGCTCCCTCTGCTGGAGAAAATCCCAAAAGTTTGACTTGCAGAAAAAGACATTGGAAGGAAACTGCCTTCCCAGCACCACGCTCCCAAACCCACTTAGATTAAGTTTCTGTATCTCAAGATCTTCACCCTGTTGTACTCCAGGTGCTGAACACAGAAACCAAGGAAACAACTCCCCACCTGGGTGAGTCTTCCCAGGAAGACTGTTTTGCCACAGACGATGTGCAAGCTCATAGCCAGCAGAAGTCAGTGCTAAGTAAGTGCCTGTTTGCCCCTTCCCCACCTGCCTTCGGCCAGAGTGGGAGCTACACACGTGTCTCCCGAGCACCCAAATTAACAGTTTTGGTCCGTAGCCCATTCAGTGATAGACATCAACCAGCTTTTCAGAGCTATTAGATAAGAGGCCACGAGATTGTCGTAAGGATATGTTATTAAAGTCAAAAGGAAATTGCCTGGTTTCTACCATAATCAATCCTCGTTGACTGTGAGATAATGTAAACCAGTCCCTCAGGGAAACAGACCGAGACAGATATCCAAGAGTCCTGCAGAACATCCCTCAAGACCCAAAGCCCCACTTCCTAAAATTACAGGCCAAAGACGAGTCAGAAATGACTCAGTGCTTCACCTTCTCAAGGGGCACAAAGCACAGTTCCATACACACAACCACACAAGCTGCTTTTCCAGCAAAGCCTCGCGCTTCACACCTGTGTCTCTTCCGCACGCTTGTTTACAGCAGATGATGTGTAACAACACCCCTCCTAAAAACCACCAGCCCACTGTTGTTCAGGTAGTGCTGACCCTCACAGGGACCCAGCCTCAGTGACCCGGGTCAGAATGAGCCCCCACATGGGGAGCACTTGAGGGCACAGACACAGACCCAGACGCCCTGCCATGAGCCGCTGGCACTGAGGCTCCGGCCAGGCCGGTGGCAAAAGGAACGTCATTTCCTCTTGCCAAAGCTGAACTGTGCTATTACAAGAAAAACCCACAGTGTTGTTTGGCACAGGTGTAAGTACTCTGTGAAATACAAAAACAGTTTAATGCCATGTTACAGCGTCCAGCTCCTTCTGCAGAGCTGAGATAAGGCTCCTTCCATCCTCTTACGCCACGCTCTTCTGCTGAGAAAGCTTCTAGGAGAGGCTCCATCTCTGCTTTTCCACAGCACCCGGCGAAACGCCACCCCCACCTCGTGCCAGGCCTTTGCAACCAACAGCAGAAGAGGGATGTCGCTCTGACACGAACAATGAAAGGTCGATACTTCGCCTGCTTTGGCAGCCCAGGTATCAGGAAAGAAAGCAAAATTGTGGCTCATCTCATAACAGGAAAGAAAAAGCAGCTCCCACGGTGCATAACTAGTGCTGCCCTTCACCCCCCAGGACAGCACACCGACCAAGGCGAGGGTGGATGCTCGGCAGTTGGGCTGGACTGCTGCAGGCTCAGCCCTGATCATCAACAACAACAGATGTGGTCAGGGGAAGGCTGCAAATAAGGAGGAAGCGCAATACTCGGGGGGACCTCAGACTTCCAGAATTTTCTACATCTATCAGCTCTGCTTCACTACCCATTTACTGAGTAATTTGTAACAGACTAAAGAACAGCAAGAGACGCGGGATCTACCACCCAAGGCAAAAATAAGTCTTCATTCAGAGATCACAAAGCGCTTTACAAAGGAAGCCGGTATGATACCACATGGCAAAGACAGACTGTCCAGCCAGAGGTTACCTTTGAAGTAATTTTTTCTTTTTTTTTTCTCTTTTTCGCTGGGCACTCACAAGTCTTACACAGAAAAGGCCTCAAGATCTCTTGTCATGTTGTTTATGAATTGTAATTTTTTTCAATAGCCCAGGTTTAAAGATGAAAGATTTGAACATGGGAAAGGGTGAAGTGTCCCTGTGACAAATCCAGACTCTAATGCTAGAAGTAGCCCCAAGCAGTGAGAGGATATTTCTTAAAGCTTATTTTAAAATGTAGAATTCTGAACCAGAGTAGCAGAAGTCAAAATCTAGCCCAGACACTGAGCTCTTGCAGAGAAGAGCATGTTTTTCTTTCAGGAATCTTTCACCCATTCAAAGCTAGAGAAAGTTTTTGGAGAGCTCTAAATGTGCACATCATTTTCAGTTGATTCTAGATTTGACAGTGAGGTACCCCAGCCCTATTCCGTTTGGTTAACGTATGGCTAACAGTGCTTGCATACTCTAAAAAGTTGCTGCCTGTAACACTTTGTCTGTAAACCTTGTATCTTAGACACCTTATACCTTAACACTTGTTGCCCCATTTCAAATAAAACTCCAGCCAATTTCATGAAAAGTTTTTTCACCCTCTCTCTTCCCTCGTAGTCACCGGCTCCCAAAGGGCTCTCAGCAAGCATTGCGAGTGGGGCCATTTACAGTCCCCGTGGAGGTCAACGGCTAACGTAGGGACACTTCTTAGGGAAGAGTGCCAGAGGGGACCCGGAAACCTCTCCTGTGGCAAATGGACACAAGCGTCTTGAACATGCTCTTCTCCGGGACACATTTTGTTCATTTTGTTTCCTGTCAACTCAGACTCAGTCTTGCTCTCTCTCACACACACCCCTCCTCCGTATTTACATTGCAAATGGCACTATCAGCATCATGAAACTTTTTGTTTTAGAAAACAAGAACGTTCATCTCAAAATTGTGTCAACAAAATACGCCTACTTGATTACTTCCCAACCCGTCCAAAAACTTTTAGGATATTATTATTACTGTTACGCATGCCTGCAGTTTATAAATACGAAGGTTAATAAAGCCATTTCATTCCCTGGGAACAAGTCTAGTCTGATCTGTCCTCCCAGTTTATCACAATCTCCCAGCCGGGGGAGATAATCTACATTACGAAATGGTGTCCCTATGATTAACAGCAGTCTTGCAGGCTAAAAACATACCCATTAGATTTCACATTTCATCTGATAAATACATTTCAGGGGAGTAACTCTGGAGGACAGAGAAAGTGTGCCACAACTGTCAGAAGTCCACTTAATTACTAAATCCACTAGGAACCACCATCGCCTTCTGCTGCTGCATAAAAGCAATCTGGAGAACAGGCCCAAGTTCTCAGCCTAAAACCAAGCAGCTGGAAGGGTAAATGCAGGGAAAACCCAGACTCTAACCCACCTGGCTGTGCATCATCCAGCCCTGCCTGGCCCCACAGCCTTGGATCATCCGGCACCTGAGAGAAGCAGCCTCAGACCTCCCCTGCCCGCCTTCACACCCTGCTTGTATCACACACTGGTGGGTTTCATGCCCAGCAGTTCCCTCCACTAAAGCACAGGCATTGTCTGCACCCACAGAAAGGTTTGACTCCACTTCAGGACCCTCATAAGCATCACCTGCAACTATAGCACCTGCAGCAAGTTCCAAAAGTCCAATTACTCAGAAAAAAAAGGGCTGGATTTTAGCAGCTGTGAAGTAGTCCTCACCACACAGTGTGACATTTGGTAACAAACAGTGGAATTTACCTTTGCATCACCTATCCTTTCATCTATTTGAATGATTTCCTGTTGCCACCCAACCTGGTGCCAATTCCTGTGCTCAGATCCAGTGCTCCGAGGGCACCACCATCACCCTGAACCGTGTACCTTGACTCTCAGCAGCTCTTTACAAATCCATCCCTTTTTCCAAGGGAGAGTGGGTAATAGCTCTACCAGGAAGAGGTTCTGGCATTCACCTTGAACTCCTGAATGCATCTGCCTGATCCTAATGACAGCAAGAACCCAGCACCTGTCTCACGCCCTTTGACAAGACTTTGTAAAGTGCAAGGAAGCAGAAGCATATGGGAAAAAAGCTGTAGAACAAAACTCAGCCTTGATTTCCATCAAGTCAGGCAACAGGAGATGGCTGCAAAATGAAATTAAGATCACCTGCAGAGATGGGAGCAAACATTTATTAGACACACTCACCTCCACAGCCTCACTCTGCCATCCCATAAAGGCAGGACAACAAAGAATTATGACTCCCTGTGACTGCACATCTGTCTCATCTGCTGGTGATTCCCACAAGAGGCAACATGTGCCTGAAAAAGAGATCACAGCTGGACCCTAAATCTTTCAAACCGACTGTATTGCACAAGGCAGCACCTGCTCTTCCATCTCCCATATGCAAGGAGTTACACTGACACCTGCCAAATCCGTGCTGAAAACTGTCAGGCACATTTCAAATGCAGGTAACTCGTGTAGGAAGAAATGTCTGGGTCATAACCATGAAATGCACAAGGTTTCCTCAAACTTGCCAGCTTGTGTGTGCATAGTTCAGATACTGAAACCCAAAGCACTTGCCTGTGCTGGTAGGAGTTACTGCAAGACAACAGATCTCATCAGTATAAAACAAAAGTGTCAGACTAATTCTACACAGTTCAACATTCTCCAAGGGAAAAAAAAAATGGCTAAAGGGACAACACAACTCACCTGAAAAAGAAGAATTCTCTTGTCACGAACTCATAGCCACTAAAGTGAGGGTGTGCCTTGAAACAAGATGCACTGGGTTTAATCAACTGAATCTTCTCACCTGGGAGAAAGAGTCTGACCACGATAAATTACTTTCATGAATGCAGATCGCCCTGGTCCTTCACAGCAAATCTTCAGCATTTATCTTCATTCTAGTAAAGAACTGCACCTACGGATCATTTTACAATTCAAGTGTTTGCATAAACCTGTTGCACGTCAGCGCGCACATTCCCCAGAAGATTCACCAAGATAAAGTCATTCTTTCTGCAAGCTAGTGACAGGGATAGCCACCAGGTCAGGCTCCCTCAGGAAATATTTACACAGCTGTATCCTGCCACCCCTCTGGAAACGACACCCCCTTGGAGGGAGCTGAGAGGTCACACCCCAGTCATGGCTGAGGGCCCTTTCTCCATGCCCTGTCTGCTGGCAGGAGCATGGAACCAGAAGCTCAGACTGCAGCCAGGCAGATCAGCCCTGCGGAACAGGAATAGAGGGGCCAGGAATGAGAACGACATCAGTTCAGGTTTCAGAATCAAGCCAGAAACCTGGGACGTGGCCCCTGAACTGCGGTTCTGTACTATCAGTGACCGTGCAAGGCTGACCCACAGCTGTGGGCCCTCCTGTCTCATCAGCTGGCAGCAGCTCATCTCCAGATGGGCTGGAACACTTCCACACATGCCAAGAGTGGGCTGCCAGTCCCACACCGACACCTGCACTCACAGGATTTAACCCTGTACAGAGGCAAGAGGGCAGTGTTCAGCTGTCATGGCAGAACAACTATTTGGCATCTCCCCGAGGAAAAGGCAGCAGATCAAACACTGCAGCTCCCAACTCCAGACCAGCGTCTGTGCTCAGACAGGAGCTGTCCTTGGATCAGAGGGGCGACTTCGGCCAGAGCCACGAGAGCCTGATCCACCCAGAGATATTGTACTGCTGCAGGACCTCGTGCGTGCAGCACACAGGCCTCTCGCTGCCCAAGCAGAGCAGGGAGAGAGGAGAGAGTCGTCTGAATGATGCCTCAGCCAAAGTCACAGACAGCAATGGATTGTCACTGCCTGCGTACAAACCCACACCACACTGACTCAGCCGTGCTCACCACCAGAACAACCAGCATAAAGTGTTTTATTGCTGCGCTCACTCCTTATTCATCAGCTGGACTACGATATGTGGTTTCCCTGGTTTGCAATACTCTATGATCATAGTGTTGCCATATTTTGTCAGTGCTCTGTGCATCTTGTTTAAACCGCAGGCTGTGGATCTTATCTTATTTAAGCGAGTTTCTTATTCTGTGCTTCTTGCTCCCAGGGAGGCTGCACAGGAGTAATGGTGGGGGCTGGAGGAACAGATGGGGCCTGCTGTGATTCCTTGTAAATATGAACTGAACTTGTCCTAATGTACTCGAATGAAGCCAGACTGACTGCCTGATGTCTGACAAAAATAGCACAAGTCAAGGCACTTGTAGCTGGCTTTTTCAGGCAGTCTTCACAGGGAGCTTTTGATATTGATTGATTTCTGGAAGGCAAGACAGCACTGGGGAAAGGAAACTGCAGCCTGGCTAAGTGATTTCTTCACTGTAGGCAGTGTCCAGGGCACCTGCTAACCGGGTCCTTACTGCCGTTTATGAACACAGAAAATGAGTTATCTGTAAGGAAAGTTTCAGTAGAAGTAAGGCTGAATTTTCACCTCTGATTCTGATGCAAACAAGAGATTACTGGGCAGTGCCTACATCTCAAATGCACGCCTGTGTTTTAATGCAGGCTGTCAAGGTCTTTTCAGGGGTACTTCTGAGCTGCAGGTTGTGTGCCTGACTGGTGCTGAGTCCTGGGATGAGCCAGCTCCTGCTGATAGTTTTAGCTCAGAGGATGTGATAGGCTGGAAACCATTTTGTTGTGGAGCCCAGATGTCAGAGATGTGGATATGTTGCTGATGGCCCCCTGGCCCGGAGATGTGGGAAGTTTTGCCAACAGTCTGGTAAGGATTTTGTTTTCTGCTGGAACAGGTTTCCAGATGGCTGTAACAGATGATTGCCTTTCTGCTTGCTGTGGCTATCTGCAGAAGGGCCCTCCTGTTTGTTTGGATTTAACCAGTGTAAGGGCTTTGCGGGAGGACTGGCTGAAACAGCCTTCTCTCTATGGAGATCACTAGCATTTGTGTAGAAAAGCAGAGATTCGGTCAGTAAAGCTCATAGTGTAGTATTGTGCTCAGACCATGATCTGTCTCCTGGAGATGCTGTTCAGCTGGATTCATATCCCAACTAAATCTTTCCAAGTCCTACAGAACAGAGTCCCATGGGCTCATGATGTTGTAGTCAGAGTGCTCAAGTGGCAATGTGTGATTTGCCATTGCTTTGCCAAGGCAAAGCCCATTTCAAGATAACAGCCCCACAAAAAGCCCAGGACTGTGTTGTGGTAAGGTATTGGCTGTCTTTTTCTACCTGCCAATCCACAGACATGTGGCGCTCAGATCACAGCTAACCCTTGCAGGAGGTTAAAACCTTTGCGGGAACAAAAGCACAAACGCCAATATGGTCGTTGCTATTTGCTCGATTTATTAACTGTGCAATTGCTTTATATACACCGTTCTGCACATCGCGAGGTCTTTAGTTCTCTGTTCTCTCTGTGCATCGCGAGATCTTTCATGCGCCTCTATTCTTCCTGTACATCGAGAGATCTTCCGAGCACCTCTCCCTACACTTCCCTCTCCCCAGGCTTTACCAACCATGTGTCAGAGTTGTATAAGGCCGATGCCTCCCAGATCTCCCCTTTCTTTGTTTTGCAGCGGCACCTGCAAGACTTGTTTGAGAGCTGTATCAATCAGGGCTTAGACAAACTTCAAAAACACAACATACTTAGAATAGTTCCACAGAAGGCTAAAACAATACAGCAGTTATAATTACTAGTTAAAAGGTAAGCGGATTTCACTACTTATAATTAAGGGATATGACTAAATACTACAAAAATAAACAGTAAGGAAAATACAGAGTAGCACACTTAATTAATAGGAGTACTAACATTCAGATCAGCAATTGCTAGGGAACCCTGGATGCAGCGAGAATTTAGAGTGCCCTTCCTCACAAACTGGAAACCCTACGCGATGTGTCCGTCCGTAGGTGAGACATCCAACATCGCTGCAAGCAGGTCCAGCCTCTAAATCAACAGGCCAAAATAACTGGCAGTTTTCTTTGAGCGAAAATATCTGATTTCATCCTCCTGTTGGGTTCCACCCAGAGCCTGGCCAGTACTCCAGGGGGAAAACCAAGGGAGTTTCTAATAAGGTTAAACATTTGAGTTCTTAATTCTTAATATTGCTAAACAAAGAAAGTGGAATACACACATTCTTACAGCATTTCATCCTTATTAGTAACTACATTCCATCTAAACTACATCTTTCACTAGTGACTAGTAAACCTAGATATTTCATTAAGGCAACTGTAGTGTAGTTTGTTCTGTTGCAGTAGAAAACATTACCCAGACATTCTGCTTAAATGATCAGTTGAAGAGATTGCAAACAGCTGGTACAGGGGGACCCACAGCTGGATCCTGAGTGCTGGCTGCCTCTCACCCTCAGTTGTGGTTGCACACACCTTGCCAGTAATCACCAGGGACTGTGACCTGTGAACACACAAGCATAACCTCTTCCCCAGGTTATTAAAAGAAAATGGTTCTATTTGTACCACATCCCTCCACCATCCACTAATTTGACCTTGCCAAGTGGTTGTGGGGTTGCCGCCAGAATTAATATTTTGGGCAGTGGTGTTGACCTGTGAAAAGGTCAGCTTTGCCCAACTATCTTTTGATACCAGTTCAATAAACTCTTATGGATTAAAGTATGGAACACTTAATAGACATGTTTGGAACGGATCAGATGGCGTTGCCATAGATAGACAAAAGGGTTCTTTTCCTGTCTCATTTGCTATAGTTACCCATATGTTAGGTCTGGGAGAGATGGTTCGTTTAGTGAAAGATCCAAGTAGCCAAAGGCCACAGAAAATCTACAAAAACTTTAAGAAGTGGTTGTTTCAGGTTTTACACATCGTGCAGGTATCCATTTAATTAAACCATCCTTTTCCACTGCTGCGTACCTCTCAGCGACCTCTCAGCGACCAGCCCGATTCCCACGCCATCGCTCCCGGTTCCTTGACCTGAACTAAAGAATAGTTTTTTGTCGCCTGGGTTAGCATAAAGTGTTTCCACAGGGGAGGTGTGGACTCATCACCTCTACAAAATGATTTAAAGCATAAAGGGCGCGGGACAATAAAGTCTGTTGCCGGTCTATGGGTATTGTCCCCTTATGACCTTCCCCCTCCCCAAGCTGTTGTAGTTTTGCTTTTAGGGTGCGATGCGCACGTTCCACTATTGCTTGCTCTTGACTGTTGTAGGGCAGGCCGTGTACTAATTTGATGTCCCATAATGCACACCATTCTTTAGTACGTTTAGCGATGAAACAAGGGCCGTTATCTGTCTTGATTTCTTGTGGCTTCCCTAATAAGGCGATGACGCCCTCCCAATGAACAATAATGTGTCTGGCTGTTTGTTTGCGAGCCATTGTGGCTAATAAGATGTCAATAGTTACTATGAGGTATTTATTTTGTTTTAGTAGGTCACATTCTGTTATGTCAGTTTGCCATATCTGATTGGAAGAGAAACCCCTTGGATTGACACCTGCTTCCCACAGTGGGCCCTTGTGACAGTAGGGACAAAGTGCCACTATATATTTCTCTGTCACAAGCAAAAAACAACATGTTTTCGCTAAGGCTTTTGCTCCGAGGTGTAGAAAGGCATGTAAATGCTTTGCAGCATCTAGTGACCGTATACCCCATGCCGCCTGGTCAGCGTGATGATTGCCTTCTATGATTGGACCAGGTAGGGACTGGTGACTGTTCACATGTGTAAGAAAGGCCTGTCCTACGCGTTGTTGTAGAGCGTCATAAAGTAAAGTTGACACTTCTGTCTGTACAAATCCTACTGTTGTCATTTTGTGTACAAGTTTATAAACAGAGAGAGAGTCTGTAACAATATTAATTGGATTCTCTGTTTCCTGCTGGAGTGCCATCTAGACCGCTTTGGCTTCTAACCATTGTACTGATTTGTCAGTCTGAGTCCACAATTTCTTTTGCCAGCATCCTTCAGCTTTCCATACGACTGCAGCTGTTTGGGATTGTGATGAGGCATCTGTAAAGTTAGTTGTGCTAGTAAGAGGGTGCATGACTAGAGGTAGTGTGAGTTGTAGCTTAAAGTGTTTTCAAGTGTGAAGCCCATTGTAGACCCTTTCCAGTTACTATGGAGCCTGGAAAGTCAAAGATGGTACATAAGTCTTCCAAACGCGTAACCATGTCGTCCCACACTTGCTGCTTCCAGGGGATGAGTATTGTGTCAGGTTCCTTCCCAAAGTGTTGAAGGGTCATATTACATAGGCACCCTATAAGTGACTATGGTAACAAAGGCGGACTTGTTGGTATTTTGGTAAGCCCAGGCTAAAGGTGCAGGCTTGCTGTCTGTGCCTTGAAATAGGATGCCTATTGTGCCATGGTCAGAAATAAAGCACCCTGCTGTGATTGACTGTTTTGGATCCCATTGCTGCAAAGGTCTCTGTTGTAAAATAGCTTGTATAAGTGTTAAATTGTCCTGACACTCCTTTGTGAGTTTCTTTGGTTCCCACAAGTGTTCTCCTTGCAGCAATTCATAAAAGGGTTGCGTAAGTCCCAAAGGAATACAGATAAAGCTGCGGAGCCACTGCAAGGCTCCTACTAATTTCTGAACATCATGAAGAGTGGCAATGTGTGGAGCAAGAGCTATTGGTTGTGGACTTATAGCGTTCCCAGCTAAAGTCATGCCCAGATATTGTAATCACGTACCTCGCTGGATCTTTGCCTCGGCAAGGCTCTGGCACTCTGGAACAGGTGTTCCACTTGCTGTTCTGTAGGTGCTGCTAATAATATGTCATCCTTATAGTGTACCACGTGATGGTCAGTCTTACCTTCTCTCAAGAGCACGATGGCTTTGGCCACATACAGCTGACAAATGACAGGTGAGTTTTTCATACCTTGACGCAGTACAGTCCATTGCCAACGCTGAGCTGGTTGAGCGAGGTTCACAGAAGGCACGGTAAAGGCAAATCTTTGTCGGCAGGATGTAAAGTGATGCTGAAAAACAATCTTTGATATCAATAATCACAATGGACCTATCTTTCGGTATGGTGGAACCCCAGGGCAATCCAGGTTGCAGGACACCCACTGCCTGCATCTGTTGATTTACAGCCCTGAGGTCATGGAGTAAGCGCCACTTAGTCTTATCTTTCTTTTGGATAACGAACACAGGAGTATTCCAAGGGCTTGTAGAGGGTTCCAGATGACCTGCCTGTACTTCTCTTTCCACTAATAGTTGAAGTGCACTTAGTTTTACTGAGTTCAGTGACCACTGCTCGACCCACAGCAGTGAAGAAGTTAACCATGTAAGTTTTAAGGGTGGTATGTGCTCGGCAAGGGCCTCTAATCTAAATCTGTAATGCCAGTTTTCATTTGTTGCATGCAGTCGCAGCCCAACAAAACTCCCTGGAGATTTGCTAATACTATAGGCTTGAGTATTGCAGTCAAGACCCCCTTTTCCTGGTCTTGGATTTTAAATGTTGTGTTGGTAATTGCTTTGTACACTGTTTCTTCTCCTCTGACACCTGCCACGAATCCCCCAAATGTAGTTTGCCACTGCCCTGGCCACAATTTTTCGCCCACTACTGTTATATCAGCTCCTGAATCAATCATGGCCTGCAGCACTATTTCTTCTGTTCTTCCTGGGCGAGGCTGGCTCATCCAAACGGTGACCATGGACTTGTCACTACAACCTAAAACGAGAGCCACGGTTCTTGGCTCGGAGGGACCTCCTGTGGACAATTGCGGGCATATCTGATTGTGACTTGGGGAGTATAGGAAAAGCTGTCTCTGATTTGTGGGGGTTGCCTGTGGGGTATTGGAGGAGCCCGGCCCCCATTCCTGGGATCAACCTAACTGGGTAAGCATGTATGGTTGTAGGTTCAAGCTTCACGCCTGACATTACACACTCTTTAGCTATGAGCTGCCAATCAGTAGGGTGTTTTTGTAAACAAGAAGTAGCCCTGTCCACAATCAGGCATGTGTTCTGTTGGGTGGAGGCTGCCAGTGTTTGCACCGCTGCTGTCAGTTCCACTAGCAATTCCATCATTTCCTCCTCCGGTTTCTTCTCCTCCCTTTGTGGCATCGCTCCTCCCTTTTCCATTTGATTGGATTTCGGACTGCTGCCGTCTGATTCATCATCTGACTCCGCCTGAGTTTTTTGATCTCGCCAATGAGCAAACTGGTTGCTCGATTCTTTTGTACAGCAAGGGTCAAAAATTCCTGCCAAGACACAGGGTGCCATCTCCTCCGAAGGAAGGGGTGCACCTGGAAGCCAGTTGAGCAGGCGATCCGGCCGGGGCTGCCCCTTTTCACTCTCCTGCTGTTTTTGAACTGCCTGCATTTCTTCTTTCCATTGTTGCATTTGATTTCGCCATTCATCCTCAAAGTCAGCCGGTTGTGTTGCGGCTTCTGCTTTTTGTAATGTTCCCCGAGGGTATACGGGGTGTGTGTGTGTGTGTGAGGGTGGACCAGAAGGGCTAGTGTTATTTCCGCTCCCTGCTTTGTTCTTGTCAGGGGGTTTGCCTTCTATGGGCCACGCCGCCCCTAGCTTGATAGCTTCCTCCTGTGTGCAGGTTTAGCTCCTGCCGGGACCGGAGAGCACGTTGCCGTTGCCGCTCCCCCACCCGCGGCCGGTCGGGCTGGAAGTTAGGCACAGACCCGGGCTAAAGTAACAAGGAATTTAATACAACAGAGTGATAGAACAATCTGAACAACAACAGTAGCAGTGATAATAACAATGAACAGCAATAACAGTGAACAAGATAAAAGATATACAGAGAAATACCGGTAGATGATCAAGGAGCAAGCCCGCCGCGTGTGTCGCAACCCCCAAAACCAGAAGCGAAAGTAAAAAGGCTCCGCCCCGGGACCTGACGTCAGCATGGTATGAATAACCCGGCTGGAGATCCCTTCCCCCTCTCTCTATGCTAAAAAAAAAACCCAAAACAAACCAAAAAAACCCTTGACTATCTTAGCTAAACCAGGACATCCTTAGAGGAAATATCTGCAAGGTCCTCTGCGTAATTTTCTCTGAGAAGCGTTGCAGTCCCCTATGTGCATCCTTAGATGCATGTTGTTCGGCTTGGGTGACTTTCATCAATGCATTTGCCTTATCCCAAGTCACCAAGTGCTCTGGATTTCCCAATTTTGCCTGCTCTATTAAATCAGCTTTGATTAGAGGCCACAGCTCTGACTTCATGCAATCCATCGGCTCGGCTAAAATGCCGAGCTTTAATAATCTTTGTAGCATAGCTCTTAAAGCGCTCGACTTCATAGAAGTCTTATGCTGTCTTCCCCATATTTTAAGTACCTTGATTGTGGCCTCCATGGCGCGCCGTGGAGTTTCCCGTCCTGCGTGGAGCTCCGTCACCTCCTGCTGTCTACCACCGACCGCCACCATCCGTACATCAGAGTCACCATTTGTTGTGGGTAAGGTATTGGCTGTCTTTTTCTACCTGCCAATCCACAGAAATGTGGCGCTCAGATCACAGCTAACCCTTGCAGGAGGTTAAAAAACAAAAGCACATACACTAATATGGTGGTTGCTATTTGCTCAGTTAACTGCGCAATTGCTTTATATACGCCTTTCTGCACATCACGAGATCTTTAGTTCCCTGTTCTTCCCATACATTGCGAGATCTTCCAAGCGCCTCTCCCTACAGTCCATGTTTCTGCATCGCAGAATTAGGGAGTATCTCTCCCAAACACAAAGAGTTTTCCAGTAACAGCTATTCCAAGTTATGCACCTTTGAAGCCCACATTAAAGCACTGCCATACCCTACACTCTGTACATCAGGATACGGGTATTCAGACCAAGATAGATCCAAAATAATGTTTTCGGTTCAGCAGCTCCTGGACATACAGATACTAATGTGTGGGAATACAGATACCAGGGGGTGGGAAGATGTGCCAGCAGCGGAACTCACTGCCACTGCTCTCTTCCCCTGCTGCTCTCAGCACAGGACTGGGCCTGGCTTTTCATATTTAGACACTCTTCTCCCAAATATAAGCAAGGGCAGGAAGACAGAACAAACAGCCTCCAAGGGCTCACGCTGCCCACCAGCGCCGTGTTTTTTTTCTCCTGCTAGACAAAGTTTAATAAAAAAGTGTGTTCTAAAAACACTAGTTCAGGATTTGCACCTGAAGCAGCAATATATTTGTAGCACTTTATTTACCTGCAGTAGGCTATGCGGAGCTTTGCATGGGTATCTCAATCTATAAAAGTTGTTTTATTATTCTACTGGTGAGTGAAAAAGCAGCTACCTCACAGTATAACATCTTCTCAATGCTGCAACCCCAAACCTGGGTTTCTCATCTCAGTTCTGCAGCTGGTGCTGATCTGTCAGGTGAGAGCAGAGCCCAGCCACGGGAGATTTCTCTCCTGGTGACACAGAGTTTCAGGAACTTGATCAAGGGTGGTATTAAAGCATTAAGTAAAATCTTAAATCACTGCCTGTTGCAGCTCTTGCACAGACACTCACACACCTGAAATTTGTTAGTATGGGCAACCAGATTGATAAAAACAGTGTAAGAGCACGCAACAGCAGGTAAAACCACATAAAAATGCAAGTTATAATGGGTCCTGCACTTCTCAGTGAATACACAGAATTAACAGCAGATTAATCTCCATCCTCGATGGAGAAATTCAAGGGGGTTTTCCTCTTTTTTTTTTTTTAACATTCTCTTCACTTTCTTTTTATAAATACATGAAAAGCAAGAAAAGTAACCACTGTGGATCTATACACTGCAGTGAGAAATTCCCATGCTCAGTTCTGCCTCTCTGCCTTTCAGATCGATTTGGATACCATTATTTCATGACCATAGGTCAAATTATCTAAAGATAAACAAATGAAATAGAGTATTGCAAAGGGAAAAAGCCAATCTCACCACATGCACTGGCCACTGAAGTACTGCTTGCAACAGCACCACTACTGATCTCAATTCACATGGGAAAAAAGTTTGATCCAGTATTCTGGAGAAAATCACTCTGCCACTATGATCAGACAGAATCAATTAAACCTAAACCCAGCATTTTTCACACAGGCTACTGAACAGTCCAAAAGTGGGAGTGGGGGAGTGTTTGTTTTTTTAGTTATATTAATAAAACCATAGGATTTTGGTCCCCTGCCATGCACAGCTGCTCCCCTACTCGTGTGTGATATGGAGCTGAAGTAACACTCCAAGGTTTCCAGAAAAGCAAAACTGATTCGAAAAAAGAAAAATTTCATATGATAACACTTTAAACAACTTCGATTGAATGTCCCCAGTGGCTGCACTGAGCATTCTGGTCCCTGATGTCCCAGCAAGCCTCGCTGTCAAACCCCACCCGAGGGATAAAAAGAAAGAGGTTTCAGATGCCTCCCTCACACAGCTTCTCTGGAGACACTGTCCAGCAAAGGCCTTGGTTTTCTCACCAAAACAGAACATTCAGGCTCGTGCTGAGATTTTTTACATGCAAATTGTTGTATACTCTAAGGTGACTGTCATGTGCTTCAACAGAGCACCTGCAGGATTAATGGTGAATTTTAATACTGTATTTTTACAGAGAACAAGAAACACAAAACCTGATCGCAGATAATTCTAAAACAAAAAAACTAGTGCACTCACAAACTGTACCTCTGACACCAGCATGAATGCCTTTAATTGCCAGAGAAATGAGATTATTAGTTAATGTTCCCGGTACCTTGCTAAATTTCTCTCACAGCTCTGCTTTATCAAACTTATTCTGCATCCATGGGATTGTCTGTTCCAGATAGGCAGCGCAGCGTTCACTGTGACAGCCCAGCCAGGCCTGCAGGGTAACTGGAGTTGGAGTTTTCGTTTTCAACCTAAGATTGGAAGTGCTTGGCCAGTCAATACACCACAAACCTCTAGTAAAATCAACACACTAAAGCCAGTCAGGTTAATGAAGGTTTGCAGTGCAGTAAAAACTAGAACAGGACTGGCTGGGTAGAGAGCTGTTTGTATTTTAAATGCAACAGCAAAGACATACAAAGACATTTATCTTCCCACATTAAGGAAGTTAAGATTTTTCTTAAATCACATAAGTATCTCCTTCACCCGTGAGAATATTAATAAAATATTGAAATAAATGTTTTACCAAAATAAAAAAAAAAAGAGATTTTTGTTTGTTGCTTGTAATGCTAACGGAAAAAAAAAAAAAACCCAACAACTTTCCTCTTGACAAATACCACTGGGCTGAAATGTCAATAGCCTCATAAAACAAACAGATACCTATAAATTAGCCATGACATTTTTAATGAATGGAAAATGAATTCTGAACAATGTAATAGTAACTTTACTTGTTGAATTAACATTTTAAAATATATTTCCAGATATATTTCAAAACCACCCAAAATCTGTAGGACTGGATCCATAATAAACTGAAGAATATAATATGAATTAGCTACCTCTGAATTACAAGCATAAATCTTTGTTTCTCTTTCCTTTGTCCTGCATGTACACACAGCTGGTTCTGTTCACTACAGCAGCAAATACAGCAAAGCTTGTACAGGCTTTAGCTCCTGCAGACATCGAGTCACTAAACTGAAAAGGACAGATTAAGAGAGAGTAAAAACCATCCAGTAGAATATCTTGTTATCACCTTATGATCCTAGGGAGATAATCCCTCGTTACATCAGCATCTTCACAGCCAGCAAGATGACTGTGGGGTTTTTTTCAAGATAAGGAAAAAAAGGCAGCATTTAAACCACTTAGCTCTACTCATGCAGCAAGCCTATGGAGAGGTTAAGGGAGAGCTTCCAGCTAACAGCTCCTCATCTGGTCACCAACTGCAGCTCCAGGCACAGCAAATCAAAGTCCTCCAAGAAATGTGAACTCAAAACATCTGTCCAGGTTTGATTACTATGCCTTCACCACAGTAACTCAGAAAAATGACATTCATGCTCTGTGACACCACATGTACAGAGAGAGTAACTAACGTCATTATGAACGATTTTCTATTATGGTAGACAAACCTGTACTACCCAGAGATCTAGACGAAATTAGCACAAGTATTTCAAAATCCGTGCAGCATTCCAAGCATGCCACAAGCTCTATACAGATACAAAGGCAATGCTGAGACTATAAGGACTCTGCAAGCTAAACAGATAAGATAAATGCAGCTCTCCATCAGTCCTGGACACAGAAATCAGAAATGGAAAATAAATGTCAGCATGACTGACAGTGTTCCATTAATGACCACGATGGAGAGTTTCAAGTGAGAAAAATGCAAATTTTAAGATTTTTTTTTAAAAAAAGAACTTAAGAGCACAGTGATTTCAGAATTTTCCAAAAAAGGAATGGAATAATGTAATAACAAGGCTATAACTTTCTTGTTAGCTTCCTATTTATAATGTATGTGTTAAGGAGCTAAAAGTCTGCATTATGTGCTCGGTGATCTGTAACTGTATGCAATGGTATCAGTATTACTGGAGCAGCCAACTATGCAGTGTGCTCTTTTTTTTTTTCCTTTTTTTAACACCTTTATTTGTAATTACAATGCACCTTCTTCCCTTCTTACGCAATGCCTATATGTTTGCAAGGAAGGAGAGAAGGAAGGAGCCTCTCATTCCTAAAGGTCCTGTTTATGAGTTGTTGACTTGACAGGACATACAATCATTTGTCTCCCTTGAGAATGCAATGGGTGAAATGTCATGTACCAAGCCTAAAGACATTTCACCCTGGAAGCAGTGAACAGGACATACATGATAGAGTGCTGTATAACACACATGTATTTAGAAATAAATCTCAAAGGCAGCACAAACCAAATTACCCAATTCATCAAATCAACAAAGGGGAGCCGGTAATAGAAGAGTAATACCTGCTCTCTAAATATGAAGCCGTTATCTCTTTATCTGTTATTGCCATACTCTCTTTCTACCTCCACCTGTACTTCCAGCTTACTGGCTAAATTGAGATAAAATTAATCCTCTCTTAAAAAAATATTTTAATACCTGCTTCAGTTGCAGGAATCACATTCCTATTGCACCCTTTTCCAACCTTCTGTGAGGGGCCAATGGCACAACAAGCATTTTTCACATCAGACTTTTTTCCAGCAGTAGGAGCATTTACCGTAACAAGCTGTCAGTCTTTTTGCAAAAATGAGAGAAGAGAATTCTTGTACTACTGCAGGCATTTTTGAGAGCAATGCTAATTTTTGCTTTCTCCTGACTCCTTTCTCCTAGAGTATGCTGAGATAAAAGTGTCTTGAAATACTGGTTTGAATGCATTTTTTTACTTTTTCAGGCAAAATGGATCTCCTTGCTTAGTGACTGACATTTCTAAGTTGATGACAGTGAAGGTCTATTTACAGACCACAAAAATCGAGTGTGCTCTTTCACACATTTCTCAGGGCTTCAATTCCAGGATCATACAATAAGAGGGCACCATTATCACTTCAGTTCATGTAAGAACTTGGAAAAAAAGATAAACTCATTACAACGAAGCCTTTGACTAAATTTGGACTATATTTTTCTGGTCTTAAAATAAAAAGCCATACGGAGAAAGAGGGTTAAGTGGAGCATAAAATGAGCACTCTAAACTGCAGGTGTTTTCCAGTATTTGACAATGCAACTTATATTTGAATATCCTGAAGAGTAATGGTATGGTCCTTGCCTATATCTAGTCCTTTACACCCTGTCTTTCCTCATGCAAAACTTCAGTTAATTTTATTAGAAGTTCCTCAATACATTATTTCTGTTCTAATAAAAAAATACAGTCTTAAGACAAAAACTTATATGCTCTGTATACTATGATGCCCTAAGGAAAAGAAAAAAAGGAGGGTGTATTTTTTCCAAGGTTACAGAACCTTATTTCAGATAACATCAACAACTAAAGCTCCTCGACATGCAGTCTGAAGTATTATTAAAAATGCTAATCTATGAATTTCAGAGTAACAGTTGTAGAAGTCAGTCATAGTTTCTTCTTGCAAGTCTGCAATGAAATATTGCTGTGTCTGATAAATAACAGACTGCAGCTGCTTGTGCTGGGCTGAGAGGGGTGAGGCTGGGATGAGCAGGATGTCAGTGTGCAACAACATCACATGTTTTAGATTGCTGAATTCAAATGCACTTTTGGGTCCTGGCCTCCTGACTTCAAGGATCACAGACTAAAGGGAGGAACATTGTCCAGAAAAAACTGCTGGAAGTTGGTGTTTTGTTCCACAGTTTACAGTATTTGTGCTGGTAGTTAACCAGTACACTGCTTCTGCTATGTCTGCTAATGATGAATAACACCCTAGTGCTGGATGACAGCTACTCTTTCATACAGTTGTCTTCCATCTCCTCACCCAAATCCATCCTTCTACCACAAGACCTCTAAGGACAGCAAATCAAGTGAAAACCTGAAATGAATTATTTTCACCAGCTTGCTGCAACTGTTTGTGATGCCCTCTGATATACTTTTAGCCAGGAGTTTTGTTAACTTATTGAAAACGTTTAGCAACAAACCTAAGACAACTGTTGGATGCAAAATCTCCTAGCAAATAAAAAAAAACATTTCCAGAGAAAACACAGATCCCAAGCAGGGCAGCATAAAAATAATACTGGCTCACCTCTATTATCCCTGGCAGCACCAGTCAGTATGTAGAGGAAAAAAACCTCTGTAAAATGGGGCAGAGCATTAACAGCTACATGAAACCAATTCCCATTTAATAAAAGAGGAACTATTGTGTACAGAATCTCAAGGTGAACCTCAAGCTGTATCAACTGGGTCAGATCAGATGAAGTTAAAAACCTGTCTCATTTATCTAACAGGTACCAACACACCCTGCAGATACTTGAGAAACCAGCTGATCCAACAGGACAGAGAGTCAAGGGGACAAATGTTATCCGCTGAAAGAGGAAACCATGTGGTACATTCAAAAATTGGGCCGGATCCACATCACACATGATTTGCCATCCCAGAGAACAAATCAACAAAACTCGGTCGAATGCTTTAATAGTGAGCCAGACTCTCAAAGACAAACCACACCACATGCATTGGCACTTGCCTTCTGCTTGGACACAGCATCACCTCTTACCTTAGAAAACACAAATACAGCAAAGAACAAAATAGTCTGGTTTTGGTCTAGAAATACTGTTAGTAAAAATAGTTTCCAACAGTCTGTCTAAGAAAAAAAAAGTTAAAATAGAAGGGATCTCAGGCAGTAACAGTTTGGGGTGTTTTTCTTCTATTCATAGATGTATGTTCTTCTAATTTCTACTCAGGAATATTGTTACATACACAGTCCTATTCAAGCTCATCTTTACAGTGAAGCCGCCCATAAGAGTCAAAACTATTATGATGTCAGTCTTCCCTGCATTACATATTGTTTGAACTCTGAAGTATAACCATTCCCTACATGTGCCTATTAGCACGTGGCTTTTGCAACACCAGCGTGCAAACCCGGCAGGTAGCAACAGCACATCAAATGGAACTCAGGCCTGAAATGAAATTCTAATTCACATTGGGATCCGCTAATCCCTTCTGCTCACCCTGAAGGTGAAAACAACTTGCAATACATCTGTAATAAAAACATTGCCTGAAGGCGCATCTTTCAACCTCTGAAAGATGTAGAATGAATAAACCCAGAAATTTCCTTTGTTATTTGCCAAACAACTCTAAGCTTGAACAAAGCCCTTGACAGAACCTGCAATGTTGGTTCTGGTTTTGGTAAAGAAATACTGTTTGCCATCAACACATAGAGACAGAATAACAAGTCCTGAGTTTGTTCACCATCTCTTAAAACATGCAATAATGATTAAAGCAGCTGATCATGACAGTTTTTACTCCCCCATAGGAACATTGGCTTTTCTTTCCTCACACCACCACCACCCAGGCTGAGGAACAATTTAGTGTTTGGCAGCTTCGTGTATCAGGTCCAGAGAGCAGAGATTCGTTAAACAAACTGAAGTGTGCATCACAGGGACAACAGAAGATCCTAAAATATTTATCAGACACCCTGCTGCATGGAAATATTTTTTTAATTAGATATTGAACAACAGTATCTTTGAACTTCTCCAGTTAATAGACCTTACAGTCCCCCTACAGTGCATCAATAAATGCGCCTCAGGAAATCAGTGTATCACTTCAGAGCATTTAATAATGTCCCAAATGCCTTTGTTATGCAGACTGTATGTAAGGTGAATGCTCTCCAGGAGAAAAACTATGCATTAATGGTGCCTTCCTTTCTTCTGTGAGTAAGCACAGCATCCCTGCTTCAGTTCTGTTCTCTTCCACCTCTAGGTCCTTCCTGCAGACAGCTGACTCCACTGAGTTCAGAATAGTTTGGCATCCAGTTCCACAACTCAAGTTATTAAAACAAATCCTGCTGCCACTCATGAACCATGGCTGAATGGCTGACTATTCCTTTCCCTTAAGCCCAAGATTTTTATTCATGTATCTGTACCTCTTTGAAATAAAAACATCACAAAGACACCAACATGCTGAGAATTCCATGTCTTGTCTTACCAGTGCCTAATTCAGGCAATGAAGAACCTGACGTCCACCAACACCCACCCTAAGTCTGTCTGCTGTGAGGATTTCGTTTGCACAAATAAGCTTTGTAGGTTGCTACTCACTTCTCAATGGGTTGTTTCACTCCTGATTTTGCATCTGGACACAGAAAAGTATGCAGGACATTTTATTTTTTCATTATTTTCTTGCTTTAGAAATACCAAAATAAAGTATATGCATGTTTATGAGTATATACGTTCACAAGACCTCAGGAACACTCCATTTCACGTAAATATATCAGCTCTGATCATATCCTGTTACTAAACCGTACTGTCCTGAGGAATTAACTTTACTTCTGCTTCCCTTCTGCTCTTAGAAACTTGACAGGCAGTAGGAGTAGCCTGGCAGCTTGTCTCTGAAATCGAGGCACTTCTCACTTATCAATGATGATTCTTGTTTAAGACATAAACATTTTCCCACTGTGATCAAATCATAGAATATAATCCTCCTTTTTTTAACCTCTTCTTCCAATAGAAAGGATTCAAATTCAGAAGGGATTCAGTGTAAAAACAAGTGACTTTGTAGCTGAGAACTAATTTCCATTCAGTAGACACTGTGTTACACACAACACGTATCCTTAACATGTGCCTGGGAGCTAGCAGCAGCTGAAGCCCAGCCATGACTCTCTCTTCATTTCTTTAATTGATGTTTTGTTCTGCACAACCTTTACTGATTGCAGGCACCTTCCTCTGGCACAGGAATGGGCAATACAAAGAATAACAAGTATGGGGAAAGCAAAAATCTCCCAAAAGTTACCTTCTGTCTGACATAGGGGGGAAAAAAATCCTGAAAATGTATCTCTGGTGATCAGTTTATCAGTGTAGGTGTGAACAAGGCATATTAAATAGCACCTCAGAAATCTTTACACCACTGTGAGGCCCAACCTGACATCCCATCCCCAGCAGCGGCCAGTCTCTGAGCCCCAGCACAAGGCTGTAGCTTGACATGCACTTTAAGGTATCAGCCACTTCAAAAAAGACATTTTCTCTGCTTGCCACCCTCAACCAACAACTCCCCCGCGCCCGCATCACACTGCAGCGTGGTGTCATGACTACAGGGACCCAAGCCAGGGTTAACTGACCCACCTGTGCCTTGGTTATTTTTGACCACAGAATTTGCTGACCAGCAGAACCCCTGAAGCACAGGGTTAAACAGTGAAAGTACAGTATGAATAAATGGGTGACACCACATCTTTTAATAATTCCCTCAGAAATACCAACACAGTAGACACACAGAATTCACTTCAGAAGCTTACCTTTCTATCTGCAGGTATATGCTCTCCTGAATACAATTCTGTCCATAGAAGAGTCTGTGGTTTCTACTGACTGCTTCCCCCCCCCCCCCCCCCTTCATCTAAATCTACTTAATACAGCCGTAGTCTTGTTCTGAAACTGTTCATAAATTCCTTTTAATGTGAAAAATGCCAAATCATTTAAGAAAACAATTTATCACACAAGCCTTAAACACAAAGTAAAAAATATTTCCCATATTATATACTTGCAAAATAAGGAACACAAAAGCGATGTCTGAACAACAGCTGTGAAAATAGTTGCCCCTGGTAAATACCAGGTGAAAGGAGAAAAAGATACAGAAAAAGAAGTATTGTCATCTACTGCAAGAAGAGCACATAATTGTCACATCAGAAGGGAGCAAATGGATTTTGTTATAAAGACTTGAATTATCAAATTCGGGAAGATGTCAGTGCTAAGGATACTTTGTCATTTACATTTGATCAGAGCTCACATGAATAGAAGTTATAGGCATCAATCTCTATGAATCTAGATGCAGAAATATTCCTTTCCTTTTTTTTTTCTTTCCCCTTTTACAGGCTCAGAGAAGGTAAAGTGTTTCAAAAGAACAGGTATAGCTTTGATAAAAAGATCAAATTGCTTTCCATGGCATTTCTGTTCTTAAAGAGTAAAGACAAAAATGACAACTTCTTGTTTTCATCCAAAGGAAAAACTCTGTTAAACTGACTAATGAAAATGCAAACAGACTCAACACTACCATCCACACTGTGGCATTTACAGTAGAAAAACTGCATTAGGTCCCTCTTTCAGCTGAAATGCCTGACAGGTTGTTGCCAGCAATGCAGATTTTACACGCTGCCTTATTGTCCTCTGCACACTGTCCCTTAGAGCCAATATCCATAGAAAATAAGACTAAGCCCTGGATCTCAATATCTGAGGTAACAGAAAGGTTACAAATTTTTCTTGGCAATCAGTTCTGTCAGCTCTTGACCTGTTTAGCTCCCAGCTTCTCCCTTAACTCCTGCCTGATTTACAAAGAAAAATCTCTCTCCCATCTTTCCAGCTCCTTCCACTGACCTACTTTCCACCCTCTTCACTTTCAGAGCTCCACTAGCCCCAAATTTCCTTTAAACTTCTTTCCTTCCCAACGCTTTATGGCTTCCTTTTTCACATGACCTGCAGTGAACTCCACCCCAACCCATACTCAGTCCGTCTTCTTACCTTCAACCCTTCCTCCCTCATCACCCTCCCCATTTCTAACAGAACAAAGCCCACCCTCTAGTCAGCCCTACCCTTTTAACCTCCTCACTCCTCTCTGGATCAGGTCCTTACCTTCCCCACTCCCACTTCCTCCATCCAGCAAGGAGCCAGATTCCAAAAGTTGGCATATTCATAAAAACAAGAGTCTGCCAGTGTCACAATCTGCCACATCTACATATTTAAAAAGCCAATTTAATTTCACTAAGAATTCCCTCCCACTATTGTTTTGTCAATTATCAGGCCTAGCACAAAGGACACAGCCAGCATAAAGATGAACCAATAACCAAATTGTATTTGATACAAAAGGGTCAGTACATGGGTGAGTGCTGGGGGTACAAACAAGTCAGATTATACACAATCGACATCAATCCCACTGACCCCAACAATGACACCACACAACCAACAATGGGTGGAATAAATGGTGGAATGCAGTCTCCCATAGAAGGCACGGGAGACAACCGAGTCAACAAGCCAAACATGTAAGACCAAGGAAGCCACAAACTGAACCTCTATACAGCCCATGTTTACAAAAACCAGACCTAATTGGAGTCCAGTTCCAGAGAGTCAGAAAGTGCCTCCCCAACAGGAAACTCTGCATAGTGCATACACCTCACAGACAGACACCCCCCATTCCAGTAACTGGTCCCAGCTGTTATCCCTCAGTGGGACACCTGACCTTTGGTCACTTAATGCAGACACCCGGGGCTCCTTTACCCAACGGCTCTGTCTGCCAGGCCGGCTCCACCCTGGGGGGAAGCCTAAAGGGAAACTCACCCCCCGTTTGGGAAGGGCTGTGGGAGTCACCCATGTGTCAACCTTGATTTGGGGCTTGGGGTTGAAACCCCAGCATTTCAGAAACCAACCTACACCACACAAAAGGCTAAATAAGGCATTATAAATGTACAATATCAAACTACAATGCACAAAAGGCTAAATTAGGCATTTTATAAGCAAGATATCAACCTACACCACACGAAAGCCTAAAAAAGGCATTTTATACGTACGATACCAACCTACGTTGCAAGAAAGGGTAAATAAGGCATTTTATACACGATACCAACCTACCCTGCACGAAAGGTTAAATAAGGCATTTTTACGTAGGATACCAACCTACACTGCACGAAAGGCTAAGTAAGGCATTTTATACATAAAGTACCAACCTACAACGCACAAAATGCTAAATATTCATTTTATACACAAGATACCAACCTACACAACAGGAAAGGCTTAATAAGGCATTTTATACATATGATACCAACCTACAACACACGAAAGTCTAAGGCATTAAATACGCAAGAAACAAACCTACACCAACAAAAGCCTGAATAAGGGATTTTATACCCAAGATACCATCCTTAACACAGCACAACAAGGCTAAACAAGGCATTTTATACGTACGATACCAACCTCCACTGCACGAAAGGATAAATAGATAATTTTATATGCAAGATACCAACCTACACAGCACAAAAGGCTAAATAAGGCATTTTATATGCAAGATAACAATCTACACTGGGTGAAAGGCTAAATAAGACATTTTATACATACGATACCAACCTACACCTCACAAAATGCTAAATAAGGCATTTTAAAGGCAAGATATCAAACTAAACTGCACGAAAAGCTAGATAAGGCATTTCATACGCATGTTAGCAACCTACTCTGCAGGAAAGCCTAAATAAGGCATTTCATACCCAATATAGCAACCTACACCACACAAAAGGCTAAATAAGGCATTTTATATGCACAATACCAATCTACACCACATGAAAGGCTAAATAAGGCATTTTATACGTACAATATAAACTTACACGGCACGAAAGGCTAAATAATGCATTTAATATGCAGAATACCAACCTACACCTCATGAAACATTAAATAAGGCATTTTATAGGTACGATATCAACCTACGCTGCACAAAAGACTAAATAAGTAATTTTATACGCAAGATACCAGTACCTACACAGCACAAAAGGCTAAATAAGGCATTATAAACATACGATAACAACCTACGCCACACAAAAAGATAAATAAGGCATTTTATACGCAAGATACCAGCCTACACCACACGTAAGGCATTTTAGATGTACGATACTGTGGTGGTTTAAGCCCTGCCGGGACCGGAGAGCACGTTGCTGTTGCCCCTACCCCACCCGCAGCCGGTCGGGCTGGAAGTGAGGCACAAACCCCGGGCTAAAATAAGAAGAAATTTAATACAACAGTGTGATAAACAATCTGAACAACAACAGTAGCAATTATAACAACAATAAACAGCATTAACAGTAAACAAGACAAAAGATATACAGAGAAGTACCGCAAAATGGTGACGGAACAGCTCCCCTCCACCAAAAAGCCAAAGAGAAAGTAAAAAAGGTTTCTGCCCCCTGGACCTGACGTCAGCATGGTATGAATAACCCGGCTGGAGATCCCTTCCCCCTCTCTGCTGGGGAAACTTAACCCCATCCTAGCTGAACCAGGACAGATACCAAACTACAACTTACGAAAGGCTAAATAAGGCATTTTATACGTACGATATCAACCGTCACTGCACGAAAGACCACATAAGTAATGTTATACGCAAGACACCAAACTACACAGCATGAGAGGCTAAATAAGGCATTATAAATGTACGACAACAACCTACGCAACACAAAAGGCTAAATAACGCATTTTATACCCACAATACCAACTTACACAGCACGAAAGGCTAAATAGTCACTTTTATACGCAAGATACCAACCTACACAGCATGAAAGGCTAAATAAGGCATTTTATATGCAAGATATCAACCTACACCGCACGAAAGGCTAAATAAGGCTTATATACACACGATAACAACCTACACTGCACGAAAGATTAAATAAGGCATTTTATATGCAAGATATCAGCCTACACCGCACGTAAGGCTAAAAAAGGCATTACATACGTAAATTATAAACCTACGACGCACGAAAGGCTAAATAAGGCATTTTATACAAACGATACCAACCTACACAGCACGAAAGACTAAGGCATTTTATACGTACGATACAACCTACGCCACACGAAAGACTAAATAAGGCATTTTATACGCACGATACCAACCTAAACCACACAAAACACTATATAAGGCATTATATATGCAAGATATCAACCTACAGCGCACGAAAGGCTAAAAAAGGCATTTCATATGTACGATACCCAAATACACCGCAGAAAAATCTAAATAAGGCACTATAAATTTACAATACTAATCTACACCCCACGAAAGGCTAAATAAGGTTTTATAAACGTACAATACCAATCTACAAAGTTCAAACGTTTAAATAAGGCATTATATAAGCAAGATACCAACCTACAATGCAGGAAAGTCTAAATAAGGCATTTTATACGCACGATACCTACCTACACCACACAAAAAGTTAAATAAGGCATAATATAAGAAAACAACCTACACAGCATGAAAGGCTAAATAAGGCATTTTATAGGTACGATACCAACCTACACTGCATGAAAGTATAAATACGGCATTTTATACGTATGATAGCAACCTACAATGCAGAAAAGGCTAAATAAGGCATTTTTTACACAAGATACCAACCTACACAGCACGAAAGGCTAAATAATGCATTATAAACGTACGATAACAACCTACATTGCATGGAAGGGTAAATAAGGCATTTTATATGTACGATACCAACCTACAGCACACGAAAGTCTAAAAAAGGCATTTCATACGCAAGAAACCACCTACACCGCACAAAAGCCTAAAGAAGGCATTTTATATGCAAGATATGAACCTACACATCACGAAAGGCTAAATAAGGCATTTTATATGCACGATAAAAACCTACACCACAGAAAATGCTAAACAAGGCATTTTATATGTACGATATCAACCTACAATGCACGAAAGACCAAATAAGCAATTTTATACGCAAGATACCAACCTTCACCGCACAAAAGGCTAAATAAAGCATTATAAACATACGATAACAACCTACGCCACACAAAAAGATAAATAAGGCATTTTATACACACAATACCAATCTACACCGCATGAAAGGCTAAATAATGCATTTTATACGTACGATACCAACATATACTGCACGAAAGAATAAATAATGCATATTATAAACACGATACGAACCTACACAGCACAAAAGACTAAAGAAAGCATTTTATACTCACGATGAAAAGCTACACTGCACGGAAGGCTAAATAAGGCATTTTATACATACGATACCATCCTACATTGTTCAAAAGGCTAAATAAGACATTTTATATGTACAATACCAACCTACACTGCACAGAAGTCCAAGTAAGGCATTATAAATGTATGATACCAACCTACACTGCACGAAAAGCTAAATAAGGCACTATAAACGGATGATACAAATCTATTCCATGCAAAATATTAAATAAGGAATTTATACTTGCGATACAAACCTACATTGCACAGAAGGCTAAATGAGGTATTATAAAAGTACAATACCAACCCACAGAGCACAAAAGGCTAAATAAGGTGTTATCTATGTAAGATACCAACCTACACTGCAGGAAAGGCTAAATAAGGTATTTTATATGTACGATACCAACCTACACTGCAAGAAATGCTAAATAAGGTTCGGCTCAGCTGGCTCGACTCGGGGCTGGGTGCGACGGGCGGAGGAAGCAAGCAGCCGATTCAATGTGAATGATAGAGCAAGCTTCAACTTTATTTAAAGAAATCACCCCTTATATAAGCACTCTACAATAATCATGCATACTACTCACAAATCTATTGGATACATGTAACAGGCTACATTATAATATCCCAGCCCCCTGTGGCATCTCAGACATGTCACAACATCTTCCCTCTTCTGGCCTGCCTCCTTTCCCAAGGTTGTTTTTACCATCAAGGCCATTGTGTACCTCAGTTCCTCTCTTTGTTAACATAACAGTCTGTTGTTTGGCATAACTGTACCCTGGGTTTTTTCCTTTGTTTACCTCAGATGGCTGCAGTCAGCTCCTGCACAGACCCATGGCCTTGCTCTCTGCAAGCCGTTCTCCAACAATTCCCCCTTTTTCTTTTTATGCAGGCTGCACAAGCATAAATTTACTAATATTTGTCATTATACAAATATATGCTATTTTAATAATTACTACAATCAATAGTACTATTCCTAATCACCGCAATCCTTCTTGTAACAGACCTTGTAGCCATAGGGACAGACCAAACACAGATTGTAACCATTTGTCTCAAGGATTGACAACCACTTGTGTTTTTTGTAAACGTTGCTTCATCCATTGTAATTGGTTTTGAATTAATTGACTGTGGTCGGATAGATTAAAACAACACATCCCATCAAAATCTTTACATCCATGCCCCTGGGCAAGCAAAAGAAAGTGTATGGCAGCTCGACTCTGTAATACAGCGCGCCTTAAACTGTCGAAGGTACCTTATCAAGTACAAAGCATCCCACATACTATCGAAGAGCAATCACATGAAAGCAAACAAACTATGATTGGTTCTATACTACTGTCCACAAGCCTTCACGCCCTCTATGGTTGGTCCCGTTACGGTGTTCACACGTAGTTCTTCTGTTAGGCAAACATCTTATTTCCCACAGTCCAGCATCCTTATTTCTTTGCTACTCACACAGTTTCTCATCCTCTCGGCCTTGCCGGTGTTCTTCCCAACAGCTACACCCTGATTACAGTGATGCCACTCAGTCTGGATCACTCATAACATGTCCGTTGTTTCCCAGGCATTCCACAAATCCCCCTTTTTGTTTTTGAGTGATCCAGACCCCTTTTATTGTTCAGTCCATCATTCTCATAAAACACTTCCACACACAGGTTAACACCATTAAAAGGATTACAATGACAATTTAAACTGTTATTCCATGTAAAAACAAAAAATTTTTAACCATCTAATAATTGGTAACCTTTTAGTCAAATCATTATTAAACCCTCTTCCTTCTTCAAGATGCAAATTTATTGTATAAACATCACTACAAAACCTAGTGCTATTCACCGGTACTGCTGAAGGAGTCACATCTTGCCATCTCAGCCAGATTGTCTGATTATACCAACCATAATGACCAGTACAAATGGCATACCAAACAGGTCTGGGATGGGTCGGCAGCAGTTGCTAAGCCCAGGCAAAATGCCTGCTGTCCTGATTGATCTTTCCCTGCCACCTTGGCACAACTCTGCAGTTTCTTATCTATCTTACGAGGCCTGTTCTTCATTAAAGCTTAGCTGTTTGTCAGAAGCTGTGTGAGGCCGATGCCTTCCAGCCCTCCCCTTTCTTTGTTTTGCTGCGGCACCTGCAAGGCTTGTTTGAGAGCTGTATCAATTAAGGGTTAGACAAACTTCAAAACACAGCATACTTAGAATAGTTCTAATTAAAAATAGTAGACTAATTTCACTATCCATATTTAAGGGATTTGACTAAATAGTACAAAAATAAACAGTAAGGAAAATATGGTACTAACATTCAGATCCGCAACTGCTAGGGAACCCTGGATACAGCGAGAATTCAGAGTGCCCTTCCTCACAAACTGGAAACCCTACGTGATGCGTCCATCCGTAGGTGAGGCATCCAAAGTTGCTGCAAGCAGGTCCAGCCTTTAAAGCAACAGGCCAAAATAACTGGCAGCTTTCTTTGAGCGGAAACATCTGATTTCATCCTCCTGTTGGGTTCCACCCAGAGCCTGGCCAGTACTCCAGGGGGAAAACCAAGGGAGTTTCTAAATAAGGTTAAACACTTGAGCTCTTAATTCTTAATATTACTAAACAAAGGAAGTGGAATACATACATTCTTACAGCATCTTATCCTTATTAATAACTATATTTTATCTAAACTACATTTTGCACAAGTGACTAGTAAGCCTATATATTTCATAAAGGAGTTACAATTACTGTTAGCATTTTCTCTTAACAGAATTGGCAACTGTAGTGTAGTTTGTCCTGTTGCAGTAGCAAACATTACTCAGACATTCTGCTTAAAAGATCAAAGAGATCGCAAACTGTTGTCACAGGGGCACCCACAGCACCCACAGCTGGATCCTGAGTGCTGGCTGCCTCTCACCCTCAGGTGTGGTTGCACACACCTTGCTGGTGACCATTGGAGATGAGACCTGTGGAGACACAAGCATAACCTCTTCCCCAGGTTATTAAAGGAAATGGTCCTTCCCAGTTACCCCTTTCTAGGTTTTTGTTAACACTTGAGCTTTGCTCTGGACTTCTTGTTGATTTGGTATCTGTGATGAAAAATGACACAATATTGGTGACACCTGTAACACAGGGGAGATGTTTAAAAGGTTTGAAGAGATGGAGTCTTTCTGGTATTCAGGGCAAGTTGCAGTGATGTTTTTAGCTGGATGCCTTGATAAAGAAAACTGTTTTTGTGTTGCTCTGGCATTCTGGTGGGAGAAATGCATGCGTTTTACAGCAGAGCAAATGGTTGACCTGGAGCCAAGATCTCTCCCCCCTTTTGTTTTTGCAAAAGCACTTTCAAGGTCTGGTGCACTCTTTCTACGATGGTTTGTCCTGTGGGGGAATGCAGTGTACTTGCGATGCTTATTAGCTATATGGTGAAGATCTTGTTTTGCTTTTTCTGTAAGTACTTTGGGTGATGTCAGTGAAGGATCTTTTCACAAAATATCAAAAAGGCTATGCAGATGATCATGAGTTAGGCCCACAACGGCTGTAAGCAATTTATGGTTCCTAACAGTGTCTGTAAATCTTTTAAAGTCTTAATAACAGTTTTAAGTTGTTGCAGGACAATACACACAGGTGATTCGGTTCACAAGGTGAGTGTCAGGGTGGGTTTCAGGGTGGGTTGTGCTACAGTGGTGATTAAGACAAATTTGATCCAATTTGAGTTCCCCATTGAGTCATACAGTTATGACCCCAAAATGCAATAGGGGTTTCCAATATAAATGGATGAATATTTGCTACCCAGCTTTCTGGGCCCCTTACATGAATGAGATCATTGCTTTAAATTGTTAAAGCATGACACCAACCCTGAAAAGCATTTGAGGTACCAGAGCTAACAGCCAGTCTGCTCACAGATATTATGGTCACATCTGCACCAGTATCTAAAATGCCTGTTAGCTCGACAGATTTTTTAGCTTTAACGAGAGTACATTTTACCAGAAGTTAACCTTGTGTTACTGTTTTAGTCCAAAAATATTTAAGGGGTACCTGCTGATCCAAATCCTGAGTAATTGCAGCTTCTTTAACAAGCTGAACATTTTTTTACTTTTTTTTGTTACTGAACATAGGGGTACAGACCATAATTTTGATTTTTCTCTTCATAATCAGCATCTACGACCCCTGGTAAAACAAACAACCCCTGTAAGGTTGCAGATGATTTTTTAACAGTATTTTCATTAGGCAGATGGTTCAGAGGTGCACTCTCCCCTCAGAGTATGCACCTAAATTCAAAACAACAATCAACACAGAATGACTGCCTCCCGCTAGAGGAGGTATTTCACCTGTAACACTGAGAACACTGAGCCTAAACAAACTGCAGCACCGATGCCCCAGCGGGCGGGCACTAGGACCCTGCAGTTCCTGGCCGGCCGCTTACCTGGGCGGAGAACTCCGCGGCTGCAGTGGGCCGCGTCTCACACACACACACACACAGACACACACACACACACAATCACACACACACACAAAGGAGTTCCTGACACTTATCACTCACAACATAAAGTGACAAATATTACAAATACGAAGATTCCATTAAGAACATCTAAAGCCTGTGCCGCATCCCCCTGCCGCTTTTGGCGGGGGGTGCCGAGCGCGCAGTGCCGGGCTCAGCCGCAGGCAGCTGCTCCGCGGCGGGGGGGTCAGGGAGGCCCCGGGCCGCCGCCGCCAGCTCCGAACGCTGAGCACGGAGATCCACACGCTCGATTTTTCAGATAGAGTACTGTGCCAGCGTGAATGCCGTTTTTTCTTAAAAGTGTTAGCCAATTTTTATGGGGCCAATCGATATCCCTGAGCCATCGCCTCCAGTACAGCTGTTGTAGTCTGAGTTTTTGCAGCCCGTTCTTATTAATGCTTAAATCTTTAATAACAGAAAAATGCCGTTCTTCCCAACGTGGCTGATGACTCGGCTCATAGCTTACAGGAGTAAGAATTTTTCTTGCCGTGTCCATATTCCCTTGCACCAAAGTTTTTTCGCCTCACTTTTACGGTTTTTTCGCCTCACTTTTATCTACAGATCATCCCCAATTAAGGGAGGATACAGACCAGACAGTTCAGATTCTTTTTCAGGATTTACAGCATCAGAGTCTAAAAGATTATCACACCATACTGCTTCTTCAAACAATAAATTTGTCTCTTTAAAGTGTCCCTTAGCCTTGCCCAGAGCAATCAGTGTGGCTAAGTTTTTTATCGGACTTACTCCCCGCTTTTCTAAAAAGCAAAAATCTTGAGGGCTACCTCTTGTTCCATTGTCCTGCCCGGGCAGACTTGGTTTGATTCCTTTTCCTGTATCGTAGCTTGACGACCTTCAGCAGTATCCCTTCAGTAGCTAACAACCAGTGCTGGCTTTTCCTAGGTTTCCCCAAATTCAGCCTTCATTATGGCCTTTCCTGGATATAACACTTCGGCCTATTCCTCATTAGCCCTCTCGGTCCGCAGTATCTCCTGAAGCAATATTGTGGATCCGCTGCTCCAATGTCAGCCTTACAAATCCCGGCGCTTCAGGAGACGGCACACATCTCCTGCACCAGGCAGTGACCTTCTCGCCTTCCTGCTCCGAAAATCCGTTCCGTCGCTTCCCGGATTCCGTCTGGTGGAAAAGCAGGGTTCGGGTAACCCTGTTCAGTGCGCCACTTGCGACGGGCGGAGGAAGCAAGCAGCCAATTCAATGTGAATGATAGAGCAAGCTTCAACTTTATTGAAAGAAATCACACCTTATATAAGCACTCTACAATAATCATGCATACTACTCACAAATCTATTGGATACATGTAAAAGGCTACATTATAATATCCCAGCCCCTTGTGGCATTTCAGATACGTCACAACATCTTCCCTCTTCTGGCCTGCCTCCTTTCCCAAGGTTGTTTTTACCATCAAGGCCATTGTGTACCTCAGTTCCTCTCTTTGTTAACATAACAGTCTGTTATTTGGCATAACTGTACCCTGGGTTTTTTCCTTTGTTTACCTCAGATGGCTGCAATCAGCTTCTGCAGAGACCCATGGCCTTGCTCTCTGCAAGCCGTTCTCCAACAGCTGGGCTCAGGCTCATCTAGAAGCTGCGCTCCAGGCTCTGCTCAGTGCTCGAGGCTCGGCTCTGGGCTGGGCTCTGGGCTGGGCTTGGCTCGGCTTGTCTCTCCTCAGGATTCAGCTAGGTTCGGCTCTGGGTCGGGTCAAGTTTCAGCTGCACTCGGCTCGGGGCTCAGCTCGGCTCATTGCTTGGCTCGAGTCTGGGCTTGGGTTTCGTTTCAGGGCTCGGCTCTGCTCGGCTCATCTCGGCTCAGGGTTCAGCTCGGCTTGGCTCAGAGCTGGGCTCGGGGCTGGGCTGGGCTCGTGTCATAGCTTGACTCGAGGCTCGGCTCAGGTTTTGGCTTGGCTCTGGGCTCAGCTCGGGGATCGGCTTGCCTCGGGGCCAGGCTTGTGGCTTGGCTCGAGTGTGGGATTGGGTTTCATCTCGTCTCGTCTCGGGATTTGGGTGGGCTCGACTCGGGCCTCGGCTCATGTTTTGGCTCCGCTCTGGGCTGGGCTTGGGGCTTGGCTAGTTGCTCTGCTTGGCTCGGCTCGTGGCTGGGCTCATGGCTCGGCTAGAAGCTGCACTCTGGGCTCTGCTCAGTGGTCGAGGCTTGGCTCTGAGCTGGGCTCGGGGCTCAGCTTGGGGCAGGGTTCGGTTCAGCTCAGCTCGGGGTCAGCGCGGGTTTCGGCTCGGTTCTGTTGGAGGCTGGGCTCGGGTTTCGGCTCGTTTAAGGGTTTGGGTCTGGGCTATGTTCGGCTCGGTGCTCGGCTCCGTGTTTGGCTCAGCTCAGGTCGGGGCTCGGCTCGGCTTGAGTCTGGGCTCGAGTTTCAGCTCGGGTCTCGGCTCGTGTCACGGCTTGAGTTTGGGCTTGGGTTTTAGCTCAGGGCTCAGCTCGTCTTGGCTTGGGGTTCAGCTCATATCGGCTCTGGGCTTGGCTCGATTAAGTGTTCGGCTCAGGTTTCGGCTTGGGTTTCAACTCCAGTCCGCTCGGAGCTCGGCTCGGTTCGGGGCTCTTTTCTGCTCAGCTCAGGTTTCGGGTCTGGAATTGGCTCAGTTCGGCCCTGGGATTGCCTCTGAGTTCGGATCGGCTCGGTTCAGGGCTGGGCTCGGGGCTCAGATTAGGGCTGGGCTCGACTAGAAGCTGTGCTCTGGGCTCTGCTGGGTGCTTGAGGCTCGGCTCTGGGCTCGGCTCGGGGCTTGGCTCAGGGCTTGGCTTTGGGCTGAGCTCGGGGATCGGCTCGAGGCTCGGCTTGGGGTTCGGCTATGGGCTCAACTTGGCTTGGCTCAGTGCTGGGCTCAGGGATCAGCTCAGGGCTAGGCTCGGCTCGGCTTGGCTCGGGGCTCGGCTCGGTGCTCAGCTCTGCTCGGCTCTAGTCTCAGCTCCAGGCTCGGCTCGGGGCTCGGCTCTGGGCTTGGCTTGGCTCGAGGCTTGGCTCGGCTCGAGGCTCGGCTCGGGTATCGGCTCGAGGCTAGGCTCGGGGCTTGGTTCTGGACTCGGCTCGTCTCGGGGCTGGGCTCTTGGCTCGGCTTGGGGCTAGACTTGGCTCGACTCGAGGCTCGGCTCCGTGATCGGCTCAGGGCTAGGCTCAGCTAGGTTCGGGTCTCGGCTAGGGCTCCTCTTGGCTAGGCTCAAGGTTGGGCTCGGGGCTGGGCTTGACTGGGCTAAGCTAGGCTCAGGTTTCGGCTCTGGGCTCTGCTCGGCTTGGCTTGGCTCGGGGCTGGGCTCCGAGATCAGCTCGGGGCTGGGCTCGGGGATAGTCTCTTGTCTCAACTCTGGGCTTCGCTCGTCTCGGCTCCGGGCTGGGCTAGGGGCTTGGCTCTGGGATCGGCTTGGCTCAGCTAGGGGCTCGGCTGGAGGCTCGGCTTGGCGGTCCGCTTGAGGTTGGACTCGGGGTTAGGCTCAGCTCGGCTAGGGGCTGGGCTCTGGACTCGGCTCAGCTCAACTCGGGGCTTGGCTCGGTTCTCAGCTCAGCTCGGGGCAGGGCTCTGGTCTAGGTTCGGGGTCAGCTGGCCTCATCTCGGGGCTCGGCTCAGAGCTCAGCTTGGGACTTGTGTTGCGGCTCAGCTCGGGGCTTGTGTCGGGGATCAGCTCAGGGCTGAGCTCAGGGCTCGGCTTGGCTCGGCCCTGGGCCCGGCTCGACTTGGCTCAGGGCTCATCTCGTCTCGGGCCTAGGCTCTGGTCTGTGCTCGTGTTCGGCTGGCCTCCGCTTGGGGCTCGGCTCGGGGATCGTCTTGGGGCTGGTCTCACAGCTTGGCTCAGGTCAACTTGGAGCTTGATTCGGGGCTGGGCTCGGCTCGACCCGGGGCTGGGCTTTGGGCTCGACTCGCGTCTCGGCTCGGGGCTCGGCTCGGGTCTAGGCTCTGGGTTCGGCTCGGCTCTGAGCTGAGCTCCAGGATGAGTTTGGGGTGGGGCTTGGGGATCAGTACGGGGCCGGGCTCAGGTCTCAGCTCTGGGTTCGACTCGCTTGTCTGGGGACTGGGCTCGGGGATTGGCTCACCACTTGGCTTGTCTCGGGATTGGGCTCTGGTCAAGGCTCGGGGTCGGCTGGCCTTGGCTCGGGGCTCAGCTCGGGGCTTGCCTCGGCTTGGCTCCGGGCCGGGCTCAGGGCTAGGATCGGCTCGGCTCGGCTCGGAGCTCGGCTTGCGGCTTGGCTCGGCGGTCACCTCTACTCGGCTTCAGGCTTGGCTCAGGGCTCGTCTCTGGGCTTGTCTCAGCTCAGCTCTGGGCTGGGCTCGGGGGTAGGCTCGGGTCTCGGCTCTGGTCTGTGCCAGTGGCTCGGATCAGTCTTTGGCTAGACTTGGCTTGGCTCTGGGCTTGGCTCTGGGCTCGGCTCTGGCTTGGCTCAGCTCAACTCGGGCTTGGCTCGGTGCTTGGCTCAGCTCGGCTACGGTCTCGGCTCGGGGTTTGGCTCAAGGCTGAGCTCTGGGCTCGGCTTGGGACTTGGCTCAGGTCAACTCGGGGCTCGGCTTGGGTCTTCGCGGGGCTCGGCTATGGGCTTGTCTCGGGGTTCGGCTCTGGGATCGTCTTGTCTCGGCTAGGCGCTGGGCTCTGTGATCAGCTCGGGGATGGGTTCAGGGCTCGAATCTGGGCTCGGCTCTAGGCTTTGCTTGGCTCGGGTCTGGGCTGGGCTTTGGGCTCAGCTCCAGGCTCGGCTCCTCTAAACACGGAGATGGTCGTGGTGACTAGCTCGGGGCCGGGCTCGGGGCTTGCCTCTCGGCAAAACTCAAGAATCGGCTCGAGGCTCGGCTCGGGATTAGGGTATGGTCTCGACTCGTCTCATCTAGGGGCTCGGATCTGGGTTCGGCTCTGGGCTAGGCATGGCTCGGATCTGGGCTGGGCTCGTGGATTGGCTCGGGGCTCGTCTCCTCTCGTCTTTGGGCTGGGATCAGGGATCGGCTCTGGTCTTGACTCGGCTCGAGACTCAGATCTCGCCCGACTCTGGGCGCGGCTCTGGACTCGGCTCGGCTCTAGGCTGGGCTCTGGGCTCGGATCTGGGTTTGCCTCTGGACTCGGCTCGCCTCGGCTCTAGGCTGGGTTTGGGGATTGTCTCGGGGCACGTCTGCAGGCTCGGCTCTGGGCTCTGTGCTCGGCTGGCCTCGGGGCTCGGCTCGAGGCTCGGCTCTGGGCTAGGCTCTGGACTCGGATCTAGGCTGGGCTCGAGGCTCGTCTCTGGGCTTGTCTGCTCTCGGATTTGGGCTGGGCTCAGGGATCGGCTCTGCTCTTGGCTCGGCTCGAGGCTCAGATCGCGCCCGACTCTGGGCTCGGCTCTGGACTTGGCTCGGCTCTAGGCTGGGCTCGGGGCTCGGATCTAGGTTCGGCTCTGGACTCGGCTCGCCTCGGCTCTAGGCTGGGCTTGGGGATTGTCTCGGGGCTCGTCTCGAGGCTCGGATCTGGGCTCTGTGCTCGGCTGTGCTCGGGGCTTGGCTCGAGGCTCGGCTCTGGGCTCGGCTCTCTACTCGGCTCTAGGCTGCGCTCGTACCTCGGCTCTGGACTCGGCTCGGTTCTAGGCTGGGCTCGGGGCTCTGATCTCTCTTCGGCTCTGGACTCGGCTCGCCTCGGCTCTAGGCTGGGCTTGGGGATTGTCTCGGGGCTCGTCTCGAGGCTCGGCTCTGGGCTCTGTGCTCGGCTGGGCTCGGGGCTCGGCTCGAGGCTCGGCTCTGGGCTTGGCTCTGGACTCGGCTCGGCTCTAGTCTGGGCTCGGGGCTCGGATCTGGGTTCGGCTCTGGACTTGGCTCGCCTCGGCTCTAGGCTGGGCTTGGGGATTGTCTCGGGGCTCGTCTCGAGGCTTGGCTCTGGGCTGTGTGCACGGCTGGGCTCGGGGCTCGGCTCGGTGCTCGGCGCTGGGCTCGGCTCTAGGCTATGCTCTGGGCTCGGCTCGGCTCTAGGCCGGGCTCGGGGCTCAAATCTGGGTTCGGCTCTGGACTCGGCTCGCCTCAGCTCTAGGCTGGGCTTGGGGATTGTCTCGGGGCTCGGCTCGAGGCTCGGCTCTGGGCTCCGCCTTGGACTCGGCTCTAGGCTGGGCTCGAGGATCGGCTCAGGGCTTGTCTGCTCTCGGCTTTGGGCTGAGCTCAGGGATCGGCTCGGCTCGAGGCTCGGCTCGATACTCGGCTCTGGGCTTGCCTCTAGCCTGAGCTCTGGGCTCGGGTCGGCTCTAGGCTGGGCTCGGGGCTCGGATCTGGGTTTGGCTCTGGACTCGGCTCGCCTCGGCTCGAGGCTGGGCTTGGGGATTGTCTCGGGGCCCATCTCGAGGCTCGCCTCTGGGCTCTGTGCTCGGCTGGGCTCGGGGCTCGGCTCGAGGCTCGGCTCTGGGCTCGGCTCTCTACTCGGCTCTAGGCTGTGCTCGTACCTCGGCTCTGGACTCGGCTCGGCTCTAGGCTGGGCTCGGGGCTCTGATCTCGCTTCGGCTCTGGACTCGGCTCGCCTCGGCTCTAGGCTGTGCTTGGGGATTGTATCGGGGCTCGTCTCGAGGCTCGGCTCTGGGCTCTGTGCTCGGCTGGGCTCGGGGCTCGGCTCTGGGCTCGGCTCTGGGCTCGGCTCTAGGCTGGGCTCTGGCCTCGTCTTGGCTCTAGGCTGGGCTCGGGGCTCAGATCTGGGTTCGGCTCTGGACTCGGCTCGCCTCGGCTCTAGGCTGGGCTCGGGGCTCGGATCTGGGTTCGGCTCTGGACTCGGCTCGCCTCGGCTCTAGGCTGGGCTTGGGGATTGTCTCAGGGCTCGTCTTGAGGCTCGGCTATGGGCTCTGTGCTCGTCTGGGCTCGGGGCTCGGCTCGAGGCTCAGCTCTGGGCTCGGCTCTGGACTCGGCTCTAGGCTGGGCTCGAGGCTCGGCTCTGGGCTTGTCTGCTCTCGGCTTTGGGCTGGGCTCAGGGATCGGCTCTGCTCTTGGCTCGGCTCGAGGCTCAGATCGCGCCCGACTCTGGGCTCAGCTCTGGACTCGGCTCGGCTCTAGGCTGGGCTCGGGGCTCGGATCTGGGTTCGGCTCTGGACTCGGCTCGCCTCGGCTCTAGGCTGGGCTTGGGGATTGTCTCGGGGCTCGTCTCGAGGCTCGGCTCTGGGCTCTGTGCTCGGCTGGGCTCGGGGCTCGGCTCGAGGCTCGGCTCTGGGCTCGGCTCTAGGCTGGGCTCTGGCCTCGCCTCGGCTCTAGGCTGGGCTCGGGGCTCGGATCTGGGTTCGGCTCTGGACTCGGCTCGCCTCGGCTCTAGGCTGGGCTTGGGGATTGTCTCGGGGCTCGTCTTGAGGCTTGGCTCTGGGCTCTGTGCTCGGCTGAGCTAGGGGCTCGGCTCGAGGCTCGGCTCTGGGCTCGGCTCTGGACTCGGTTCTAGGCTGGGATCGAGGCTCGGATCTCGGTTCGGCTCTGGACTCGGCTCGCCTCGGCTCTAGGCTGGGCTTGGGGATTGTCTCGGGGCTCGTCTCGAGGCTCGGCTCTGGGCTCTGTGCTCGGCTGCCTCGGGGCTCGGCTCGAGGCTCGGCTCAGGGCTCGGCTCTAGGCTGGGCTCGGGGCTCGGATCTGGGTTCGGCTCTGGACTCGGCTCGCCTCGTCTCTAGGCTGGGCTTGGGGATTGTCTCGGGGCTCCTCTTGAGGCTCGGCTATGGGCTCTGTGCTCGTCTGGGCTCGGGGCTCGGCTCGAGGCTCAGCTCTGGGCTCGGCTCTGGACTCGGCTCTAGGCTGGGCTCGAGGCTCGGCTCTGGGCTTGTCTGCAATCGGCTTTGGGCTGGGCTCAGGGATCGGCTCTGCTCTTGGCTCGGCTCGAGGCTCAGCTAGCGCCCGACTCTGGGCTCGGCTCTGGACTCGGCTCGGCTCTAGGCTGGGCTCGGGGCTCGGATCTGGGTTCGGCTCTGGACTCGGCTCGCCTCGGCTCTAGGCTGGGCTTGGGGATTGTCTCGGGGCTCGTCTCGAGACTCGGCTCTGGGCTCTGTGCTCGGCTGGGCTCGGGGCTCGGCTCGAGGCTCGGCTCTGGGCTCGGCTCTAGGCTGGGCTCTGGCCTCGTCTCGGCTCTAGGCTGGGCTCGGGGCTCGGATCTGGGTTCGGCTCTGGACTCGGCTCGCCTCGGCTCTAGGCTGGGCTCGGGGCTCGGATCTGGGTTCGGCTCTGGACTCGGCTCGCCTCGGCTCTAGGCTGGGCTTGGGGATTGTCTCGGGGCTCGTCTCGAGGCTCGGCTCTGGGCTCTGTGCTCGGCTGGGCTCGGGGCTCGGCTCGAGGCTCGGCTCTGGGCTCGGCTCTAGGCTGGGCTCTGGCCTCGCCTCGGCTCTAGGCTGGTCTCGGGTCTCGGATCTGGGTTCGGCTCTGGACTCGGCTCGCCTCGGCTCTAGGCTGGGCTTGGGGATTGTCTCGGGGCTCGTCTTGAGGCTCGGCTATGGGCTCTGTGTTCGGCTGGGCTCGGGGCTCGGCTCGAGGCTCGGCTCTGGGCTCGGCTCTGGACTCGGCTCTAGGCTGGGCTCGAGGCTCGGCTCTGGGCTTGTCTGCTCTCGGCTTTGGGCTGGGCTCAGGGATCGGCTCTGCTCTTGGCTCGGCTCGAGGCTCATATCGCGCCCGACTCTTGGCTCGGCTCGGCTCTAGGCTGGGCTCTGGGCTCGGATCTGGGTTCGGCTCTGGACTCGGCTCGCCTCGGCTCTAGGCTGGGCTTGGGTATTGTCTCGGGGCTTGTCTCGAGTCTCGGCACTGGGCTCTGTGCTCGGCTGTGATCGGGGCTCGGCTCGAGGCTCGGCTCAGGGCTCGCTCTAGGCTGGGCTCCGGGCTCGGCTCGGCTCTAGGCTTGGCTCGGGGCTCGGATCTGGGTTCGGCTCTGGACCCGGCTCGCCTCGGCTCTAGGCTGGGCTTGGGGATTGTATCGGGGCTCGTCTCGAGGCTCGGCTCTGGGCTCTGTGCTCGGCTGGGCTCGGGGCTCGGCTCGAGGCTCGGCTCTGGGCTGGGCTCCGGGCTCGGCTCGGCTCTAGGCTGGGCTCGGGGCTCGGATCTGGGTTCGGCTCTGGACGCGGCTCGCCTCGGCTCTAGGCTGGGCTTGGGGATTGTCTCGGGGCTCGTCTCGAGGCTCGGCTCTGGGCTATGTGCTCCGCTGAGCTAGGGGCTCGGCTCGAGGCTCGGCTCTGGGCTCGGCTCTGGACTCGGTTCTAGGCTGGGATCGAGGCTCGGATCTCGGTTCGGCTCTGGACTCGGCTCGCCTCGGCTCTAGGCTGGGCTTGGGGATTGTCTCGGGGCTCGTCTCGAGGCTCGGCTCTGGGCTCTGTGCTCGGCTGCCTCAGGGCTCGGCTCGAGGCTCGGCTCAGGGCTCGGCTCTAGGCTGGGCTCGGGGCTCGGATCTGGGTTCGGCTCTGGACTCGGCTCGCCTCGGCTCTAGGCTGGGCTTGGGGATTTTCTCGGGGCTCGTCTTGAGGCGCGTCTATGGGCTCTGTGCTCGTCTGGGCTCGGGGCTCGGCTCGAGGCTCAGCTCTGGGCTCGGCTCTGGACTCGGCTCTAGGCTGGGCTCGAGGCTCGGCTCTGGGCTTGTCTGCTCTCGGCTTTGGGCTGGGCTCAGGGATCGGCTCTGCTCTTGGCTCGGCTCGAGGCTCAGATCGCGCCCGACTCTGGGCTCGGCTCTGGACTCGGCTCGGCTCTAGGCTGGGCTCGGGGCTCGGATCTGGGTTCGGCTCTGGACTCGGGTCGCCTCGGCTCTAGGCTAGGCTTGGGGATTGTCTTGGGGCTCGTCTCGATGCTCGGCTCTGGGCTCTGTGCTCGGCTGGGCTCGGGGCTCGGCTCTGGGCTCGGCTCTGGGCTCGGCTCTAGGCTGGGCTCTGGCCTCGTCTCGGCTCTAGGCTGGGCTCGGGGCTCGGATCTGGGTTCGGCTCTGGACTCGGCTCGCCTCGGCTCTAGGCTGACTCGGGGCTCGGATCTGGGTTCGGCTCTGGACTTGTCTCGCCTCGGCTCTAGGCTGGGCTTGGGGATTGTCTCGGGGCTCGTCTTGAGGCTCGGCTATGGGCTCTGTGCTCGTCTGGGCTCGGGGCTCGGCTCGAGACTCAGCTCTGGGCTCGGCTCTGGACTCGGCTCTAGGCTGGGCTCGAGGCTCGGCTCTGGGCTTGTCTGCAATCGGCTTTGGGCTGGGCTCAGGGATCGGCTCTGCTCTTGGCTCGGCTCGAGGCTCAGATAGCGCCCGACTCTGGGCTCAGCTCTGGACTCGGCTCGGCTCTAGGCTGGGCTCGGGGCTCGGATCTGGGTTCGGCTCTGGACTCGGCTCGCCTCGGCTCTAGGCTGGGCTTGGGGATTGTCTCGGGGCTCGTCTCGAGGCTCGGCACTGGGCTCTGTGCTCGGTTGGGCTCGGGGCTCGGCTCGAGGCTCGGCTCTGGGCTCGGCTCTAGGCTGGGCTCTGGCCTCGCCTCGGCTCTAGGCTGGGCTCGGGGCTCGGATCTGGGTTCGGCTCTGGACTCGGCTCGCCTCGGCTCTAGGCTGGGTTTGGGGATTGTCTCGGGGCTCGTCTTGAGGCTCGGCTATGGGCTCTGTGTTCGGCTGGGCTCGGGGCTCGGCTCGAGGCTCGGCTCTGGGCTCGGCTCTGGACTCAGCTCTAGGCTGGGCTCGAGGCTCGGCTCTGGGCTTGTCTGCTCTCGGCTTTGGGCTGGGCTCAGGGATCGGCTCTGCTCTTGGCTCGGCTCGAGGCTCAGATCGCGCCCGACTCTGGGCTCGGCTCTGGACTCGGCTCGGCTCTAGGCTGGGCTCGGGGCTCGGATCTGGGTTCGGCTCTGGACTCGGCTCGCCTCGGCTCTAGGCTGGGCTTGGGGATTGTCTCGGGGCTCGTCTCGAGGCTCGGCTCTGGGCTCTGTGTTCGGCTGGGCTCGGGGCTCGGCTCTGGGCTCGGCTCTGGGCTCGGCTCTAGGCTGGGCTCTGGCCTCGTCTCGGCTCTAGGCTGGGCTCGGGGCTCGGATCTGGGTTCGGCTCTGGACTCGGCTCGCCTCGGCTCTAGGCTGACTCGGGGCTCGGATCTGGGTTCGGCTCTGGACTCGGCTCGCCTCGTCTCTAGGCTGTGCTCTGGGCTCGTCTCGGCTGTAGGCTGTGCTCGGGTCTCGGCTCTAGGCTTGTCTCCTCTCGGCTTTGGGCTGAGCTCAGGGATCAGCTCCGCTCTTGGCTCGGCTCGAGGGTCGTTTCCGTGCCGGGCTCTGGGCTCGGCTCTGCTCGGCTCTGAGTTGGACTCGGCGATCGACCCTGGACTCTGCTCGAGGCTCGGCTCTGGACTGGGCTCGTTGTTCGGCTCTGGGCTGAGCTAGTGTATCGGCTCTGGGCTCTGGATCGGCTTGGAACTTGGCGAGGCGAGGCTCGAGGCAGGGCTCTTGGTTCGGCTGGGCTCGGGGCTCGGCTCGCGCCCGACTCTGGGCTCGGCTCTGGACTCGGCTCAGCTCTAGGCTTGGCTCGGGGCTCGGCTCGAGGCTCGGCTCTGGACTCGGCTCGCCTCTGCTCTAGGCTGGGCTTGGGGATTGTCTCGGGTCTCGGCTCGAGGATCGGCTCTGGGCTCTGTGCTCGGCTGGGCTCGGGGCTCGGCTCGAGGCTCGGCTCTGGCACGCCTCTAGGCTGTGCTCTGGGTTCGGGGCTTGGCTCGAGGCTCGTCTCTAGGCTGTGCTCTGGGTTCGTCTCGGCTCTAGGCTGGGCTCTGGGCTCGACTCTAGGCTGGGATCGGGTCTCGGCTCTGGGCTCGGTTCTGGACTCGGCTCTAGGCTGGGATCGAGGCTCGGCTCTGGACTTGTCTTCTCTCGGCTTTGGGCTGAGCTCAGGGATCGGCTCTGCTCTTGGCTCGGCTCGAGGCTCAGATCTTGCCCGACTCTGGGCTCGGCTCTGGACTCGGCTCGGCTCTAGGCTTGGCTCGGGGCTCGGATCTAGGTTCGGCTCTGGACTCGGCTCGCCTCGGCTCTAGGCTGGGCTTGGGGATTGTCTCGGGGCTCGTCTTGAGGCTTGGCTATGGGCTCTGTGTTCGGCTGGGCTCGGGGCTCGGCTCGAGGCTCGGCTCTGGGCTCGGCTCTGGACTCGGCTCTAGGCTGGGCTCGAGGCTCGGCTCTGGGCTTGTCTGCTCTCGGCTTTGGGCTGGGCTCAGGGATCGGCTCTGCTCTTGGCTCGGCTCGAGGCTCAGATCGCGCCCGACTCTGGGCTCGGCTCGGCTCTAGGCTGGGCTCTGGGCTCGGATCTCGGTTCGGCTCTGGACTCGGCTTGCCTCGGCTCTAGGCTGGGCTTGGGTATTGTCTCGGGGCTTGTCTCGAGTCTCGGCACTGGGCTCTGTGCTCGGCTGTGCTCGGGGCTCGGCTCGAGGCTCGGCTCAGGGCTCGCTCTAGGCTGGGCTCCGGGTTCGGCTCGGCTCTAGGCTTGGCTCGGGGCTCGGATCTGGGTTCGGCTCTGGACTCGGCTCGCCTCGGCTCTAGGCTGGGCTTGGGGATTGTCTCGGGGCTCGTCTCGAGGCTTGGCTCTGGGCTCTGTGCTCGGCTGGGCTCGGGGCTCGGCTCGAGGCTCGGCTCTGGGCTGGGCTCCGGGCTCGGCTCGGCTCTAGGCTGGGCTCGGGGCTCGAATCTGGGTTTGGCTCTGGACTCGGCTCGCCTCGGCAATAGGCTGGGCTTGGGGATTGTCTCGGGGCTCGTCTCGAGGCTCGGCTCTGGTCTCTGTGCTCGGCTGGGCTAGGGGCTCGGCTCGAGGCTCGGCTCTGGACTCGGCTCTAGGCTGGGCTCTGGCCTCGTCTCGGCTCTAGGCTGGGCTCGGGGCTCGGATCTGGGTTCGGCTCTGGACTCGGCTCGCCTCGGCTCTAGGCTGGGCTCGGGGCTCGGATCTGGGTTCGGCTCTGGACTCGGCTCGCCTCGGCTCTAGGCTGGGCTTGGGGATTGTCTCGGGGCTCGTCTTGAGGCTCGGCTATGGGCTCTGTGCTCGTCTGGGCTCGGGGCTCGGCTCGAGGCTCAGCTCTGGGCTCGGCTCTGGACTCGGCTCTAGGCTGGGCTCGAGGCTCGGCTCTGGGCTTGTCTGCTCTCGGCTTTGGGCTGGGCTCAGGGATCGGCTCTGCTCTTGGCTCGGCTCGAGGCTCAGATCGCGCCCGACTCTGGGCTCGGCTCTGGACTCGGCTCGGCTCTAGGCTGGGCTCGGGGCTCGGATCTGGGTTCGGCTCTGGACTCGGGTCGCCTCGGCTCTAGGCTAGGCTTGGGGATTGTCTCGGGGCTCGTCTCGAGGCTCGGCTCTGGGCTCTGTGCTCGGCTGGGCTCGGGGCTCGGCTCTGGGCTCGGCTCTGGGCTCGGCTCTAGGCTGGGCTCTGGCATCGTCTCGGCTCTAGGCTGGGCTCGGGGCTCGGATCTGGGTTCGGCTCTGGACTCGGCTCGCCTCGGCTCTAGGCTAACTCGGGGCTCGGATCTGGGTTCGGCTCTGGACTTGTCTCGCCTCGGCTCTAGGCTGGGCTTGGGGATTGTCTCGGGGCTCGTCTTGAGGCTCGGCTATGGGCTCTGTGCTCGTCTGGGCTCGGGGCTCGGCTCGAGGCTCAGCTCTGGGCTCGGCTCTGGACTCGGCTCTAGGCTGGGCTCGAGGCTCGGCTCTGGGCTTGTCTGCAATCGGCTTTGGGCTGGGCTCGGGGATCGGCTCTGCTCTTGGCTCGGCTCGAGTCTCAGATAGCGCCCGACTCTGGGCTCAGCTCTGGACTCGGCTCGGCTCTAGGCTGGGCTCGGGGCTCGGATCTGGGTTCGGCTCTGGACTCGGCTCGCCTCGGCTCTAGGCTGGGCTTGGGGATTGTCTCGGGGCTCGTCTCGAGGCTCGGCACTGGGCTCTGTGCTCGGTTGGGCTCGGGGCTCGGCTCGAGGCTCGGCTCTGGGCTCGGCTCTAGGCTGGGCTCTGGACTCGCCTCGGCTCTAGGCTGGGCTCGGGGCTCGGATCTGGGTTCGGCTCTGGACTCGGCTCGCCTCGGCTCTAGGCTGGGTTTGGGGATTGTCTCGGGGCTCGTCTTGAGGCTCGGCTATGGGCTCTGTGTTCGGCTGGGCTCGGGGCTCGGCTCGAGGCTCGGCTCTGGGCTCGGCTCTGGACTCAGCTCTAGGCTGGGCTCGAGGCTCGGCTCTGGGCTCTGTGCTCGGCTGCCTCGGGGCTCGGCTCGAGGCTCGGCTCAGGGCTCGGCTCTAGGCTGGGCTCGGGGCTCGGATCTGGGTTCGGCTCTGGACTCGGCTCGCCTCGGCTCTAGGCTGGGCTTGGGGATTGTCTCGGGGCTCGTCTCGAGGCTCGGCACTGGGCTCTGTGCTCGGTTGGGCTCGGGGCTCGGCTCGAGGCTCGGCTCTGGGCTCGGCTCTAGGCTGGGCTCTGGCCTCGCCTCGGCTCTAGGCTGGGCTCGGGGCTCGGATCTGGGTTCGGCTCTGGACTCGGCTCGCCTCGGCTCTAGGCTGGGTTTGGGGATTGTCTCGGGGCTCGTCTTGAGGCTCGGCTATGGGCTCTGTGTTCGGCTGGGCTCGGGGCTCGGCTCGAGGCTCGGCTCTGGGCTCGGCTCTGGACTCAGCTCTAGGCTGGGCTCGAGGCTCGGCTCTGGGCTTGTCTGCTCTCGGCTTTGGGCTGGGCTCAGGGATCGGCTCTGCTCTTGGCTCGGCTCGAGGCTCAGATCGCGACCGACTCTGGGCTCGGCTCTGGACTCGGCTCGGCTCTAGGCTGGGCTCGGGGCTCGGATCTGGGTTCGGCTCTGGACTCGGCTCGCCTCGGCTCTAGGCTGGGCTTGGGGATTGTCTCGGGGCTCGTCTCGAGGCTCGGCTCTGGGCTCTGTGTTCGGCTGGGCTCGGGGCTCGGCTCTGGGCTCGGCTCTGGGCTCGGCTCTAGGCTGGGCTCTGGCCTCGCCTCGGCTCTAGGCTGGGCTCGGGGCTCGGATCTGGGTTCGGCTCTGGACTCGGCTCGCCTCGGCTCTAGGCTGGGTTTGGGGATTGTCTCGGGGCTCGTCTTGAGGCTCGGCTATGGGCTCTGTGTTCGGCTGGGCTCGGGGCTCGGCTCGAGGCTCGGCTCTGGGCTCGGCTCTGGACTCAGCTCTAGGCTGGGCTCGAGGCTCGGCTCTGGGCTTGTCTGCTCTCGGCTTTGGGCTGGGCTCAGGGATCGGCTCTGCTCTTGGCTCGGCTCGAGGCTCAGATCGCGACCGACTCTGGGCTCGGCTCTGGACTCGGCTCGGCTCTAGGCTGGGCTCGGGGCTCGGATCTGGGTTCGGCTCTGGACTCGGCTCGCCTCGGCTCTAGGCTGGGCTTGGGGATTGTCTCGGGGCTCGTCTCGAGGCTCGGCTCTGGGCTCTGTGTTCGGCTGGGCTCGGGGCTCGGCTCTGGGCTCGGCTCTGGGCTCGGCTCTAGGCTGGGCTCTGGCCTCGTCTCGGCTCTAGGCTGAGCTCGGGGCTCGGATCTGGGTTCGGCTCTGGACTCGGCTCGCCTCGGCTCTAGGCTGACTCGGGGCTCGGATCTGGGTTCGGCTCTGGACTCGGCTCGCCTCGTCTCTAGGCTGTGCTCTGGGCTCGTCTCGGCTGTAGGCTGTGCTCGGGTCTCGGCTCTAGGCTTGTCTCCTCTCGGCTTTGGGCTGAGCTCAGGGATCAGCTCCGCTCTTGGCTCGGCTCGAGGGTCGTTTCCGTGCCGGGCTCTGGGCTCGGCTCTGCTCGGCTCTGAGTTGGACTCGGCGATCGACCCTGGACTCTGCTCGAGGCTCGGCTCTGGACTGGGCTCGTTGTTCGGCTCTGGGCTGAGCTAGTGTATCGGCTCTGGGCTCTGGATCGGCTTGGAACTTGGCGAGGCGAGGCTCGAGGCAGGGCTCTTGGTTCGGCTGGGCTCGGGGCTCGGCTCGCGCCCGACTCTGGGCTCGGCTCTGGACTCGGCTCAGCTCTAGGCTTGGCTCGGGGCTCGGCTCGAGGCTCGGCTCTGGACTCGGCTCGCCTCTGCTCTAGGCTGGGCTTGGGGATTGTCTCGGGTCTCGTCTCGAGGATCGGCTCTGGGCTCTGTGCTCGGCTGGGCTCGGGGCTCGGCTCGAGGCTCGGCTCTGGCACGCCTCTAGGCTGTGCTCTGGGTTCGGGGCTCGGCTCGAGGCTCGTCTCTAGGCTGTGCTCTGGGTTCGTCTCGGCTCTAGGCTGGGCTCTGGGCTCGACTCTAGGCTGGGATCGGGTCTCGGCTCTGGGCTCGGTTCTGGACTCGGCTCTAGGCTGGGATCGAGGCTCGGCTCTGGACTTGTCTTCTCTCGGCTTTGGGCTGAGCTCAGGGATCTGCTCTGCTCTTGGCTCGGCTCGAGGCTCAGATCTTGCCCGACTCTGGGCTCGGCTCTGGACTCGGCTCGGCTCTAGGCTTGGCTCGGGGCTCGGATCTAGGTTCGGCTCTGGACTCGGCTCGCCTCGGCTCTAGGCTGGGCTTGGGGATTGTCTCGGGGCTCGTCTTGAGGCTTGGCTATGGGCTCTGTGTTCGGCTGGGCTCGGGGCTCGGCTCGAGGCTCGGCTCTGGGCTCGGCTCTGGACTCGGCTCTAGGCTGGGCTCGAGGCTCGGCTCTGGGCTTGTCTGCTCTCGGCTTTGGGCTGGGCTCAGGGATCGGCTCTGCTCTTGGCTCGGCTCGAGGCTCAGATCGCGCCCGACTCTGGGCTCGGCTCGGCTCTAGGCTGGGCTCTGGGCTCGGATCTCGGTTCGGCTCTGGACTCGGCTTGCCTCGGCTCTAGGCTGGGCTTGGGTATTGTCTCGGGGCTTGTCTCGAGTCTCGGCACTGGGCTCTGTGCTCGGCTGTGCTCGGGGCTCGGCTCGAGGCTCGGCTCAGGGCTCGCTCTAGGCTGGGCTCCGGGTTCGGCTCGGCTCTAGGCTTGGCTCGGGGCTCGGATCTGGGTTCGGCTCTGGACTCGGCTCGCCTCGGCTCTAGGCTGGGCTTGGGGATTGTCTCGGGGCTCGTCTCGAGGCTTGGCTCTGGGCTCTGTGCTCGGCTGGGCTCGGGGCTCGGCTCGAGGCTCGGCTCTGGGCTGGGCTCCGGGCTCGGCTCGGCTCTAGGCTGGGCTCGGGGCTCGAATCTGGGTTTGGCTCTGGACTCGGCTCGCCTCGGCAATAGGCTGGGCTTGGGGATTGTCTCGGGGCTCGTCTCGAGGCTCGGCTCTGGTCTCTGTGCTCGGCTGGGCTAGGGGCTCGGCTCGAGGCTCGGCTCTGGACTCGGCTCTAGGCTGGGCTCTGGCCTCGTCTTGGCTCTAGGCTGGGCTCGGGGCTCAGATCTGGGTTCGGCTCTGGACTCGGCTCGCCTCGGCTCTAGGCTGGGCTCGGGGCTCGGATCTGGGTTCGGCTCTGGACTCGGCTCGCCTCGGCTCTAGGCTGGGCTTGGGGATTGTCTCAGGGCTCGTCTTGAGGCTCGGCTATGGGCTCTGTGCTCGTCTGGGCTCGGGGCTCGGCTCGAGGCTCAGCTCTGGGCTCGGCTCTGGACTCGGCTCTAGGCTGGGCTCGAGGCTCGGCTCTGGGCTTGTCTGCAATCGGCTTTGGGCTGGGCTCAGGGATCGGCTCTGCTCTTGGCTCGGCTCGAGTCTCAGATAGCGCCCGACTCTGGGCTCAGCTCTGGACTCGGCTCGGCTCTAGGCTGGGCTCGGGGCTCGGATCTGGGTTCGGCTCTGGACTCGGCTCGCCTCGGCTCTAGGCTGGGCTTGGGGATTGTCTCGGGGCTCGTCTTGAGGCTCGGCTATGGGCTCTGTGTTCGGCTGGGCTCGGGGCTCGGCTCGAGGCTCGGCTCTGGGCTCGGCTCTGGACTCAGCTCTAGGCTGGGCTCGAGGCTCGGCTCTGGGCTTGTCTGCTCTCGGCTTTGGGCTGGGCTCAGGGATCGGCTCTGCTCTTGGCTCGGCTCGAGTCTCAGATCGCGACCGACTCTGGGCTCGGCTCTGGACTCGGCTCGACCCTAGGCTGGGCTCGGGGCTCGGATCTGGGTTCGGCTCTGGACTCGGCTCGCCTCGGCTCTAGGCTAGGCTTGGGGATTGTCTCGGGGCTCGTCTCGAGGCTCGGCTCTGGGCTCTGTGTTCGGCTCGGCTCGGGGCTCGGCTCTGGGCTCGGCTCTGGGCTCGGCTCTAGGCTGGGCTCTGGCCTCGTCTCGGCTCTAGGCTGGGCTCGGGGCTCGGATCTGGGTTCGGCTCTGGACTCGGCTCGCCTCGGCTCTAGGCTGGGCTCGGGGCTCGGATCTGGGTTCGGCTCTGGACTCGGCTCGCCTCGGCTCTAGGCTGGGCTTGGGGATTGTCTCGGGGCTCGTCTTGAGGCTCGGCTCTGGGCTCTGTGCTCGTCTGGGCTCGGGGCTCGGCTCGAGGCTCAGCTCTGGGCTCGGCTCTGGACTCGGCTCTAGGCTGGGCTCGAGGCTCGGCTCTGGGCTTGTCTGCTCTCGGCTTTGGGCTGGGCTCAGGGATCGGCTCTGCTCTTGGCTCGGCTCGAGGCTCAGATCGCGCCCGACTCTGGGCTCGGCTCTGGACTCGGCTCGGCTCTAGGCTGGGCTCGGGGCTCGGATCTGGGTTCGGCTCTGGACTCGGGTCGCCTCGGCTCTAGGCTAGGCTTGGGGATTGTCTCGGGGCTCGTCTCGAGGCTCGGCTCTGGGCTCTGTGCTCGGCTGGGCTCGGGGCTCGGCTCTGGGCTCGGCTCTGGGCTCGGCTCTAGGCTGGGCTCTGGCATCGTCTCGGCTCTAGGCTGGGCTCGGGGCTCGGATCTGGGTTCGGCTCTGGACTCGGCTCGCCTCGGCTCTAGGCTAACTCGGGGCTCGGATCTGGGTTCGGCTCTGGACTTGTCTCGCCTCGGCTCTAGGCTGGGCTTGGGGATTGTCTCGGGGCTCGTCTTGAGGCTCGGCTATGGGCTCTGTGCTCGTCTGGGCTCGGGGCTCGGCTCGAGGCTCAGCTCTGGGCTCGGCTCTGGACTCGGCTCTAGGCTGGGCTCGAGGCTCGGCTCTGGGCTTGTCTGCAATCGGCTTTGGGCTGGGCTCGGGGATCGGCTCTGCTCTTGGCTCGGCTCGAGTCTCAGATAGCGCCCGACTCTGGGCTCAGCTCTGGACTCGGCTCGGCTCTAGGCTGGGCTCGGGGCTCGGATCTGGGTTCGGCTCTGGACTCGGCTCGCCTCGGCTCTAGGCTGGGCTTGGGGATTGTCTCGGGGCTCGTCTCGAGGCTCGGCACTGGGCTCTGTGCTCGGTTGGGCTCGGGGCTCGGCTCGAGGCTCGGCTCTGGGCTCGGCTCTAGGCTGGGCTCTGGCCTCGCCTCGGCTCTAGGCTGGGCTCGGGGCTCGGATCTGGGTTCGGCTCTGGACTCGGCTCGCCTCGGCTCTAGGCTGGGTTTGGGGATTGTCTCGGGGCTCGTCTTGAGGCTCGGCTATGGGCTCTGTGTTCGGCTGGGCTCGGGGCTCGGCTCGAGGCTCGGCTCTGGGCTCGGCTCTGGACTCAGCTCTAGGCTGGGCTCGAGGCTCGGCTCTGGGCTTGTCTGCTCTCGGCTTTGGGCTGGGCTCAGGGATCGGCTCTGCTCTTGGCTCGGCTCGAGGCTCAGATCGCGCCCGACTCTGGGCTCGGCTCTGGACTCGGCTCGGCTCTAGGCTGGGCTCGGGGCTCGGATCTGGGTTCGGCTCTGGACTCGGCTCGCCTCGGCTCTAGGCTAGGCTTGGGGATTGTCTCGGGGCTCGTCTCGAGGCTCGGCTCTGGGCTCTGTGTTCGGCTGGGCTCGGGGCTCGGCTCTGGGCTCGGCTCTGGGCTCGGCTCTAGGCTGGGCTCTGGCCTCGTCTCGGCTCTAGGCTGGGCTCGGGGCTCGGATCTGGGTTCGGCTCTGGACTCGGCTCGCCTCGGCTCTAGGCTGACTCGGGGCTCGGATCTGGGTTCGGCTCTGGACTCGGCTCGCCTCGTCTCTAGGCTGTGCTCTGGGCTCGTCTCGGCTGTAGGCTGTGCTCGGGTCTCGGCTCTAGGCTTGTCTCCTCTCGGCTTTGGGCTGAGCTCAGGGATCAGCTCCGCTCTTGGCTCGGCTCGAGGGTCGTTTCCGTGCCGGGCTCTGGGCTCGGCTCTGCTCGGCTCTGAGTTGGACTCGGCGATCGACCCTGGACTCTGCTCGAGGCTCGGCTCTGGACTGGGCTCGTTGTTCGGCTCTGGGCTGAGCTAGTGTATCGGCTCTGGGCTCTGGATCGGCTTGGAACTTGGCGAGGCGAGGCTCGAGGCAGGGCTCTTGGTTCGGCTGGGCTCGGGGCTCGGCTCGCGCCCGACTCTGGGCTCGGCTCTGGACTCGGCTCAGCTCTAGGCTTGGCTCGGGGCTCGGCTCGAGGCTCGGCTCTGGACTCGGCTCGCCTCTGCTCTAGGCTGGGCTTGGGGATTGTCTCGGGTCTCGTCTCGAGGATCGGCTCTGGGCTCTGTGCTCGGCTGGGCTCGGGGCTCGGCTCGAGGCTCGGCTCTGGCACGCCTCTAGGCTGTGCTCTGGGTTCGGGGCTCGGCTCGAGGCTCGTCTCTAGGCTGTGCTCTGGGTTCGTCTCGGCTCTAGGCTGGGCTCTGGGCTCGACTCTAGGCTGGGATCGGGTCTCGGCTCTGGGCTCGGTTCTGGACTCGGCTCTAGGCTGGGATCGAGGCTCGGCTCTGGACTTGTCTTCTCTCGGCTTTGGGCTGAGCTCAGGGATCGGCTCTGCTCTTGGCTCGGCTCGAGGCTCAGACCTTGCCCGACTCTGGGCTCGGCTCTGGACTCGGCTCGGCTCTAGGCTTGGCTCGGGGCTCGGATCTGGGTTCGGCTCTGGACTCGGCTCGCCTCGGCTCTAGGCTGGGCTTGGGGATTGTCTCGGGGCTCGTCTCGAGGCTCGGCTCTGGGCTCTGTGCTCGGCTGGGCTCGGGGCTCGGCTCGAGGCTCGGCTCTGGGCTCGGCTCTGGACTCGGTTCTAGGCTGGGCTCGAGGCTCGGATCTCGGTTCAGCTCTGGACTCGGCTCGCCTCGGCTCTAGGCTGGGCTTGGGGATTGTCTCGGGGCTCGTCTCGAGGCTCGGCTCTGGGCTCTGTGCACGGCTGCCTCGGGGCTCGGCTCGAGGCTCGGCTCAGGGCTCGGCTCTGGACTCGGTTCTAGGCTGGGGTCGAGGCTCGGCTCGAGACTCGGCTCGGCTCTAGGCTGGGCTCGGGGCACGGATCTGTGTTCGGCTCTGGACTCAGCTCGCCTCGGCTCTAGGCTGGGCTTGGGGATTGTCTCGGGGCTCGTCTCGAGGCTCGGCTCTGTGCTCTGTGTTCGGCTGGGCTCGGGGCTCGGCTCGAGGCTCGGCTCTGGGCTCGGCGCTGGGATCGGCTCTAGGCTGGGCTCTAGCCTCGGCTCGGCTCTAGGCTCTGCTCGTTGCTCGGCTCTGGGCTCGGCTCTGGACACGGATCTAGGCTGGGCTCGAGGCTCGGCTCTGGGCTTGTATGCTCTCGGCTCTAGGCTGGGCTCGTGGCTCTCCTCTGGGCTCGTCTCTGGACTCGGTTCTAGGCTGGGCTCGAGGCTCGGCTCTGGACTCGGCTCGGCTCTAGGCTGGGCTCGGGGCTCGGATCTGGGTTCGGCTCTGGACTCGGATCGACTCGGCTCTAGGCTGGGCTTGGGGATTGTCTCGGGGGTCGTCTCGAGGCTCGGCTCTGGGCTCTGTGCTCGGCTGGGCTCGGGGCTCGGCTCGAGGCTCGTCTCAATACTCGGCTCTGGGATCACCTCTAGCCTGGGCTTGGCTCTAGGCTCTGCTCGTTGCTCGGCTCTGGGCTCGGCTCTGGACACGGATCTAGTCTGGGCTCGAGGCTCGGCTCTGGGCTTGTCTGCTCTCGGCTCTAGGCTGGGCTCGTGGCTCTGCTCTGGGCTCGTCTCTGGACTCGGTTCTAGGCTGGGCTCGAGGCTCGGCTCTGGACTCGGCTCGGCTCTAGGCTGGGCTCGGGGCTCGGATCTGGGTTCGGCTCTGGACTCGGCTCGACTCGGCTCTAGGCTGGGCTTGGGGATTGTCTCGGGGCTCGTCTCGAGCCTCGGCTCTGGGCTCTGTGCTCGGCTGGGCTCGGGGCTCGGCTCGAGGCTCGGCTCTGGACTCGGCTCTGGACTCGGCTCTAGGCTGGGCTCGAGGCTCGGATCTGGCCTTGTCTGCTCTCAGCTTTGAGCTGGGCTCAGGGATCTGCTCTGCTATTGGCTCGGCTCGAGGCTCCGATCGCGCCGGACTCTGGGCTCTGCTCTGGACTCGGCTCGGCTCTAGGCTGGGCTCGGGGCTCGGATCTGGGTTCGGCTCTGGACTCGGCTCGCCTCGGCTCTAGGCTGGGCTTGGGGATTGTCTCGGGGCTCGTCTCGAGGCTCGGCTCTGGGCTCTGTGCTCGGCTGGGCTCGGGGCTCGGCTCGAGGCTCGGCTCTGGGCTCGGCTCTGGACTCGGCTCGGCTCTAGGCTGGGCTCGGGGCTCGGATCTGGGTTCGGCTCTGGACTCGGCTCGCCTCGGCTCTAGGCTGGGCTTGGGGATTGTCTCGGGGCTCGTCTCGAGGCTCGGCTCTGGGCTCTGTGCTCGGCTGGGCTCGGGGCTCGTCTCGAGGCTCGGCTCTGGGATCGGCTCTAGGCTGGGCTCGGGGCTCGTATCTGGGTTCGGCTCTGGACTCGGCTCGCCTCGGCTCTAGGCTGGGCTTGGGGATTGTCTCGGGGCTCGTCTCGAGGCTCGGCTCTGGGCTCTGTGCTCGGCTGGGCTCGGGGCTCGGCTCGAGGCTCGGCTCTGGGCTCGGCTCTGGACTCAGCTCGAGGCTGGGCTCGAGGCTCAGCTCTTGGCTTGTCTTCTCTCAGCTTTGGGCTGAGCTCAGGGATCGGCTCTACTCTTAGCTCGGCTCGAGGCTCAGATCGCGCCCGACTCTCGGCTCGGCTCTGGGCTCTGTGCTCGGCTGGGCTCGGGGCTCGGCTCGAGGCTCGGCTCTGGGCTCGGCTCTAGGCTGGGCTCTGGCCTCGGCTCGGCTCTATGCTCTGCTCGTGGCTCGGCTCTGGGCTCGGGTCTGGACTCGGATGTAGGCTGGGCTCGAGGCTCGGCTCTGGGCTTGTCTGCTCTCGGCTCTAGGCTGGGCTAGTGGCTCTGCTCTGGGCTCGACTCTGGACTCGGTTCTAGGCTGGATCGAGGCTCGGCTCTGGACTCGGCTCGGCTCTAGGCTGGGCTCGGGGCTCGGATCTGTCTTCGGCTCTGGACTCGGCTCGACTCGGCTCTAGGCTGGGCTTGGGGATTGTCTTGGGCCTCGTCTCGAGGCTCGGCTCTGTGCTCTGTGTTCGGCTGGGCTCGGGGCTCGGCTCGAGGTTCGGCTCTGGGCTCGGCTCTAGGCTGGGCTCTAGCCTCGGCTCGGCTCTAGGCTGGGCTTGGGGCTCGGCTCTGGGCTTTTCTGCTGTTGGCTCTAGGCTGGGCTAGTGGCTCTGCTCTGGGCTCGACTCTGGACTCGCTTCTAGGCTGGGCTCGAGGCTCGGCTCTGGACTCGGCTCGGCTCTAGGCTGGGCTCGGGGCTCGGATCTGTCTTCGGCTCTGGACTCGGCTCGACTCGGCTCTAGGCTGGGCTTGGGGATTGTCTTGGGCCTCGTCTCGAGGCTCGGCTCTGTGCTCTGTGTTCGGCTCGGATCTAGGCTCTGCTCGTGGCTCGGCTCTGGGCTCGGGTCTGGACTCGGATCTAGGCTGGGCTCGAGGCTCGGCTCTGGGCTTGTCTGCTCTCGGCTCTAGGCTGGGCTCGTGGCTCTGCTCTGGGCTCGTCTCTGGACTCGGTTCTAGGCTGGGGTCGAGGCTCGGCTCGAGACTTGGCTCGGCTCTAGGCTGGGCTCGGGGCACGGATCTGTGTTCGGCTCTGGACTCGGCTCGACTCGGCTCTAGGCTGGGCTTGGGGATTGTCTCGGGGCTCGTCTCGAGGCTCGGCTCAATACTCGGCTCTGGGCTCGCCTCTAGACTGGGCTCTGGCTCGGCTCGGATCTAGGCAGGGCTCGGGGCTCGGATCTGGATTCGGCTCGGGCCTCGACTCGCCTCGGCTCTAGGCTGGGCTTGGGGATTTTCTCGGGGCTCGTCTCGAGGCTCGGCTCTGGGCTCTGTGCTTGGCCGGGCTCGGGGCTCGGCTCGAGGCTCGGCTCTATGCTCGTCTCTAGGCTGGGCTCTGGGCTCGGCTCAGCTCTAGGCTGGGCTGGGGGCTCGGATCTGCGTTCGGCTCTGGACTCGGCTCGCCTCGGCTCTAGGCTGGGCTTGGGGATTGTCTCGGGGCTCATCTCGAGGCTCGGCTCTGGGCTCTGTGCTCGGCTGGGCTCGAGGCTAGGCTCGAGGCTCTTCTCTGGGCTCGTCTCTAGGCTGGGCTCTGAGTTCTGTGCTCGGCTGGGCTTGGGGCTCGGCTCGAGGCTCGGCTCTGTGCTCGGCTCTGGACTCGGCTCTAGGCTGGGCTCGAGGCTCGGCTCTGGGCTTGTCTGCAATCGGCTTTGGGTTAGGCTCAGGTATCGGCTCTGCTCTTGGCTCGGCTCGAGGCTCAGATCGCGCCTGAACCTGGGCTCGGCTCTGTACTCGGCTCGGCTCTAGGCTGGGCTCGGGGCTCGGATCTGGGTTCGGCTCTGGACTCGGCTCGCCTCGGCTCTAGGCTGGGCTTGGGGATTGTCTCGGGGCTCGTCTCGAGGCTCGGCTCTGGGCTCTGTGTTCGGTAGGGGTCGGGGCTCGGCTCGAGGTTCGGCTCTGGGCTCGGCTCTGGACTCGGCTCGGCGTTGGGCTGGTCTCGGGGCTCGGATCTGGGTTCGGCTCTGGACTCGGCTCGCCTCGGCTCTAGGCTGGGCTTGGGGATTGTCTCGGGGCTCGTCTCGAGGCTCGGCTCTGTGCTCTGTGTTCAGCTGGGCTCGGGTCTCGATTCGAGGTTCGGCTCTGGGCTCGGCTCTAAGCTGGGCTCTAGACTGGGCTCTGGCTCGGCTCGCCTCTAGGCTGGGCTCGGGGCTCAGATCTGGATTCGGCTCTGGACACGGCTCGCCTCGGCTCTAGGCTGTGCTTGGGGATTGTCTTGGGCCTCGTCTCGAGGCTCGGCTCTGTGCTCTGTGTTCGGCTGGGCTCGGGGCTCGGCTCGAGGTTCGGCTGTGGGCTCGTCTCTAGACTGGGCTCTAGCCTCGGCTCGGCTCTAGGCTGGGCTCGGGGCTCGGATCTGGGTTCGGCTCTGGACTCGGCTCGGCTCTAGGCTGGGCTCGGGGATTGTCTCGGCTCTGGGCTCTGTGCTTGGCTGGGCTCGGGGCTCGGCTCGAGGCTCGGCTCTGGGCTCCGCTCTGGACTCGGCTCTAGCCTGGGCTCGAGGCTCGGATCTGGGCTTGTCTGCTCTCGGCTTTGGGTTGGGCTCAGGTATCGGCTCTGCTCTTGGCTCGGCTCGAGGCTCAGATCGCGCCTGAATCTGGGCTCGGCTCTGGACTCGGCTCGGCTCTAGGCTGGGCTCGGGGCTCGGATCTGGGTTCGGCTCTGGACTCGGCTCGCCTCGGCTCTAGGCTGGGCTTGGGGATTGTCTCGGGGCTCCTCTCGAGTCTCGGCTCTGGGCTCTGTGCTCGGCTGGGCTCGGGGCTCGGCTCGAGGCTTGGCTGTGGGCTCGGCTCTGGACTCGGCTCGGCTTTGGGCTGCGCTCGGGGCTCGGATCTGGGTTCGGCTCTGGATTCGGCTCGCCTCGGCTCTAGACTGGGCTTGGGGATTGTCTCGGGGCTCGTCTCGAGTCTCGGCTCTGGGCTCTGTGCTCGGCTGGGCTCGGGGCTTGGCTCGAGGCTCGGCTCTGGGCTCGGCTCTGGACTCGTCTCTATTCTGGGCTCGAGGCTCGGCTCAGGGCTTGTCTGCTCTCGGCTTTGAGCTGGGCTCAGGGATCTGCTCTGCTATTGACTCGGCTCGAGGCTCCGATCGCGCCCGACTCTGGGCTCTGCTCTGGACTCGGCTCGGCTCTAGGCTGCGTTTGGGGCTCGGATCTGGGTTCGGCTCTGGACTCGGCTCGCCTCGGCTCTAGGCTGGGCTTGAGGATTGTCTCGGTGCTCGTCTCGAGGCTCTGGTCTGGGCTCTGTGCTCGGCTGGGCTCGGGGCTCGGCTCGAGGCTCGGCTCTGGGCTCGGCTCTAGGCTGGGCTCTGAGCTCTGTGCTCGGCTGGGCTCGGGGCTCGGCTCGAGGCTCGGCTCAATACTCGGCTCTGGCCTCGCATCTAGGCTGGGCTCAGGGCTCGGATCTGTGTTCGGCTCTGGACTCGGCTCGACTCGGCTCTAGGCTGGGCTTGGGGATTGTGTCGGGGCTCGTCTCGAGGCTCGGCTCTGGGCTCTGTGCTCGGCTGGGCTCGGTGCTCGGCTCGAGGCTCGGCTCTGGGCTCGGCTCTGGACTCGGCTCGACTCTAGGCTGGGCTCGGGGCTCGGATCTGGGTTCGGCTCTGGACTCGGCTCGCCCCGGCTCTAGGCTGGGATTGGGGATTGTCTCGGGGCTCGTCTCGAGGCTCGGCTCTGGGCTCTGAGCTCGGCTGGGCTCTGGGCTCGGCTCGAGGCTCGGCTCTGGGCTCGGCTCTAGGCTGGGCTCTAGACTGGGCTCTGGCTCGGCTCGCCTCTATGCTGGGCTCGGGGCTCGGATCTGGGTTCGGCTCTGGACTCGGCTCGCCTCGGCTCTAGGCTTGGCTTGGGGATTGTCTCTGGTCTCGTCTCGAGGCTCGGCTCTGGCTCTATGCTCGGCTGGGCTCGGGGCTCGGCTCGAGGCTCGGCTCAATACTCGGCTCTGGGCTCGCGTCTAGGCTGGGCTTTTAGCTCGGCTCGGCTCTAGGCTGGGCTCGGGTCTCGGATCTGGGTTCGGTTCTGGTCTCGGCTAGCCTCGGCTCTAGGCTGGGCTTGGGGATTGTCTTGGGGCTCGTCTGGAGGCTCGCCTCTGGGCTCTGTGCTCGGCTGGCTCGGGGCTCAGCTCGAGGCTCGGCTCTGGGCTCGGCTCTGGACTCGGATCGGCTCTAGGCTGGGCTCGGGGCTCGGATCTGGGTTCGGCTCTGGACTCGGCTCGCCTCGGCTCTAGGCTGGGCTTGGGGATTTTCTCGGGGCTCGTCTCGAGGCTCGGCTCTGGGATCTGTGCTCGGCCGGGCTCGGGGCTCGGCTCGAGGCTCAGCTCTGTGCTCGTCTCTAGGCTGGGCTCTGGGCTCGACTCGGCTCTAGGCTGGGCTTGGGGATTGTCTCGGGGCTCGTCTCGAGGCTCGGCTCTGTGCTTTGTGTTCGGCTGGGCTCGGGGCTCGGATCTGGGTTCGGCTCTGGACTCGGCTCGCCTCGGCTCTAGGCTGGGCTTGGGGATTGTCTCGGGTCTCGTCTCGAGGCTCGGGTCTGTGCTCTGTGTTCGGCTGGGCTCGGGGCTCGGCTCGAGGCTCGGCTCTGGGCTCGGCTCTAGGCTGGGCTCTAGCCTCGGCTCGGCTCTAGGCTGGGCTCGGGGCTCAGATCTGGATTCGGCTCGGGCCTCGACTCGCCTCGGCTCTAGGCTGGGCTTGGGGATTTTCTCGGGGCTCGTCTCGAGGCTCGGCTCTGGGCTCTGTGCTCGGCCGGGCTCGGGGCTCGGCTCGAGGCTCGGCTCTGGGCTCGGCTCTAGGCTGGGCTCTAGCCTCGGCTCGGCTCTAGGCTCTGCTCGTTGCTCGGCTCTGGTCTCGGCTCTGGACACGGATCTAGGCTGGGCTCGAGGCTCGGCTCTGGGCTTGTCTGCTCTCGGCTCTAGGCTGGGCTCGTGGCTCTCCTCTGGGCTCGTCTCTGGACTCGGTTCTAGGCTGGGCTCGAGGCTCGGCTCTGGACTCGGCTCGGCTCTAGGCTGGGCTCGGGGCTCGGATCTGGGTTCGGCTCTGGACTCGGCTCGGCTCTAGGCTGGGCTTGGGGATTGTCTCGGGGCTCGTCTCGAGGCTCGGCTCTGGGCTCTGTGCTTGGCTGGGCTCGGGGCTCGGCTCGAGGCTCGGCTCTGGGCTCGGCTCTGGACTCAGCTCTAGGCTGGGCTCGAGGCTCGGCTCAGGGCTTGTCTGCTCTCGGCTTTGAGCTGGGCTCAGGGATCTCCTCTGCTCTTGGCTCGTCTCGAGGCTCCGATCGCGCCGGACTCTGGGCTCTGCTCTGGACTCGGTTCGGCTCTAGGCTGCGCTTGGGGCTCGGATCTGGGTTCGGCTCTGGACTCGGCTCGCCTCGGCTCGGCTCTAGGCTGGGCTCGGGGCTCGGATCTGGGTTCGGCTCTGGACTCGGCTCGCCTCGGCTCTAGGCTGGGCTTGGGGATTGTCTCGGGGCTCGTCTCGAGGCTCGGCTCTGGGCTCTGTGTCGGCTGGGCTCGGGTCTCGTCTCGAGGCTCGGCTCTGGGCTCGGCTCTGGACTCAGCTCGAGGCTGGGCTCGAGACTCGGCTCTTGGCTTGTCTTCTCTCAGCTTTGGGCTGAGCTCAGGGATCGGCTCTACTCTTAGCTCGGCTCGAGGGTCAGATCGCGCCCGACTCTCGGCTCGGCTCTGGACTCGGCTCGGCTCTAGGCTGCGTTTGGGGCTCGGATCTGGGTTCGGCTCTGGACTCGGCTCGCCTCGGCTCTAGGCTGGGCTTGAGGATTGTCTCGGTGCTCGTCTCGAGGCTCTGCTCTGGGCTCTGTGCTCGGCTGGGCTCGGGGCTCGGCTCGAGGCTCGGCTATGGGCTCGGCTCTAAGCTGGGCTCTGAGCTCTGTGCTCGGCTGGGCTCGGGGCTCGGCTCGAGGCTCGGCTCAATACTCGGCTCTGGCCTCGCATCTAGGCTGGGCTCAGGGCTCGGATCTGTGTTCGGCTCTGGACTCGGCTCGACTCGGCTCTAGGCTGGGCTTGGGGATTGTGTCGGGGCTCGTCTCGAGGCTCGGCTCTGGGCTCTGTGCTCGGCTGGGCTCGGTGCTCGGCTCGAGGCTCGGCTCTGGGCTCGGCTCTGGACTCGGCTCGACTCTAGGCTGGGCTCGGGGCTCGGATCTGGGTTCGGCTCTGGACTCGGCTCGCCTCGGCTCTAGGCTGGGATTGGGGATTGTCTCGGGGCTCGTCTCGAGGCTCGGCTCTGGGCTCTGAGCTCGGCTGGGCTCTGGGCTCGGCTCGAGGCTCGGCTCTGGTCTCGGCTCTAGGCTGGGCTCTAGACTGGGCTCTGGCTCGGCTCGCCTCTAGGCTGGGCTCGGGGCTCGGATCTGGGTTCGGCTCTGGACTCGGCTCGCCTCGGCTCTAGGCTGGGCTTGGGGATTGTCTCTGGTCTCGTCTCGAGGCTCGGCTCTGGCTCTATGCTCGGCTGGGCTCGGGGCTCGGCTCGAGGCTCGGCTCAATACTCGGCTCTGGGCTCGCGTCTAGGCTGGGCTTTTAGCTCGGCTCGGCTCTAGGCTGGGCTCGGGTCTCGGATCTGGGTTCGGTTCTGGTCTCGGCTAGCCTCGGCTCTAGGCTGGGCTTGGGGATTGTCTTGGGGCTCGTCTGGAGGCTCGCCTCTGGGCTCTGTGCTCGGCTGGCTCGGGGCTCAGCACGAGGCTCGGCTCTGGGCTCGGCTCTGGACTCGGATCGGCTCTAGGCTGGGCTCGGGGCTCGGATCTGGGTTCGGCTCTGGACTCGGCTCGCCTCGGCTCTAGGCTGGGCTTGGGGATTGTCTCGGGGCTCATCTCGAGGCTCAGCTCTGGTCTCTGTGCTCGGCTGGGCTCGGGGCTCGGCTCGAGGCTCGGTTCTGGGCTCGGCTCTAGGCTGGGCTCTGGGATCGGCTCGGCTCTAGTCTGGGCTCGGGGCTCGGATCTGGGTTCGGCACTGGACTCGTCTCGCCTCGGCTCTAGGCTGGGCTTGGGGATTGTGTCGGGGCTCGTCTCGAGGCTCGGCTCTGGTCTCTGTGCTCCGCTGGGCTCGGTGCTCGGCTCGAGGCTCGGCTCTGGGCTCGGCTCTGGACTCGGCTCTAGTCTGGGCTCGAGGCTCGGCTCAAGGCTTGTCTGCTCTCGGCTTTGAGCTGGGCTCAGGGATCTGCTCTGCTATTGCCTCGGCTCGAGGCTCTGATGGCGCCCGACTCTGGGCTCTGCTCTGGACTCGGCTCGGCTCTAGGCTGCGTTTGGGGCTCGGATCTGGGTTCGGCTCTGGACTCGGCTCGCCTCGGCTCTAGGCTGGGCTTGAGGATTGTCTCGGTGCTCGTTTCGAGGCTCGGCTCTGGGCTCGGCTCTGGACTCGGCTCGGCTCTAGGCTGGGCTCGGGGCTCGGATCTGGGTTCGGCTCTGGACTCGGCTCGCCTCGGCTCTAGGCTGGGCTTGGGGATCGTCTCGGGGCTCGTCTCGAGGCTCGGCTCTGTGCTCTGTGTTCGGCTGGGATTCGGGGCTCGGCTCGAGGCTCGGCTTTGGGCTCGGCTCTAGGCTGGGCTCTAGCCTCGGCTCGGCTCTAGGCTGGGCTCGGGGCTCGGATCTGGATTCGGCTCGGGCCTCGACTCGCCTCGGCTCTAGGCTGGGCTTGGGGATTTTCTCGGGGCTCGTCTCAAGGCTCGGCTCTGGGATCTGTGCTCGGCCGGGCTCGGGGCTCGGCTCGAGGCTCAGCTCTGTGCTCGTCTCTAGGCTGGGCTCTGGGCTCGACTCGGCTCTAGGCTGGGCTTGGGGATTGTCTCGGGGCTCGTCTCGAGGCTCGGCTCTGTGCTTTGTGTTCGGCTGGGCTCGGGGCTCGGATCTGGGTTCGGCTCTGGACTCGGCTCGCCTCGGCTCTAGGCTGGGCTTGGGGATTGTCTCGGGGCTCGTCTCGAGGCTCGGGTCTGTGCTCTGTGTTCGGCTGGGCTCGGGGCTCGGCTCGAGGCTCCGCTCTGGGCTCGGCTCTAGGCTGGGCTCTAGCCTCGGCTCGGCTCTAGGCTGGGCTCGGGGCTCAGATCTGGATTCGGCTCGGGCCTCGACTCGCCTCGGCTCTAGGCTGGGCTTGGGGATTTTCTCGGGGCTCGTCTCGAGGCTCGGCTCTGGGCTCTGTGCTCGGCCGGGCTCGGGGCTCGGCTCGAGGCTCGGCTCTGGGCTCGGCTCTAGGCTGGGCTCTAGCCTCGGCTCGGCTCTAGGCTCTGCTCGTTGCTCGGCTCTGGTTTCGGCTCTGGACACGGATCTAGGCTGGGCTCGAGGCTCGGCTCTGGGCTTGTCTGCTCTCGGCTCTAGGCTGGGCTCGTGGCTCTCCTCTGGGCTCGTCTCTGGACTCGGTTCTAGGCTGGGCTCGAGGCTCGGCTCTGGACTCGGCTCGGCTCTAGGCTGGGCTCGGGGCTCGGATCTGGGTTCGGCTCTGGACTCGGCTCGGCTCTAGGCTGGGCTTGGGGATTGTCTCGGGGCTCGTCTCGAGGCTCGGCTCTGGGCTCTGTGCTTGGCTGGGCTCGGGGCTCGGCTCGAGGCTCGGCTCTGGGCTCGGCTCTGGACTCAGCTCTAGGCTGGGCTCGAGGCTCGGCTCAGGGCTTGTCTGCTCTCGGCTTTGAGCTGGGCTCAGGGATCTCCTCTGCTCTTGGCTCGTCTCGAGGCTCCGATCGCGCCGGACTCTGGGCTCTGCTCTGGACTCGGTTCGGCTCTAGGCTGCGCTTGGGGCTCGGATCTGGGTTCGGCTCTGGACTCGGCTCGCCTCGGCTCTAGGCTGGGCTTGGGGATTGTCTCGGGGCTCGTCTCGAGGCTTGGCTCTGAGCTCTGTGCTCGGCTGGGCTCGGGGATTGGCTCGAGGCTCGGCTCAATACTCGGCTCTGGGCTCGCCTCTAGGCTGGGCTCTAGCCTCGGCTCAGCTCTAGGCTGGGCTCGGGGCTCGGATCTGTGTTCGGCTCTGGACTCGGCTCGCCTCGGCTCTAGGCTGGGCTTGGGGATTGTCTCGGGGCTCGTCTCGAGGCTCGGCTCTGGGCTCTGTGCTCGGCTGGGCTCGGGGCTCGGCTCGAGGCTCGGCTCTGGGCTCGGCTCTGGACTCGGCTCGGCTCTAGGCTGGGCTCGGGGCTCGGATCTGGGTTCGGCTCTGGACTCGGCTCGCCTCGGCTCTAGGCTGGGCTTGGGGATTGTCTCGGGGCTCGTCTCGAGGCTCGGCTCTGGGCTCTGTGTCGGCTGGGCTCGGGTCTCGTCTCGAGGCTCGGCTCTGGGCTCGGCTCTGGACTCAGCTCGAGGCTGGGCTCGAGACTCGGCTCTTGGCTTGTCTTCTCTCAGCTTTGGGCTGAGCTCAGGGATCGGCTCTACTCTTAGCTCGGCTCGAGGGTCAGATCGCGCCCGACTCTCGGCTCGGCTCTGGGCTCTGTGCTCGGCTGGGCTCGGGGCTCGTCTCGAGGCTCGGCTCTGGGCTCGGCTCTAGGCTGGGCTCTGGCCTCGGCTCGGCTCTAGGCTCTGCTCGTGGCTCGGCTCTGGGCTTGGGTCTGGACTCGGATCTAGGCTTTGCTCGAGGCTCGGCTCTGGGCTTCTCTGCTCTCGGCTCTAGGCTGGGCTAGTGGCTCTGCTCTGGGCTCGACTCTGGACTCGCTTCTAGGCTGGGCTCGAGGCTCGGCTCTGGACTCGGCTCGGCTCTAGGCTGGGCTCGGGGCTCGGATCTGTCTTCGGCTCTGGACTCGGCTCGCCTCGGCTCTAGGCTGGGCTTGGGGATTGTCTTGGGCCTCGTCTCGAGGCTCGGCTCTGTGCTCTGTGTTTGGCTGGGCTCGGGGCTCGGCTCGAGGTTCGGCTCTGGGCTCGGCTCTAGGCTGGGCTCTAGCCTCGGCTCGGCTCTAGTCTGGGCTCGGGTCTCGGCTCTGGGCTTGTCTGCTCTCGGCTCTAGGCTGGGCTAGTGGCTCTGCTCTGGGCTCGACTCTGGACTCGGTTCTAGGCTGGGCTCGAGGCTCGGCTGTGGACTCGGCTCGGCTCTAGGCTGGGCTCGGGGCTCGGATCTGTCTTCGGCTCTGGACTCGGCTCGACTCGACTCTAGGCTGGGCTTGGGGATTGTCTTGGGCCTCGTCTCGAGGCTCGGCTCTGTGCTCTGTGTTCGGCTCGGATCTAGGCTCTGCTCGAGGCTCGGCTCTGGGCTCGGGTCTGGACTCGGATCTAGGCTGGGCTCGAGGCTCGGCTCTGGGCTTGTCTGCTCTCGGCTCTAGGCTGGGCTCGTGGCTCTGCTCTGGGCTCGTCTCTGGACTCGGTTCTAGGCTGGGGTCGAGGCTCGGCTCGAGACTCGGCTAGGCTCTAGGGTGGGCTCGGGGCACGGATCTGTGTTCGGCTCTGGACTCGGCTCGACTCGGCTCTAGGCTGGGCTTGGGGATTGTCTCGGGGCTATTCTCGAGGCTCGGCTCAATACTCGGCTCTGGGCTCGCCTCTAGACTGGGCTCTGGCTCGGCTCGGCTCTAGGCTGGGCTCGGGGCTCGGATCTGGATTCGGCTCGGGCCTCGACTCGCCTCGGCTCTAGGCTGGGATTGGGGATTTTCTCGGGGCTCGTCTCGAGGCTCGGCTCTGGGCTCTGTGCTCGGCCGGGCTCGGGGCTCGGCTCGAGGCTCGGCTCTGTGCTTGTCTCTAGGCTGGGCTCTGAGCTCGGCTCGGCTCTAGGCTGGGCTGGGGGCTCGGATCTGGGTTCGGCTCTGGACTCAGCTCGCCTCGGCTCTAGGCTGGGCTTGGGGATTGTCTCGGGGCTTGTCTCGAGGCTCGGCTCTGGGCTCTGTGGTCGGCTGGGCTCGAGGCTAGGCTCGAGGCTCTTCTCTGGGCTCGTCTCTAGGCTGGGCTCTGAGCTCTGTGCTCGGCTGGGCTTGGGGCTCGGCTCGAGGCTCGGCTCTGTGCTCGGCTCTGGACTCGGCTCTAGGCTGGGCTCGAGGCTCGTCTCTGGGCTTGTCTGCAATCGGCTTTGGGTTAGGCTCAGGTATCGGCTCTGCTCCTGGCTCGGCTCGAGGCTCAGATCGCGCCTGAACCTGGGCTCGGCTCTGGACACGGCTCGGCTCTAGGCTGGGCTCGGGGCTCGGATCTGGGTTCGGCTCTGGACTCAGCTCGCCTCGGCTCTAGGCTGGGCTTGGGGATTGTCTCGGGGCTCGTCTCGAGGCTCGGCTCTGTGCTCTGTGTTCGGCTGGGCTCGGGGCTCGGCTCGAGGCTCGGCTCTGGGCTCGGCTCTAGGCTGGGCTCTGGGCTCGGCTCGGCTCTAGGCTCTGCTCGTTGCTCGGCTCTGGTCTCGGCTCTGGACACGGATCTAGGCTGGGCTCGAGGCTCGGCTCTGGGCTTGTATGCTCTCGGCTCTAGGCTGGGCTCGTGGCTCTCCTCTGGGCTCGTCTCTGGACTCGGTTCTAGGATGGGCTCGAGGCTCGGCTCTGGACTCGGCTCGGCTCTAGGCTGGGCTCGGGGCTCGGATCTGGGTTCGGCTCTGGACTCGGATCGACTCGGCTCTAGGCTGGGCTTGGGGATTGTCTCGGGGGTCGTCTCGAGGCTCGGCTCTGGGCTCTGTGCTCGGCTGGGCTCGGGGCTCGGCTCGAGGCTCGTCTCAATACTCGGCTCTGGGATCACCTCTAGCCTGGGCTTGGCTCTAGGCTCTGCTCGTTGCTCGGCTCTGGGCTCGGCTCTGGACACGGATCTAGGCTGGGCTCGAGGCTCGGCTCTGGGCTTGTCTGCTCTCGGCTCTAGGCTGGGCTCGTGGCTGTGCTCTGGGCTCGTCTCTGGACTCGGCTCGAGGCTTGGCTCTGGGCTCGGCTCTGGACTCGGCTCGGCTTTGGGCTGCGCTCGGGGCTCGGATCTGGGTTCGGCTCTAGATTCGGCTCGCCTCGGCTCTAGGCTGGGCTTGGGGATTGTCTCGGGGCTCGTCTCGAGGCTCGGCTCTGGGCTCTGTGCTCGGCTGGGCTCGGGGCTCGGCTCGAGGCTCGGCTCTGGGCTCGGCTCTGGACTCGGCTCTAGTCTGGGCTCGAGGCTCGGCTCAGGGCTTGTCTGCTCTCGGCTTTGAGCTGGGCTCAGGGATCTGCTCTGCTATTGACTCGGCTCGAGGCTCCGATCGCGCCCGACTCTGGGCTCTGCTCTGGAATTGGCTCGGCTCTAGGCTGCGTTTGGGGCTCGGATCTGGGTTCGGCTCTGGACTCGGCTCGCCTCTGCTCTAGGCTGGGCTTGGGGATTGTCTCGGGTGTCGTCTCGAGGATCGGCTCTGGGCTCTGTGCTCGGCTGGGCTCGGGGCTCGGCTCGAGGCTCGGCTCTGGCACGCCTCTAGGCTGTGCTCTGGGTTCGGGGCTCGGCTCGAGGCTCGTCTCTAGGCTGTGCTCTGGGTTCGTCTCGGCTCTAGGCTGGGCTCTGGGCTCGACTCTAGGCTGGGATCGGGTCTCGGCTCTGGGCTCGGTTCTGGACTCGGCTCTAGGCTGGGATCGAGGCTCGGCTCTGAACTTGTCTTCTCTCGGCTTTGGGCTGAGCTCAGGGATCGGCTCTGCTCTTGGCTCGGCTCGAGGCTCAGATCTTGCCCGACTCTGGGCTCGGCTCTGGACTCGGCTCGGCTCTAGGCTTGGCTCGGGGCTCGGATCTAGGTTCGGCTCTGGACTCGGCTCGCCTCGGCTCTAGGCTGGGCTTGGGGATTGTCTCGGGGCTCGTCTTGAGGCTTGGCTATGGGCTCTGTGTTCGGCTGGGCTCGGGGCTCGGCTCGAGGCTCGGCTCTGGGCTCGGCTCTGGACTCGGCTCTAGGCTGGGCTCGAGGCTCGGCTCTGGGCTTGTCTGCTCTCGGCTTTGGGCTGGGCTCAGGGATCGGCTCTGCTCTTGGCTCGGCTCGAGGCTCAGATCGCGCCCGACTCTGGGCTCGGCTCGGCTCTAGGCTGGGCTCTGGGCTCGGATCTCGGTTCGGCTCTGGACTCGGCTTGCCTCGGCTCTAGGCTGGGCTTGGGTATTGTCTCGGGGCTTGTCTCGAGTCTCGGCACTGGGCTCTGTGCTCGGCTGTGCTCGGGGCTCGGCTCGAGGCTCGGCTCAGGGCTCGCTCTAGGCTGGGCTCCGCGTTCGGCTCGGCTCTAGGCTTGGCTCGGGGCTCGGATCTGGGTTCGGCTCTGGACTCGGCTCGCCTCGGCTCTAGGCTGGGCTTGGGGATTGTCTCGGGGCTCGTCTCGAGGCTTGGCTCTGGGCTCTGTGCTCGGCTGGGATCGGGGCTCGGCTCGAGGCTCGGCTCTGGGCTGGGCTCCGGGCTCGGCTCGGCTCTAGGCTGGGCTCGGGGCTCGAATCTGGGTTTGGCTCTGGACTCGGCTCGCCTCGGCAATAGGCTGGGCTTGGGGATTGTCTCGGGGCTCGTCTCGAGGCTCGGCTCTGGTCTCTGTGCTCGGCTGGGCTAGGGGCTCGGCTCGAGGCTCGGCTCTGGACTCGGCTCTAGGCTGGGCTCTGGCCTCGTCTCGGCTCTAGGCTGGGCTCGGGGCTCGGATCTGGGTTCGGCTCTGGACTCGGCTCGCCTCGGCTCTAGGCTGGGCTCGGGGCTCGGATCTGGGTTCGGCTCTGGACTCGGCTCGCCTCGGCTCTAGGCTGGGCTTGGGGATTGTCTCGGGGCTCGTCTTGAGGCTCGGCTATGGGCTCTGTGCTCGTCTGGGCTCGGGGCTCGGCTCGAGGCTCAGCTCTGGGCTCGGCTCTGGACTCGGCTCTAGGGTGGGATCGAGGCTCGGCTCTGGGCTTGTCTGCTCTCGGCTTTGGGCTGGGCTCAGGGATCGGCTCTGCTCTTGGCTCGGCTCGAGGCTCAGATCGCGCCCGACTCTGGGCTCGGCTCTGGACTCGGCTCGGCTCTAGGCTGGGCTCGGGGCTCGGATCTGGGTTCGGCTCTGGACTCGGGTCGCCTCGGCTCTAGGCTAGGCTTGGGGATTGTCTCGGGGCTCGTCTCGAGGCTCGGCTCTGGGCTCTGTGCTCGGCTGGGCTCGGGGCTCGGCTCTGGGCTCGGCTCTGGGCTCGGCTCTAGGCTGGGCTCTGGCCTCGTCTCGGCTCTAGGCTGGGCTCGGGGCTCGGATCTGGGTTCGGCTCTGGACTCGGCTCGCCTCGGCTCTAGGCTGACTCGGGGCTCGGATCTGGGTTCGGCTCTGGACTTGTCTCGCCTCGGCTCTAGGCTGGGCTTGGGGATTGTCTCGGGGCTCGTCTTGAGGCTCGGCTATGGGCTCTGTGCTCGTCTGGGCTCGGGGCTCGGCTCGAGGCTCAGCTCTGGGCTCGGCTCTGGACTCGGCTCTAGGCTGGGCTCGAGGCTCGGCTCTGGGCTTGTCTGCAATCGGCTTTGGGCTGGGCTCAGGGATCGGCTCTGCTCTTGGCTCGGCTCGAGTCTCAGATAGCGCGCGACTCTGGGCTCAGCTCTGGACTCGGCTCGGCTCTAGGCTGGGCTCGGGGCTCGGATCTGGGTTCGGCTCTGGACTCGGCTCGCCTCGGCTCTAGGCTGGGCTTGGGGATTGTCTCGGGGCTCGTCTCGAGGCTCGGCACTGGGCTCTGTGCTCGGTTGGGCTCGGGGCTCGGCTCGAGGCTCGGCTCTGGGCTCGGCTCTAGGCTGGACTCTGGCCTCGCCTCGGCTCTAGGCTGGGCTCGGGGCTCGGATCTGGATTCGGCTCTGGACTCGGCTCGCCTCGGCTCTAGGCTGGGTTTGGGGATTGTCTCGGGGCTCGTCTTGAGGCTCGGCTATGGGCTCTGTGTTCGGCTGGGCTCGGGGCTCGGCTCGAGGCTCGGCTCTGGGCTCGGCTCTGGACTCAGCTCTAGGCTGGGCTCGAGGCTCGGCTCTGGGCTTGTCTGCTCTCGGCTTTGGGCTGGGCTCAGGGATCGGCTCTGCTCTTGGCTCGGCTCGAGTCTCAGATCGCGACCGACTCTGGGCTCGGCTCTGGACTCGGCTCGGCCCTAGGCTGGGCTCGGGGCTCGGATCTGGGTTCGGCTCTGGACTCGGCTCGCCTCGGCTCTAGGCTAGGCTTGGGGATTGTCTCGGGGCTCGTCTCGAGGCTCGGCTCTGGGCTCTGTGTTCGGCTGGGCTCGGGGCTCGGCTCTGGGCTCGGCTCTGGGCTCGGCTCTAGGCTGGGCTCTGGCCTCGTCTCGGCTCTAGGCTGGGCTCGGGGCTCGGATCTGGGTTCGGCTCTGGACTCGGCTCGCCTCGGCTCTAGGCTGGGCTCGGGGCTCGGATCTGGGTTCGGCTCTGGACTCGGCTCGCCTCGGCTCTAGGCTGGGCTTGGGGATTGTCTCGGGGCTCGTCTTGAGGCTCGGCTCTGGGCTCTGTGCTCGTCTGGGCTCGGGGCTCGGCTCGAGGCTCAGCTCTGGGCTCGGCTCTGGACTCGGCTCTAGGCTGGGCTCGAGGCTCGGCTCTGGGCTTGTCTGCTCTCGGCTTTGGGCTGGGCTCAGGGATCGGCTCTGCTCTTGGCTCGGCTCGAGGCTCAGATCGCGCCCGACTCTGGGCTCGGCTTTGGACTCGGATCAGCTCTAGGCTGGGCTCGGGGCTCGGATCTGGGTTCGGCTCTGGACTCGGGTCGCCTCGGCTCTAGGCTAGGCTTGGGGATTGTCTCGGGGCTCGTCTCGAGGCTCGGCTCTGGGCTCTGTGCTCGGCTGGGCTCGGGGCTCGGCTCTGGGCTCGGCTCTGGGCTCGGCTCTAGGCTGGGCTCTGGCATCGTCTCGGCTCTAGGCTGGGCTCGGGGCTCGGATCTGGGTTCGGCTCTGGACTCGGCTCGCCTCGGCTCTAGGTTAACTCGGGGCTCGGATCTGGGTTCGGCTCTGGACTTGTCTCGCCTCGGCTCTAGGCTGGGCTTGGGGATTGTCTCGGGGCTCGTCTTGAGGCTCGGCTATGGGCTCTGTGCTCGTCTGGGCTCGGGGCTCGGCTCGAGGCTCAGCTCTGGGCTCGGCTCTGGACTCGGCTCTAGGCTGGGCTCGAGGCTCGGCTCTGGGCTTGTCTGCAATCGGCTTTGGGCTGGGCTCGGGGATCGGCTCTGCTCTTGGCTCGGCTCGAGTCTCAGATAGCGCCCGACTCTGGGCTCAGCTCTGGACTCGGCTCGGCTCTAGGCTGGGCTCGGGGCTCGGATCTGGGTTCGGCTCTGGACTCGGCTCGCCTCGGCTCTAGGCTGGTCTTGGGGATTGTCTCGGGGCTCGTCTCGAGGCTCGGCACTGGGCTCTGTGCTCGGTTGGGCTCGGGGCTCGGCTCGAGGCTCGGCTCTGGGCTCGGCTCTAGGCTGGGCTCTGGCCTCGCCTCGGCTCTAGGCTGGGCTCGGGGCTCGGATCTGGATTCGGCTCTGGACTCGGCTCGCCTCGGCTCTAGGCTGGGTTTGGGGATTGTCTCGGGGCTCGTCTTGAGGCTCGGCTATGGGCTCTGTGTTCGGCTGGGCTCGGGGCTCGGCTCGAGGCTCGGCTCTGGGCTCGGCTCTGGACTCAGCTCTAGGCTGGGCTCGAGGCTCGGCTCTGGGCTTGTCTGCTCTCGGCTTTGGGCTGGGCTCAGGGATCGGCTCTGCTCTTGGCTCGGCTCGAGGCTCAGATCGCGCCCGACTCTGGGCTCGGCTCTGGACTCGGCTCGGCTCTAGGCTGGGCTCGGGGCTCGGATCTGGGTTCGGCTCTGGACTCGGCTCGCCTCGGCTCTAGGCTAGGCTTGGGGATTGTCTCGGGGCTCGTCTCGAGGCTCGGCTCTGGGCTCTGTGTTCGGCTGGGCTCGGGGCTCGGCTCTGGGCTCGGCTCTGGGCTCGGCTCTAGGCTGGGCTCTGGCCTCGTCTCGGCTCTAGGCTGGGCTCGGGGCTCGGATCTGGGTTCGGCTCTGGACTCGGCTCGCCTCGGCTCTAGGCTGACTCGGGGCTCGGATCTGGGTTCGGCTCTGGACTCGGCTCGCCTCGTCTCTAGGCTGTGCTCTGGGCTCGTCTCGGCTGTAGGCTGTGCTCGGGTCTCGGCTCTAGGCTTGTCTCCTCTCGGCTTTGGGCTGAGCTCAGGGATCAGCTCCGCTCTTGGCTCGGCTCGAGGGTCGTTTCCGTGCCGGGCTCTGGGCTCGGCTCTGCTCGGCTCTGAGTTGGACTCGGCGATCGACCCTGGACTCTGCTCGAGGCTCGGCTCTGGACTGGGCTCGTTGTTCGGCTCTGGGCTGAGCTAGTGTATCGGCTCTGGGCTCTGGATCGGCTTGGAACTTGGCGAGGCGAGGCTCGAGGCAGGGCTCTTGGTTCGGCTGGGCTCGGGGCTCGGCTCGCGCCCGACTCTGGGCTCGGCTCTGGACTCGGCTCAGCTCTAGGCTTGGCTCGGGGCTCGGCTCGAGGCTCGGCTCTGGACTCGGCTCGCCTCTGCTCTAGGCTGGGCTTGGGGATTGTCTCGGGTCTCGTCTCGAGGATCGGCTCTGGGCTCTGTGCTCGGCTGGGCTCGGGGCTCGGCTCGAGGCTCGGCTCTGGCACGCCTCTAGGCTGTGCTCTGGGTTCGGGGCTCGGCTCGAGGCTCGTCTCTAGGCTGTGCTCTGGGTTCGTCTCGGCTCTAGGCTGGGCTCTGGGCTCGACTCTAGGCTGGGATCGGGTCTCGGCTCTGGGCTCGGTTCTGGACTCGGCTCTAGGCTGGGATCGAGGCTCGGCTCTGGACTTGTCTTCTCTCGGCTTTGGGCTGAGCTCAGGGATCGGCTCTGCTCTTGGCTCGGCTCGAGGCTCAGACCTTGCCCGACTCTGGGCTCGGCTCTGGACTCGGCTCGGCTCTAGGCTTGGCTCGGGGCTCGGATCTGGGTTCGGCTCTGGACTCGGCTCGCCTCGGCTCTAGGCTGGGCTTGGGGATTGTCTCGGGGCTCGTCTCGAGGCTCGGCTCTGGGCTCTGTGCTCGGCTGGGCTCGGGGCTCGGCTCGAGGCTCGGCTCTGGGCTCGGCTCTGGACTCGGTTCTAGGCTGGGCTCGAGGCTCGGATCTCGGTTCAGCTCTGGACTCGGCTCGCCTCGGCTCTAGGCTGGGCTTGGGGATTGTCTCGGGGCTCGTCTCGAGGCTCGGCTCTGGGCTCTGTGCACGGCTGCCTCGGGGCTCGGCTCGAGGCTCGGCTCAGGGCTCGGCTCTGGACTCGGTTCTAGGCTGGGGTCGAGGCTCGGCTCGAGACTCGGCTCGGCTCTAGGCTGGGCTCGGGGCACGGATCTGTGTTCGGCTCTGGACTCAGCTCGCCTCGGCTCTAGGCTGGGCTTGGGGATTGTCTCGGGGCTCGTCTCGAGGCTCGGCTCTGTGCTCTGTGTTCGGCTGGGCTCGGGGCTCGGCTCGAGGCTCGGCTCTGGGCTCGGCGCTGGGATCGGCTCTAGGCTGGGCTCTAGCCTCGGCTCGGCTCTAGGCTCTGCTCGTTGCTCGGCTCTGGGCTCGGCTCTGGACACGGATCTAGGCTGGGCTCGAGGCTCGGCTCTGGGCTTGTATGCTCTCGGCTCTAGGCTGGGCTCGTGGCTCTCCTCTGGGCTCGTCTCTGGACTCGGTTCTAGGCTGGGCTCGAGGCTCGGCTCTGGACTCGGCTCGGCTCTAGGCTGGGCTCGGGGCTCGGATCTGGGTTCGGCTCTGGACTCGGATCGACTCGGCTCTAGGCTGGGCTTGGGGATTGTCTCGGGGGTCGTCTCGAGGCTCGGGTCTGGGCTCTGTGCTCGGCTGGGCTCGGGGCTCGGCTCGAGGCTCGTCTCAATACTCGGCTCTGGGATCACCTCTAGCCTGGGCTTGGCTCTAGGCTCTGCTCGTTGCTCGGCTCTGGGCTCGGCTCTGGACACGGATCTAGTCTGGGCTCGAGGCTCGGCTCTGGGCTTGTCTGCTCTCGGCTCTAGGCTGGGCTCGTGGCTCTGCTCTGGGCTCGTCTCTGGACTCGGTTCTAGGCTGGGCTCGAGGCTCGGCTCTGGACTCGGCTCGGCTCTAGGCTGGGCTCGGGGCTCGGATCTGGGTTCGGCTCTGGACTCGGCTCGACTCGGCTCTAGGCTGGGCTTGGGGATTGTCTCGGGGCTCGTCTCGAGGCTCGGCTCTGGGCTCTGTGCTCGGCTGGGCTCGGGGCTCGGCTCGAGGCTCGGCTCTGGACTCGGCTCTGGACTCGGCTCTAGGCTGGGCTCGAGGCTCGGATCTGGGCTTGTCTGCTCTCAGCTTTGAGCTGGGCTCAGGGATCTGCTCTGCTATTGGCTCGGCTCGAGGCTCCGATCGCGCCGGACTCTGGGCTCTGCTCTGGACTCGGCTCGGCTCTAGGCTGGGCTCGGGGCTCGGATCTGGGTTCGGCTCTGGACTCGGCTCGCCTCGGCTCTAGGCTGGGCTTGGGGATTGTCTCGGGGCTCGTCTCGAGGCTCGGCTTTGGGCTCTGTGCTCGGCTGGGCTCGGGGCTCGGCTCGAGGCTCGGCTCTGGGCTCGGCTCTGGACTCGGCTCGGCTCTAGGCTGGGCTCGGGGCTCGGATCTGGGTTCGGCTCTGGACTCGGCTCGCCTCGGCTCTAGGCTGGGCTTGGGGATTGTCTCGGGGCTCGTCTCGAGGCTCGGCTCTGGGCTCTGTGCTCGGCTGGGCTCGGGGCTCGTCTCGAGGCTCGGCTCTGGGATCGGCTCTAGGCTGGGCTCGGGGCTCGTATCTGGGTTCGGCTCTGGACTCGGCTCGCCTCGGCTCTAGGCTGGGCTTGGGGATTGTCTCGGGGCTCGTCTCGAGGCTCGGCTCTGGGCTCTGTGCTCGGCTGGGCTCGGGGCTCGGGTCGAGGCTCGGCTCTGGGCTCGGCTCTGGACTCAGCTCGAGGCTGGGCTCGAGGCTCAGCTCTTGGCTTGTCTTCTCTCAGCTTTGGGCTGAGCTCAGGGATCGGCTCTACTCTTAGCTCGGCTCGAGGCTCAGATCGCGCCCGACTCTCGGCTCGGCTCTGGGCTCTGTGCTCGGCTGGGCTCGGGGCTCGGCTCGAGGCTCGGCTCTGGGCTCGGCTCTAGGCTGGGCTCTGGCCTCGGCTCGGCTCTATGCTCTGCTCGTGGCTCGGCTCTGGGCTCGGGTCTGGACTCGGATGTAGGCTGGGCTCGAGGCTCGGCTCTGGGCTTGTCTGCTCTCGGCTCTAGGCTGGGCTCGTGGCTCTGCTCTGGGCTCGACTCTGGACTCGGTTCTAGGCTGGGCTCGAGGCTCGGCTCTGGACTCGGCTCGGCTCTAGGCTGGGCTCGGGGCTCGGATCTGTCTTCGGCTCTGGACTCGGCTCGACTCGGCTCTAGGCTGGGCTTGGGGATTGTCTTGGGCCTCGTCTCGAGGCTCGGCTCTGTGCTCTGTGTTCGGCTGGGCTCGGGGCTCGGCTCGAGGTTCGGCTCTGGGCTCGGCTCTAGGCTGGGCTCTAGCCTCGGCTCGGCTCTAGGCTGGGCTTGGGGCTCGGCTCTGGGCTTTTCTGCTGTTGGCTCTAGGCTGGGCTAGTGGCTCTGCTCTGGGCTCGACTCTGGACTCGCTTCTAGGCTGGGCTCGAGGCTCGGCTCTGGACTCGGCTTGGCTCTAGGCTGGGCTCGGGTCTCGGATCTGTCTTCGGCTCTGGACTCGGCTCGACTCGGCTCTAGGCTGGGCTTGGGGATTGTCTTGGGCCTCGTCTCGAGGCTCGGCTCTGTGCTCTGTGTTCGGCTCGGATCTAGGCTCTGCTCGTGGCTCGGCTCTGGGCTCGGGTCTGGACTCGGATCTAGGCTGGGCTTGAGGCTCGGCTCTGGGCTTGTCTGCTCTCGGCTCTAGGCTGGGCTCGTGGCTCTGCTCTGGGCTCGTCTCTGGACTCGGTTCTAGGCTGGGGTCGAGGCTCGGCTCGAGACTTGGCTCGGCTCTAGGCTGGGCTCGGGGCACGGATCTGTGTTCGGCTCTGGACTCGGCTCGACTCGGCTCTAGGCTGGGCTCGGGGCTCGGATCTGGGTTCGGCTCTGGACTCGGCTCGCCTCGGCTCTAGGCTGGGCTTGGGGATTGTCTCGGGGCTCGTCTTGAGGCTCGGCTATGGGCTCTGTGCTCGTCTGGGCTCGGGGCTCGGCTCGAGGCTCAGCTCTGGGCTCGGCTCTGGACTCGGCTCTAGGCTGGGCTCGAGGCTCGGCTCTGGGCTTGTCTGCTCTCGGCTTTGGGCTGGGCTCAGGGATCGGCTCTGCTCTTGGCTCGGCTCGAGGCTCAGATCGCGCCCGACTCTGGGCTCGGCTCTGGACTCGGCTCGGCTCTAGGCTGGGCTCGGGGCTCGGATCTGGTTTCGGCTCTGGACTCGGGTCGCCTCGGCTCTAGGCTAGGCTTGGGGATTGTCTCGGGGCTCGTCTCGAGGCTCGGCTCTGGGCTCTGTGCTCGGCTGGGCTCGGGGCTCGGCTCTGGGCTCGGCTCTGGGCTCGGCTCTAGGCTGGGCTCTGGCATCGTCTCGGCTCTAGGCTGGGCTCGGGGCTCGGATCTGGGTTCGGCTCTGGACTCGGCTCGCCTCGGCTCTAGGCTAACTCGGGGCTCGGATCTGGGTTCGGCTCTGGACTTGTCTCGCCTCGGCTCTAGGCTGGGCTTGGGGATTGTCTCGGGGCTCGTCTTGAGGCTCGGCTATGGGCTCTGTGCTCGTCTGGGCTCGGGGCTCGGCTCGAGGCTCAGCTCTGGGCTCGGCTCTGGACTCGGCTCTAGGCTGGGCTCGAGGCTCGGCTCTGGGCTTGTCTGCAATCGGCTTTGGGCTGGGCTCGGGGATCGGCTCTGCTCTTGGCTCGGCTCGAGTCTCAGATAGCGCCCGACTCTGGGCTCAGCTCTGGACTCGGCTCGGCTCTAGGCTGGGCTCGGGGCTCGGATCTGGGTTCGGCTCTGGACTCGGCTCGCCTCGGCTCTAGGCTGGGCTTGGGGATTGTCTCGGGGCTCGTCTCGAGGCTCGGCACTGGGCTCTGTGCTCGGTTGGGCTCGGGGCTCGGCTCGAGGCTCGGCTCTGGGCTCGGCTCTAGGCTGGGCTCTGGCCTCGCCTCGGCTCTAGGCTGGGCTCGGGGCTCGGATCTGGGTTCGGCTCTGGACTCGGCTCGCCTCGGCTCTAGGCTGGGTTTGGGGATTGTCTCGGGGCTCGTCTTGAGGCTCGGCTATGGGCTCTGTGTTCGGCTGGGCTCGGGGCTCGGCTCGAGGCTCGGCTCTGGGCTCGGCTCTGGACTCAGCTCTAGGCTGGGCTCGAGGCTCGGCTCTGGGCTTGTCTGCTCTCGGCTTTGGGCTGGGCTCAGGGATCGGCTCTGCTCTTGGCTCGGCTCGAGGCTCAGATCGCGCCCGACTCTGGGCTCGGCTCTGGACTCGGCTCGGCTCTAGGCTGGGCTCGGGGCTCGGATCTGGGTTCGGCTCTGGACTCGGCTCGCCTCGGCTCTAGGCTAGGCTTGGGGATTGTCTCGGGGCTCGTCTCGAGGCTCGGCTCTGGGCTCTGTGTTCGGCTGGGCTCGGGCCTCGGCTCTGGGCTCGGCTCTGGGCTCGGCTCTAGGCTGGGCTCTGGCCTCGTCTCGGCTCTAGGCTGGGCTCGGGGCTCGGATCTGGGTTCGGCTCTGGACTCGGCTCGCCTCGGCTCTAGGCTGACTCGGGGCTCGGATCTGGGTTCGGCTCTGGACTCGGCTCGCCTCGTCTCTAGGCTGTGCTCTGGGCTCGTCTCGGCTGTAGGCTGTGCTCGGGTCTCGGCTCTAGGCTTGTCTCCTCTCGGCTTTGGGCTGAGCTCAGGGATCAGCTCCGCTCTTGGCTCGGCTCGAGGGTCGTTTCCGTGCCGGGCTCTGGGCTCGGCTCTGCTCGGCTCTGAGTTGGACTCGGCGATCGACCCTGGACTCTGCTCGAGGCTCGGCTCTGGACTGGGCTCGTTGTTCGGCTCTGGGCTGAGCTAGTGTATCGGCTCTGGGCTCTGGATCGGCTTGGAACTTGGCGAGGCGAGGCTCGAGGCAGGGCTCTTGGTTCGGCTGGGCTCGGGGCTCGGCTCGCGCCCGACTCTGGGCTCGGCTCTGGACTCGGCTCAGCTCTAGGCTTGGCTCGGGGCTCGGCTCGAGGCTCGGCTCTGGACTCGGCTCGCCTCTGCTCTAGGCTGGGCTTGGGGATTGTCTCGGGTCTCGTCTCGAGGATCGGCTCTGGGCTCTGTGCTCGGCTGGGCTCGGGGCTCGGCTCGAGGCTCGGCTCTGGCACGCCTCTAGGCTGTGCTCTGGGTTCGGGGCTCGGCTCGAGGCTCGTCTCTAGGCTGTGCTCTGGGTTCGTCTCGGCTCTAGGCTGGGCTCTGGGCTCGACTCTAGGCTGGGATCGGGTCTCGGCTCTGGGCTCGGTTCTGGACTCGGCTCTAGGCTGGGATCGAGGCTCGGCTCTGGACTTGTCTTCTCTCGGCTTTGGGCTGAGCTCAGGGATCGGCTCTGCTCTTGGCTCGGCTCGAGGCTCAGACCTTGCCCGACTCTGGGCTCGGCTCTGGACTCGGCTCGGCTCTAGGCTTGGCTCGGGGCTCGGATCTGGGTTCGGCTCTGGACTCGGCTCGCCTCGGCTCTAGGCTTGGCTTGGGGATTGTCTCGGGGCTCGTCTCGAGGCTCGGCTCTGGGCTCTGTGCTCGGCTGGGCTCGGGGCTCGGCTCGAGGCTCGGCTCTGGGCTCGGCTCTGGACTCGGTTCTAGGCTGGGCTCGAGGCTCGGATCTCGGTTCAGCTCTGGACTCGGCTCGCCTCGGCTCTAGGCTGGGCTTGGGGATTTTCTCGGGGCTCGTCTCGAGGCTCGGCTCTGGGCTCTGTGCACGGCTGCCTCGGGGCTCGGCTCGAGGCTCGGCTCAGGGCTCGGCTCTGGACTCGGTTCTAGGCTGGGGTCGAGGCTCGGCTCGAGACTCGGCTCGGCTCTAGGCTGGGCTCGGGGCACGGATCTGTGTTCGGCTCTGGACTCAGCTCGCCTCGGCTCTAGGATGGGCTTGGGGATTGTCTCGGGGCTCGTCTCGAGGCTCGGCTCTGTGCTCTGTGTTCGGCTGGGCTCGGGGCTCGGCTCGAGGCTCGGCTCTGGGCTCGGCGCTGGGATCGGCTCTAGGCTGGGCTCTAGCCTCGGCTCGGCTCTAGGCTCTGCTCGTTGCTCGGCTCTGGGCTCGGCTCTGGACACGGATCTAGGCTGGGCTCGAGGCTCGGCTCTGGGCTTGTATGCTCTCGGCTCTAGGCTGGGCTCGTGGCTCTCCTCTGGGCTCGTCTCTGGACTCGGTTCTAGGCTGGGCTCGAGGCTCGGCTCTGGACTCGGCTCGGCTCTAGGCTGGGCTCGGGGCTCGGATCTGGGTTCGGCTCTGGACTCGGATCGACTCGGCTCTAGGCTGGGCTTGGGGATTGTCTCGGGGGTCGTCTCGAGGCTCGGGTCTGGGCTCTGTGCTCGGCTGGGCTCGGGGCTCGGCTCGAGGCTCGTCTCAATACTCGGCTCTGGGATCACCTCTAGCCTGGGCTTGGCTCTAGGCTCTGCTCGTTGCTCGGCTCTGGGCTCGGCTCTGGACACGGATCTAGTCTGGGCTCGAGGCTCGGCTCTGGGCTTGTCTGCTCTCGGCTCTAGGCTGGGCTCGTGGCTCTGCTCTGGGCTCGTCTCTGGACTCGGTTCTAGGCTGGGCTCGAGGCTCGGCTCTGGACTCGGCTCGGCTCTAGGCTGGGCTCGGGGCTCGGATCTGGGTTCGGCTCTGGACTCGGCTCGACTCGGCTCTAGGCTGGGCTTGGGGATTGTCTCGGGGCTCGTCTCGAGCCTCGGCTCTGGGCTCTGTGCTCGGCTGGGCTCGGGGCTCGGCTCGAGGCTCGGCTCTGGACTCGGCTCTGGACTCGGCTCTAGGCTGGGCTCGAGGCTCGGATCTGGGCTTGTCTGCTCTCAGCTTTGAGCTGGGCTCAGGGATCTGCTCTGCTATTGGCTCGGCTCGAGGCTCCGATCGCGCCGGACTCTGGGCTCTGCTCTGGACTCGGCTCGGCTCTAGGCTGGGCTCGGGGCTCGGATCTGGGTTCGGCTCTGGACTCGGCTCGCCTCGGCTCTAGGCTGGGCTTGGGGATTGTCTCGGGGCTCGTCTCGAGGCTCGGCTCTGGGCTCTGTGCTCGGCTGGGCTCGGGGCTCGGCTCGAGGCTCGGCTCTGGGCTCGGCTCTGGACTCGGCTCGGCTCTAGGCTGGGCTCGGGGCTCGGATCTGGGTTCGGCTCTGGACTCGGCTCGCCTCGGCTCTAGGCTGGGCTTGGGGATTGTCTCGGGGCTCGTCTCGAGGCTCGGCTCTGGGCTCTGTGCTCGGCTGGGCTCGGGGCTCGTCTCGAGGCTCGGCTCTGGGATCGGCTCTAGGCTGGGCTCGGGGCTCGTATCTGGGTTCGGCTCTGGACTCGGCTCGCCTCGGCTCTAGGCTGGGCTTGGGGATTGTCTCGGGGCTCGTCTCGAGGCTCGGCTCTGGGCTCTGTGCTCGGCTGGGCTCGGGGCTCGGGTCGAGGCTCGGCTCTGGGCTCGGCTCTGGACTCAGCTCGAGGCTGGGCTCGAGGCTCAGCTCTTGGCTTGTCTTCTCTCAGCTTTGGGCTGAGCTCAGGGATCGGCTCTACTCTTAGCTCGGCTCGAGGCTCAGATCGCGCCCGACTCTCGGCTCGGCTCTGGGCTCTGTGCTCGGCTGGGCTCGGGGCTCGGCTCGAGGCTCGGCTCTGGGCTCGGCTCTAGGCTGGGCTCTGGCCTCGGCTCGGCTCTATGCTCTGCTCGTGGCTCGGCTCTGGGCTCGGGTCTGGACTCGGATGTAGGCTGGGCTCGAGGCTCGGCTCTGGGCTTGTCTGCTCTCGGCTCTAGGCTGGGCTCGTGGCTCTGCTCTGGGCTCGACTCTGGACTCGGTTCTAGGATGGGCTCGAGGCTCGGCTCTGGACTCGGCTCGGCTCTAGGCTGGGCTCGGGGCTCGGATCTGTCTTCGGCTCTGGACTCGGCTCGACTCGGCTCTAGGCTGGGCTTGGGGATTGTCTCGGGGGTCGTCTCGAGGCTCGGCTCTGGGCTCTGTGCTCGGCTGGGCTCGGGGCTCGGCTCGAGGCTCGTCTCAATACTCGGCTCTGGGATCACCTCTAGCCTGGGCTTGGCTCTAGGCTCTGCTCGTTGCTCGGCTCTGGGCTCGGCTCTGGACACGGATCTAGGCTGGGCTCGAGGCTCGGCTCTGGGCTTGTCTGCTCTCGGCTCTAGGCTGGGCTCGTGGCTCTGCTCTGGGCTCGTCTCTGGACTCGGTTCTAGGCTGGGCTCGAGGCTCGGCTCTGGACTCGGCTCGGCTCTAGGCTGGGCTCGGGGCTCGGATCTGGGTTCGGCTCTGGACTCGGCTCGACTCGGCTCTAGGCTGGGCTTGGGGATTGTCTCGGGGCTCGTCTCGAGGCTCGGCTCTGGGCTCTGTGCTCGGCTGGGCTCGGGGCTCGGCTCGAGGCTCGGCTCTGGGCTCGGCTCTGGACTCGGCTCGGCTCTAGGCTGGGCTCGGGGCTCGGATCTGGGTTCGGCTCTGGACTCGGCTCGCCTCGGCTCTAGGCTGGGCTTGGGGATTGTCTCGGGGCTCGTCTCGAGGCTCGGCTCTGGGCTCTGTGCTCGGCTGGGCTCGGGGCTCGTCTCGAGGCTCGGCTCTGGGATCGGCTCTAGGCTGGGCTCGGGGCTCGTATCTGGGTTCGGCTCTGGACTCGGCTCGCCTCGGCTCTAGGCTGGGCTTGGGGATTGTCTCGGGGCTCGTCTCGAGGCTCGGCTCTGGGCTCTGTGCTCGGCTGGGCTCGGGGCTCGGCTCGAGGCTCGGCTCTGGGCTCGGCTCTGGACTCAGCTCGAGGCTGGGCTCGAGGCTCAGCTCTTGGCTTGTCTTCTCTCAGCTTTGGGCTGAGCTCAGGGATCGGCTCTACTCTTAGCTCGGCTCGAGGCTCAGATCGCGCCCGACTCTCGGCTCGGCTCTGGGCTCTGTGCTCGGCTGGGCTCGGGGCTCGGCTCGAGGCTCGGCTCTGGGCTCGGCTCTAGGCTGGGCTCTGGCCTCGGCTCGGCTCTATGCTCTGCTCGTGGCTCGGCTCTGGGCTCGGGTCTGGACTCGGATGTAGGCTGGGCTCGAGGCTCGGCTCTGGGCTTGTCTGCTCTCGGCTCTAGGCTGGGCTAGTGGCTCTGCTCTGGGCTCGACTCTGGACTCGGTTCTAGGCTGGGCTCGAGGCTCGGCTCTGGACTCGGCTCGGCTCTAGGCTGGGCTCGGGGCTCGGATCTGTCTTCGGCTCTGGACTCGGCTCGACTCGGCTCTAGGCTGGGCTTGGGGATTGTCTTGGGCCTCGTCTCGAGGCTCGGCTCTGTGCTCTGTGTTCGGCTGGGCTCGGGGCTCGGCTCGAGGTTCGGCTCTGGGCTCGGCTCTAGGCTGGGCTCTAGCCTCGGCTCGGCTCTAGGCTGGGCTTGGGGCTCGGCTCTGGGCTTTTCTGCTGTTGGCTCTAGGCTGGGCTAGTGGCTCTGCTCTGGGCTCGACTCTGGACTCGGTTCTAGGCTGGGCTCGAGGCTCGGCTCTGGACTCGGCTCGGCTCTAGGCTGGGCTCGGGGCTCGGATCTGTCTTCGGCTCTGGACTCGGCTCGACTCGGCTCTAGGCTGGGCTTGGGGATTGTCTTGGGCCTCGTCTCGAGGCTCGGCTCTGTGCTCTGTGTTCGGCTCGGATCTAGGCTCTGCTCGTGGCTCGGCTCTGGGCTCGGGTCTGGACTCGGATCTAGGCTGGGCTCGAGGCTCGGCTCTGGGCTTGTCTGCTCTCGGCTCTAGGCTGGGCTCGTGGCTCTGCTCTGGGCTCGTCTCTGGACTCGGTTCTAGGCTGGGGTCGAGGCTCGGCTCGAGACTTGGCTCGGCTCTAGGCTGGGCTCGGGGCACGGATCTGTGTTCGGCTCTGGACTCGGCTCGACTCGGCTCTAGGCTGGGCTTGGGGATTGTCTCGGGGCTCGTCTCGAGGCTCGGCTCAATACTCGGCTCTGGGCTCGCCTCTAGACTGGGCTCTGGCTCGGCTCGGCTCTAGGCAGGGCTCGGGGCTCGGATCTGGATTCGGCTCGGGCCTCGACTCGCCTCGGCTCTAGGCTGGGCTTGGGGATTTTCTCGGGGCTCGTCTCGAGGCTCGGCTCTGGGCTCTGTGCTTGGCCGGGCTCGGGGCTCGGCTCGAGGCTCGGCTCTATGCTCGTCTCTAGGCTGGGCTCTGGGCTCGGCTCAGCTCTAGGCTGGGCTGGGGGCTCGGATCTGCGTTCGGCTCTGGACTCGGCTCGCCTCGGCTCTAGGCTGGGCTTGGGGATTGTCTCGGGGCTCGTCTCGAGGCTCGGCTCTGGGCTCTGTGCTCGGCTGGGCTCGAGGCTAGGCTCGAGGCTCTTCTCTGGGCTCGTCTCTAGGCTGGGCTCTGAGTTCTGTGCTCGGCTGGGCTTGGGGCTCGGCTCGAGGCTCGGCTCTGTGCTCGGCTCTGGACTCGGCTCTAGGCTGGGCTCGAGGCTCGGCTCTGGGCTTGTCTGCAATCGGCTTTGGGTTAGGCTCAGGTATCGGCTCTGCTCTTGGCTCGGCTCGAGGCTCAGATCGCGCCTGAACCTGGGCTCGGCTCTGTACTCGGCTCGGCTCTAGGCTGGGCTCGGGGCTCGGATCTGGGTTCGGCTCTGGACTCGGCTCGCCTCGGCTCTAGGCTGGGCTTGGGGATTGTCTCGGGGCTCGTCTCGAGGCTCGGCTCTGGGCTCTGTGTTCGGTAGGGGTCGGGGCTCGGCTCGAGGTTCGGCTCTGGGCTCGGCTCTGGACTCGGCTCGGCGTTGGGCTGGTCTCGGGGCTCGGATCTGGGTTCGGCTCTGGACTCGGCTCGCCTCGGCTCTAGGCTGGGCTTGGGAATTGTCTCGGGGCTCGTCTCGAGGCTCGGCTCTGTGCTCTGTGTTCAGCTGGGCTCGGTTCTCGATTCGAGGTTCGGCTCTGGGCTCGGCTCTAAGCTGGGCTCTAGACTGGGCTCTGGCTCGGCTCGCCTCTAGGCTGCGCTCGGGGCTCAGATCTGGATTCGGCTCTGGACACGGCTCGCCTCGGCTCTAGGCTGTGCTTGGGGATTGTCTTGGGCCTCGTCTCGAGGCTCGGCTCTGTGCTCTGTGTTCGGCTGGGCTCGGGGCTCGGCTCGAGGTTCGGCCGTGGGCTCGTCTCTAGACTGGGCTCTAGCCTCGGCTCGGCTCTAGGCTGGGCTCGGGGCTCGGATCTGGGTTCGGCTCTGGACTCGGCTCGGCTCTAGGCTGGGCTCGGGGATTGTCTCGGCTCTGGGCTCTGTGCTTGGCTGGGCTCGGGGCTCGGCTCGAGGCTCGGCTCTGGGCTCCGCTCTGGACTCGGCTCTAGCCTGGGCTCGAGGCTCGGATCTGGGCTTGTCTGCTCTCGGCTTTGGGTTGGGCTCAGGTATCGGCTCTGCTCTTGGCTCGGCTCGAGGCTCAGATCGCGCCTGAATCTGGGCTCGGCTCTGGACTCGGCTCGGCTCTAGGCTGGGCTCGGGGCTCGGATCTGGGTTCGGCTCTGGACTCGGCTCGCCTCGGCTCTAGGCTGGGCTTGGGGATTGTCTCGGGGCTCCTCTCGAGTCTCGGCTCTGGGCTCTGTGCTCGGCTGGGCTCGGGGCTCGGCTCGAGGCTTGGCTGTGGGCTCGGCTCTGGACTCGGCTCGGCTTTGGGCTGCGCTCGGGGCTCGGATCTGGGTTCGGCTCTGGATTCGGCTCGCCTCGGCTCTAGGCTGGGCTCGGGGCTTGGCTCGAGGCTCGGCTCTGGGCTCGGCTCTGGACTCGGCTCTATTCTGGGCTCGAGGCTCGGCTCAGGGCTTGTCTGCTCTCGGCTTTGAGCTGGGCTCAGGGATCTGCTCTGCTATTGACTCGGCTCGAGGCTCCGATCGCGCCCGACTCTGGGCTCTGCTCTGGACTCGGCTCGGCTCTAGGCTGCGTTTGGGGCTCGGATCTGGGTTCGGCTCTGGACTCGGCTCGCCTCGGCTCTAGGCTGGGCTTGAGGATTGTCTCGGTGCTCGTCTCGAGGCTCTGCTCTGGGCTCTGTGCTCGGCTGGGCTCGGGGCTCGGCTCGAGGCTCGGCTCTGGGCTCGGCTCTAGGCTGGGCTCTGAGCTCTGTGCTCGGCTGGGCTCGGGGCTCGGCTCGAGGCTCGGCTCAATACTCGGCTCTGGCCTCGCATCTAGGCTGGGCTCAGGGCTCGGATCTGTGTTCGGCTCTGGACTCGGCTCGACTCGGCTCTAGGCTGGGCTTGGGGATTGTGTCGGGGCTCGTCTCGAGGCTCGGCTCTGGGCTCTGTGCTCGGCTGGGCTCGGTGCTCGGCTCGAGGCTCGGCTCTGGGCTCGGCTCTGGACTCGGCTCGACTCTAGGCTGGGCTCGGGGCTCGGATCTGGGTTCGGCTCTGGACTCGGCTCGCCCCGGCTCTAGGCTGGGATTGGGGATTGTCTCGGGTCTCGTCTCGAGGCTCGGATCTGGGCTCTGAGCTCGGCTGGGCTCTGGGCTCGGCTCGAGGCTCGGCTCTGGGCTCGGCTCTAGGCTGGGCTCTAGACTGGGCTCTGGCTCGGCTCGCCTCTAGGCTGGGCTCGGGGCTCGGATCTGGGTTCGGCTCTGGACTCGGCTCGCCTCGGCTCTAGGCTGGGCTTGGGGATTGTCTCTGGTCTCGTCTCGAGGCTCGGCTCTGGCTCTATGCTCGGCTGGGCTCGGGGCTCGGCTCGAGGCTCGGCTCAATACTCGGCTCTGGGCTCGCGTCTAGGCTGGGCTTTTAGCTCGGCTCGGCTCTAGGCTGGGCTCGGGTCTCGGATCTGGGTTCGGTTCTGGTCTCGGCTAGCCTCGGCTCTAGGCTGGGCTTGGGGATTGTCTTGGGGCTCGTCTGGAGGCTCGCCTCTGGGCTCTGTGCTCGGCTGGCTCGGGGCTCAGCTCGAGGCTCGGCTCTGGGCTCGGCTCTGGACTCGGATCGGCTCTAGGCTGGGCTCGGGGCTCGGATCTGGGTTCGGCTCTGGACTCGGCTCGCCTCGGCTCTAGGCTGGGCTTGGGGATTGTCTCGGGGCTCATCTCGAGGCTCAGCTCTGGTCTCTGTGCTCGGCTGGGCTCGGGGCTCGGCTCGAGGCTCGGTTCTGGGCTCGGCTCTAGGCTGGGCTCTGGGATCGGCTCGGCTCTAGTCTGGGCTCGGGGCTAGGATCTGGGTTCGGCACTGGACTCGTCTCGCCTCGGCTCTAGGCTGGGCTTGGGGATTGTGTCGGGGCTCGTCTCGAGGCTCGGCTCTGGTCTCTGTGCTCGGCTGGGCTCGGTGCTCGGCTCGAGGCTCGGCTCTGGGCTCGGCTCTGGACTCGGCTCTAGTCTGGGCTCGAGGCTCGGCTCAGGGCTTGTCTGCTCTCGGCTTTGAGCTGAGCTCAGGGATCTGCTCTGCTATTGCCTCGGCTCGAGGCTCTGATGGCGCCCGACTCTGGGCTCTGCTCTGGACTCGGCTCGGCTCTAGGCTGCGTTTGGGGCTCGGATCTGGGTTCGGCTCTGGACTCGGCTCGCCTCGGCTCTAGGCTGGGCTTGAGGATTGTCTCGGTGCTCGTCTCGAGGCTCGGCTCTGGGCTCGGCTCTGGACTCGGCTCGGCTCTAGGCTGGGCTCGGGGCTCGGATCTGGGTTCGGCTCTGGACTCGGCTCGCCTCGGCTCTAGGCTGGGCTTGGGGATCGTCTCGGGGCTCGTCTCGAGGCTCGGCTCTGTGCTCTGTGTTCGGCTGGGATTCGGGGCTCGGCTCGAGGCTCGGCTCTGGGCTCGGCTCTAGGCTGGGCTCTAGCCTCGGCTCGGCTCTAGGCTGGGCTCGGGGCTCGGATCTGGATTCGGCTCGGGCCTCGACTCGCCTCGGTTCTAGGCTGGGCTTGGGGATTTTCTCGGGGCTCGTCTCGAGGCTCGGCTCTGGGATCTGTGCTCGGCCGGGCTCGGGGCTCGGCTCGAGGCTCAGCTCTGTGCTCGTCTCTAGGCTGGGCTCTGGGCTCGACTCGGCTCTAGGCTGGGCTTGGGGATTGTCTCGGGGCTCGTCTCGAGGCTCGGCTCTGTGCTTTGTGTTCGGCTGGGCTCGGGGCTCGGATCTGGGTTCGGCTCTGGACTCGGCTCGCCTCGGCTCTAGGCTGGGCTTGGGGATTGTCTCGGGGCTCGTCTCGAGGCTCGGGTCTGTGCTCTGTGTTCGGCTGGGCTCGGGGCTCGGCTCGAGGCTCGGCTCTGGGCTCGGCTCTAGGCTGGGCTCTAGCCTCGGCTCGGCTCTAGGCTCTGCTCGTTGCTCGGCTCTGGTCTCGGCTCTGGACACGGATCTAGGCTGGGGTCGAGGCTCGGCTCTGGGCTTGTCTGCTCTCGGCTCTAGGCTGGGCTCGTGGCTCTCCTCTGGGCTCGTCTCTGGACTCGGTTCTAGGCTGGGCTCGAGGCTCGGCTCTGGACTCGGCTCGGCTCTAGGCTGGGCTCGGGGCTCGGATCTGGGTTCGGCTCTGGACTCGGCTCGGCTCTAGGCTGGGCTTGGGGATTGTCTCGGGGCTCGTCTCGAGGCTCGGCTCTGGGCTCTGTGCTTGGCTGGGCTCGGGGCTCGGCTCGAGGCTCGGCTCTGGGCTCGGCTCTGGACTCAGCTCTAGGCTGGGCTCGAGGCTCGGCTCAGGGCTTGTCTGCTCTCGGCTTTGAGCTGGGCTCAGGGATCTCCTCTGCTCTTGGCTCGTCTCGAGGCTCCGATCGCGCCGGACTCTGGGCTCTGCTCTGGACTCGGTTCGGCTCTAGGCTGCGCTTGGGGCTCGGATCTGGGTTCGGCTCTGGACTCGGCTCGCCTCGGCTCTAGGCTGGGCTTGGGGATTGTCTCGGGGCTCGTCTCGAGGCTTGGCTCTGAGCTCTGTGCTCGGCTGGGCTCGGGGATTGGCTCGAGGCTCGGCTCAATACTCGGCTCTGGGCTCGCCTCTAGGCTGGGCTCTAGCCTCGGCTCAGCTCTAGGCTGGGCTCGGGGCTCGGATCTGTGTTCGGCTCTGGACTCGGCTCGCCTCGGCTCTAGGCTGGGCTTGGGGATTGTCTCGGGGCTCGTCTCGAGGCTCGGCTCTGGGCTCTGTGCTCGGCTGGGCTCGGGGCTCGGCTCGAGGCTCGGCTCTGGGCTCGGCTCTGGACTCGGCTCGGCTCTAGGCTGGGCTCGGGGCTCGGATCTGGGTTCGGCTCTGGACTCGGCTCGCCTCGGCTCTAGGCTGGGCTTGGGGATTGTCTCGGGGCTCGTCTCGAGGCTCGGCTCTGGGCTCTGTGTCGGCTGGGCTCGGGTCTCGTCTCGAGGCTCGGCTCTGGGCTCGGCTCTGGACTCAGCTCGAGGCTGGGCTCGAGACTCGGCTCTTGGCTTGTCTTCTCTCAGCTTTGGGCTGAGCTCAGGGATCGGCTCTACTCTTAGCTCGGCTCGAGGGTCAGATCGCGCCCGACTCTCGGCTCGGCTCTGGACTCGGCTCGGCTCTAGGCTGCGTTTGGGGCTCGGATCTGGGTTCGGCTCTGGACTCGGCTCGCCTCGGCTCTAGGCTGGGCTTGAGGATTGTCTCGGTGCTCGTCTCGAGGCTCTGCTCTGGGCTCTGTGCTCGGCTGGGCTCGGGGCTCGGCTCGAGGCTCGGCTCTGGGCTCGGCTCTAGGCTGGGCTCTGAGCTCTGTGCTCGGCTGGGCTCGGGGCTCGGCTCGAGGCTCGGCTCAATACTCGGCTCTGGCCTCGCATCTAGGCTGGGCTCAGGGCTCGGATCTGTGTTCGGCTCTGGACTCGGCTCGACTCGGCTCTAGGCTGGGCTTGGGGATTGTGTCGGGGCTCGTCTCGAGGCTCGGCTCTGGGCTCTGTGCTCGGCTGGGCTCGGGGCTCGGCTCGAGGCTCGGCTCTGGGCTCGGCTCTGGACTCGGCTCGACTCTAGGCTGGGCTCGGGGCTCGGATCTGGGTTCGGCTCTGGACTCGGCTCGCCTCGGCTCTAGGCTGGGATTGGGGATTGTCTCGGGGCTCGTCTCGAGGCTCGGCTCTGGGCTCTGAGCTCGGCTGGGCTCTGGGCTCGGCTCGAGGCTCGGCTCTGGGCTCGGCTCTAGGCTGGGCTCTAGACTGGGCTCTGGCTCGGCTCGCCTCTAGGCTGGGCTCGGGGCTCGGATCTGGGTTCGGCTCTGGACTCGGCTCGCCTCGGCTCTAGGCTGGGCTTGGGGATTGTCTCGGGGCTCGTCTCGAGGCTCGGCTCTGGCTCTATGCTCGGCTGGGCTCGGGGCTCGGCTCGAGGCTCGGCTCAATACTCGGCTCTGGGCTCGCGTCTAGGCTGGGCTTTTAGCTCGGCTCGGCTCTAGGCTGGGCTCGGGTCTCGGATCTGGGTTCGGTTCTGGTCTCGGCTAGCCTCGGCTCTAGGCTGGGCTTGGGGATTGTCTTGGGGCTCGTCTGGAGGCTCGCCTCTGGGCTCTGTGCTCGGCTGGCTCGGGGCTCAGCTCGAGGCTCGGCTCTGGGCTCGGCTCTGGACTCGGATCGGCTCTAGGCTGGGCTCGGGGCTCGGATCTGGGTTCGGCTCTGGACTCGGCTCGCCTCGGCTCTAGGCTGGGCTTGGGGATTGTCTCGGGGCTCATCTCGAGGCTCAGCTCTGGTCTCTATGCTCGGCTGGGCTCGGGGCTCGGCTCGAGGCTCGGTTCTGGGCTCGGCTCTAGGCTGGGCTCTGGGATCGGCTCGGCTCTAGTCTGGGCTCGGGGCTCGGATCTGGGTTCGGCACTGGACTCGTCTCGCCTCGGCTCTAGGCTGGGCTTGGGGATTGTGTCGGGGCTCGTCTCGAGGCTCGGCTCTGGTCTCTGTGCTCCGCTGGGCTCGGTGCTCGGCTCGAGGCTCGGCTCTGGGCTCGGCTCTGGACTCGGCTCTAGTCTGGGCTCGAGGCTCGGCTCAGGGCTTGTCTGCTCTCGGCTTTGAGCTGGGCTCAGGGATCTGCTCTGCTATTGCCTCGGCTCGAGGCTCTGATGGCGCCCGACTCTGGGCTCTGCTCTGGACTCGGCTCGGCTCTAGGCTGCGTTTGGGGCTCGGATCTGGGTTCGGCTCTGGACTCGGCTCGCCTCGGCTCTAGGCTGGGCTTGAGGATTGTCTCGGTGCTCGTCTCGAGGCTCGGCTCTGGGCTCGGCTCTGGACTCGGCTCGGCTCTAGGCTGGGCTCGGGGCTCGGATCTGGGTTCGGCTCTGGACTCGGCTCGCCTCGGCTCTAGGCTGGGCTTGGGGATCGTCTCGGGGCTCGTCTCGAGGCTCGTCTCTGTGCTCTGTGTTCGGCTGGGATTCGGGGCTCGGCTCGAGGCTCGGCTCTGGGCTCGGCTCTAGGCTGGGCTCTAGCCTCGGCTCGGCTCTAGGCTGGGCTCGGGGCTCGGATCTGGATTCGGCTCGGGCCTCGACTCGCCTCGGCTCTAGGCTGGGCTTGGGGATTTTCTCGGGGCTCGTCTCGAGGCTCGGCTCTGGGATCTGTGCTCGGCCGGGCTCGGGGCTCGGCTCGAGGCTCAGCTCTGTGCTCGTCTCTAGGCTGGGCTCTGGGCTCGACTCGGCTCTAGGCTGGGCTTGGGGATTGTCTCGGGGCTCGTCTCGAGGCTCGGCTCTGTGCTTTGTGTTCGGCTGGGCTCGGGGCTCGGATCTGGGTTCGGCTCTGGACTCGGCTCGCCTCGGCTCTAGGCTGGGCTTGGGGATTGTCTCGGGGCTCGTCTCGAGGCTCGGGTCTGTGCTCTGTGTTCGGCTGGGCTCGGGGCTCGGCTCGAGGCTCGGCTCTGGGCTCGGCTCTAGGCTGGGCTCTAGCCTCGGCTCGGCTCTAGGCTGGGCTCGGGGCTCAGATCTGGATTCGGCTCGGGCCTCGACTCGCCTCGGCTCTAGGCTGGGCTTGGGGATTTTCTCGGGGCTCGTCTCGAGGCTCGGCTCTGGGCTCTGTGCTCGGCCGGGCTCGGGGCTCGGCTCGAGGCTCGGCTCTGGGCTCGGCTCTAGGCTGGGCTCTAGCCTCGGCTCGGCTCTAGGCTCTGCTCGTTGCTCGGCTCTGGTCTCGGCTCTGGACACGGATCTAGGCTGGGGTCGAGGCTCGGCTCTGGGCTTGTCTGCTCTCGGCTCTAGGCTGGGCTCGTGGCTCTCCTCTGGGCTCGTCTCTGGACTCGGTTCTAGGCTGGGCTCGAGGCTCGGCTCTGGACTCGGCTCGGCTCTAGGCTGGGCTCGGGGCTCGGATCTGGGTTCGGCTCTGGACTCGGCTCGGCTCTAGGCTGGGCTTGGGGATTGTCTCGGGGCTCGTCTCGAGGCTCGGCTCTGGGCTCTGTGCTTGGCTGGGCTCGGGGCTCGGCTCGAGGCTCGGCTCTGGGCTCGGCTCTGGACTCAGCTCTAGGCTGGGCTCGAGGCTCGGCTCAGGGCTTGTCTGCTCTCGGCTTTGAGCTGGGCTCAGGGATCTCCTCTGCTCTTGGCTCGTCTCGAGGCTCCGATCGCGCCGGACTCTGGGCTCTGCTCTGGACTCGGTTCGGCTCTAGGCTGCGCTTGGGGCTCGGATCTGGGTTCGGCTCTGGACTCGGCTCGCCTCGGCTCTAGGCTGGGCTTGGGGATTGTCTCGGGGCTCGTCTCGAGGCTTGGCTCTGAGCTCTGTGCTCGGCTGGGCTCGGGGATTGGCTCGAGGCTCGGCTCAATACTCGGCTCTGGGCTCGCCTCTAGGCTGGGCTCTAGCCTCGGCTCAGCTCTAGGCTGGGCTCGGGGCTCGGATCTGTGTTCGGCTCTGGACTCGGCTCGCCTCGGCTCTAGGCTGGGCTTGGGGATTGTCTCGGGGCTCGTCTCGAGGCTCGGCTCTGGGCTCTGTGCTCGGCTGGGCTCGGGGCTCGGCTCGAGGCTCGGCTCTGGGCTCGGCTCTGGACTCGGCTCGGCTCTAGGCTGGGCTCGGGGCTCGGATCTGGGTTCGGCTCTGGACTCGGCTCGCCTCGGCTCTAGGCTGGGCTTGGGGATTGTCTCGGGGCTCGTCTCGAGGCTCGGCTCTGGGCTCTGTGTCGGCTGGGCTCGGGTCTCGTCTCGAGGCTCGGCTCTGGGCTCGGCTCTGGACTCAGCTCGAGGCTGGGCTCGAGACTCGGCTCTTGGCTTGTCTTCTCTCAGCTTTGGGCTGAGCTCAGGGATCGGCTCTACTCTTAGCTCGGCTCGAGGGTCAGATCGCGCCCGACTCTCGGCTCGGCTCTGGGCTCTGTGCTCGGCTGGGCTCGGGGCTCGGCTCGAGGCTCGGCTCTGGGCTCGGCTCTAGGTTGGGCTCTGGCCTCGGCTCGGCTCTAGGCTCTGCTCGTGGCTCGGCTCTGGGATCGGGTCTGGACTCGGATCTAGGCTTTGCTCGAGGCTCGGCTCTGGGCTTGTCTGCTCTCGGCTCTAGGCTGGGCTAGTGGCTCTGCTCTGGGCTCGACTCTGGACTCGCTTCTAGGCTGGGCTCGAGGCTCGGCTCTGGACTCGGCTCGGCTCTAGGCTGGGCTCGGGGCTCGGATCTGTCTTCGGCTCTGGACTCGGCTCGACTCGGCTCTAGGCTGGGCTTGGGGATTGTCTTGGGCCTCGTCTCGAGGCTCGGTTCTGTGCTCTGTGTTTGGCTGGGCTCGGGGCTCGGCTCGAGGTTCGGCTCTGGGCTCGGCTCTAGGCTGGGCTCTAGCCTCGGCTCGGCTCTAGTCTGGGCTCGGGTCTCGGCTCTGGGCTTGTCTGCTCTCGGCTCTAGGCTGGGCTAGTGGCTCTGCTCTGGGCTCGACTCTGGACTCGGTTCTAGGCTGGGCTCGAGGCTCGGCTGTGGACTCGGCTCGGCTCTAGGCTGGGCTCGGGGCTCGAATCTGTCTTCGGCTCTGGACTCGGCTCGACTCGACTCTAGGCTGGGCTTGGGGATTGTCTTGGGCCTCGTCTCGAGGCTCGGCTCTGTGCTCTGTGTTCGGCTCGGATCTAGGCTCTGCTCGAGGCTCGGCTCTGGGCTCGGGTCTGGACTCGGATCTAGGCTGGGCTCGAGGCTCGGCTCTGGGCTTGTCTGCTCTCGGCTCTAGGCTGGGCTCGTGGCTCTGCTCTGGGCTCGTCTCTGGACTCGGTTCTAGGCTGGGGTCGAGGCTCGGCTCGAGACTCGGCTAGGCTCTAGGGTGGGCTCGGGGCACGGATCTGTGTTCGGCTCTGGACTCGGCTCGACTCGGCTCTAGGCTGGGCTTGGGGATTGTCTCTGGTCTCGTCTCGAGGCTCGGCTCTGGCTCTATGCTCGGCTGGGCTCGGGGCTCGGCTCGAGGCTCGGCTCAATACTCGGCTCTGGGCTCGCGTCTAGGCTGGGCTTTTAGCTCGGCTCGGCTCTAGGCTGGGCTCGGGTCTCGGATCTGGGTTCGGTTCTGGTCTCGGCTAGCCTCGGCTCTAGGCTGGGCTTGGGGATTGTCTTGGGGCTCGTCTGGAAGCTCGCCTCTGGGCTCTGTGCTCGGCTGGCTCGGGGCTCAGCTCGAGGCTCGGCTCTGGGCTCGGCTCTGGACTCGGATCGGCTCTAGGCTGGGCTCGGGGCTCGGATCTGGGTTCGGCTCTGGACTCGTCTCGCCTCGGCTCTAGGCTGGGCTTGGGGATTGTGTCGGGGCTCGTCTCGAGGCTCGGCTCTGGTCTCTGTGCTCCGCTGGGCTCGGTGCTCGGCTCGAGGCTCGGCTCTGGGCTCGGCTCTGGACTCGGCTCTAGTCTGGGCTCGAGGCTCGGCTCAGGGCTTGTCTGCTCTCGGCTTTGAGCTGGGCTCAGGTATCTGCTCTGCTATTGCCTCGGCTCGAGGCTCTGATGGCGCCCGACTCTGGGCTCTGCTCTGGACTCGGCTCGGCTCTAGGCTGCGTTTGGGGCTCGGATCTGGGTTCGGCTCTGGACTCGGCTCGCCTCGGCTCTAGGCTGGGCTTGAGGATTGTCTCGGTGCTCGTCTCGAGGCTCGGCTCTGGGCTCGGCTCTGGACTCGGCTCGGCTCTAGGCTGGGCTCGGGGCTCGGATCTGGGTTCGGCTCTGGACTCGGCTCGCCTCGGCTCTAGGCTGGGCTTGGGGATCGTCTCGGGGCTCGTCTCGAGGCTCGGCTCTGTGCTCTGTGTTCGGCTGGGATTCGGGGCTCGGCTCGAGGCTCGGCTCTGGGCTCGGCTCTAGGCTGGGCTCTAGCCTCGTCTCGGCTCTAGGCTGGGCTCGGGGCTCGGATCTGGATTCGGCTCGGGCCTCGACTCGCCTCGGCTCTAGGCTGGGCTTGGGGATTTTCTCGGGGCTCGTCTCGAGGCTCGGCTCTGGGATCTGTGCTCGGCCGGGCTCGGGGCTCGGCTCCAGGCTCAGCTCTGTGCTCGTCTCTAGGCTGGGCTCTGGGCTCGACTCGGCTCTAGGCTGGGCTTGGGGATTGTCTCGGGGCTCGTCTCGAGGCTCGGCTCTGTGCTTTGTGTTCGGCTGGGCTCGGGGCTCGGATCTGGGTTCGGCTCTGGACTCGGCTCGCCTCGGCTCTAGGCTGGGCTTGGGGATTGTCTCGGGGCTCGTCTCGAGGCTCGGGTCTGTGCTCTGTGTTCGGCTGGGCTCGGGGCTCGGCTCGAGGCTCGGCTCTGGGCTCGGCTCTAGGCTGGGCTCTAGCCTCGGCTCGGCTCTAGGCTGGGCTCGGGGCTCAGATCTGGATTCGGCTCGGGCCTCGACTCGCCTCGGCTCTAGGCTGGGCTTGGGGATTTTCTCGGGGCTCGTCTCGAGGCTCGGCTCTGGGCTCTGTGCTCGGCCGGGCTCGGGGCTCGGCTCGAGGCTCGGCTCTGGGCTCGGCTCTAGGCTGGGCTCTAGCCTCGGCTCGGCTCTAGGCTCTGCTCGTTGCTCGGCTCTGGTCTCGGCTCTGGACACGGATCTAGGCTGGGCTCGAGGCTCGGCTCTGGGCTTGTCTGCTCTCGGCTCTAGGCTGGGCTCGTGGCTCTCCTCTGGGCTCGTCTCTGGACTCGGTTCTAGGCTGGGCTCGAGGCTCGGCTCTGGACTCGGCTCGGCTCTAGGCTGGGCTCGGGGCTCGGATCTGGGTTCGGCTCTGGACTCGGCTCGGCTCTAGGCTGGGCTTGGGGATTGTCTCGGGGCTCGTCTCGAGGCTCGGCTCTGGGCTCTGTGCTTGGCTGGGCTCGGGGCTCGGCTCGAGGCTCGGCTCTGGGCTCGGCTCTGGACTCGGCTCTAGGCTGGGCTCGAGGCTCGGCTCAGGGCTTGTCTGCTCTCGGCTTTGAGCTGGGCTCAGGGATCTCCTCTGCTCTTGGCTCGTCTCGAGGCTCCGATCGCGCCGGACTCTGGGCTCTGCTCTGGACTCGGTTCGGCTCTAGGCTGCGCTTGGGGCTCGGATCTGGGTTCGGCTCTGGACTCGGCTCGCCTCGGCTCTAGGCTGGGCTTGGGGATTGTCTCGGGGCTCGTCTCGAGGCTTGGCTCTGAGCTCTGTGCTCGGCTGGGCTCGGGGATTGGCTCGAGGCTCGGCTCAATACTCGGCTCTGGGCTCGCCTCTAGGCTGGGCTCTAGCCTCGGCTCAGCTCTAGGCTGGGCTCGGGGCTCGGATCTGTGTTCGGCTCTGGACTCGGCTCGCCTCGGCTCTAGGCTGGGCTTGGGGATTGTCTCGGGGCTCGTCTCGAGGCTCGGCTCTGGGCTCTGTGCTCGGCTGGGCTCGGGGCTCGGCTCGAGGCTCGGCTCTGGGCTCGGCTCTGGACTCGGCTCGGCTCTAGGCTGGGCTCGGGGCTCGGATCTGGGTTCGGCTCTGGACTCGGCTCGCCTCGGCTCTAGGCTGGGCTTGGGGATTGTCTCGGGGCTCGTCTCGAGGCTCGGCTCTGGGCTCTGTGTCGGCTGGGCTCGGGTCTCGTCTCGAGGCTCGGCTCTGGGCTCGGCTCTGGACTCAGCTCGAGGCTGGGCTCGAGACTCGGCTCTTGGCTTGTCTTCTCTCAGCTTTGGGCTGAGCTCAGGGATCGGCTCTACTCTTAGCTCGGCTCGAGGGTCAGATCGCGCCCGACTCTCGGCTCGGCTCTGGGCTCTGTGCTCGGCTGGGCTCGGGGCTCGTCTCGAGGCTCGGCTCTGGGCTCGGCTCTAGGCTGGGCTCTGGCCTCGGCTCGGCTCTAGGCTCTGCTCGTGGCTCGGCTCTGGGCTTGGGTCTGGACTCGGATCTAGGCTTTGCTCGAGGCTCGGCTCTGGGCTTGTCTGCTCTCGGCTCTAGGCTGGGCTAGTGGCTCTGCTCTGGGCTCGACTCTGGACTCGCTTCTAGGCTGGGCTCGAGGCTCGGCTCTGGACTCGGCTCGGCTCTAGGCTGGGCTCGGGGCTCGGATCTGTCTTCGGCTCTGGACTCGGCTCTCCTCGGCTCTAGGCTGGGCTTGGGGATTGTCTTGGGCCTCGTCTCGAGGCTCGGCTCTGTGCTCTGTGATTGGCTGGGCTCGGGGCTCGGCTCGAGGTTCGGCTCTGGGCTCGGCTCTAGGCTGGGCTCTAGCCTCGGCTCGGCTCTAGTCTGGGCTCGGGTCTCGGCTCTGGGCTTGTCTGCTCTCGGCTCTAGGCTGGGCTAGTGGCTCTGCTCTGGGCTCGACTCTGGACTCGGTTCTAGGCTGGGCTCGAGGCTCGGCTGTGGACTCGGCTCGGCTCTAGGCTGGGCTCGGGGCTCGGATCTGTCTTCGGCTCTGGACTCGGCTCGACTCGACTCTAGGCTGGGCTTGGGGATTGTCTTGGGCCTCGTCTCGAGGCTCGGCTCTGTGCTCTGTGTTCGGCTCGGATCTAGGCTCTGCTCGAGGCTCGGCTCTGGGCTCGGGTCTGGACTCGGATCTAGGCTGGGCTCGAGGCTCGGCTCTGGGCTTGTCTGCTCTCGGCTCTAGGCTGGGCTCGTGGCTCTGCTCTGGGCTCGTCTCTGGACTCGGTTCTAGGCTGGGGTCGAGGCTCGGCTCGAGACTCGGCTAGGCTCTAGGGTGGGCTCGGGGCACGGATCTGTGTTCGGCTCTGGACTCGGCTCGACTCGGCTCTAGGCTGGGCTTGGGGATTGTCTCGGGGCTATTCTCGAGGCTCGGCTCAATACTCGGCTCTGGGCTCGCCTCTAGACTGGGCTCTGGCTCGGCTCGGCTCTAGGCTGGGCTCGGGGCTCGGATCTGGATTCGGCTCGGGCCTCGACTCGCCTCGGCTCTAGGCTGGGATTGGGGATTTTCTCGGGGCTCGTCTCGAGGCTCGGCTCTGGGCTCTGTGCTCGGCCGGGCTCGGGGCTCGGCTCGAGGCTCGGCTCTGTGCTTGTCTCTAGGCTGGGCTCTGAGCTCGGCTCGGCTCTAGGCTGGGCTGGGGGCTCGGATCTGGGTTCGGCTCTGGACTCAGCTCGCCTCGGCTCTAGGCTGGGCTTGGGGATTGTCTCGGGGCTTGTCTCGAGGCTCGGCTCTGGGCTCTGTGGTCGGCTGGGCTCGAGGCTAGGCTCGAGGCTCTTCTCTGGGCTCGTCTCTAGGCTGGGCTCTGAGCTCTGTGCTCGGCTGGGCTTGGGGCTCGGCTCGAGGCTCGGCTCTGTGCTCGGCTCTGGACTCGGCTCTAGGCTGTGCTCGAGGCTCGTCTCTGGGCTTGTCTGCAATCGGCTTTGGGTTAAGCTCAGGTATCGGCTCTGCTCCTGGCTCGGCTCGAGGCTCAGATCGCGCCTGAATCTGGGCTCGGCTCTGGACACGGCTCGGCTCTAGGCTGGGCTCGGGGCTCGGATCTGGGTTCGGCTCTGGACTCAGCTCGCCTCGGCTCTAGGCTGGGCTTGGGGATTGTCTCGGGGCTCGTCTCGAGGCTCGGCTCTGTGCTCTGTGTTCGGCTGGGCTCGGGGCTCGGCTCGAGGCTCGGCTCTGGGCTCGGCTCTAGGCTGGGCTCTGGGCTCGGCTCGGCTCTAGGCTCTGCTCGTTGCTCGGCTCTGGTCTCGGCTCTGGACACGGATCTAGGCTGGGCTCGAGGCTCGGCTCTGGGCTTGTATGCTCTCGGCTCTAGGCTGGGCTCGTGGCTCTCCTCTGGGCTCGTCTCTGGACTCGGTTCTAGGATGGGCTCGAGGCTCGGCTCTGGACTCGGCTCGGCTCTAGGCTGGGCTCGGGGCTCGGATCTGGGTTCGGCTCTGGACTCGGATCGACTCGGCTCTAGGCTGGGCTTGGGGATTGTCTCGGGGGTCGTCTCGAGGCTCGGCTCTGGGCTCTGTGCTCGGCTGGGCTCGGGGCTCGGCTCGAGGCTCGTCTCAATACTCGGCTCTGGGATCACCTCTAGCCTGGGCTTGGCTCTAGGCTCTGCTCGTTGCTCGGCTCTGGGCTCGGCTCTGGACACGGATCTAGGCTGGGCTCGAGGCTCGGCTCTGGGCTTGTCTGCTCTCGGCTCTAGGCTGGGCTCGTGGCTCTGCTCTGGGCTCGTCTCTGGACTCGGCTCGAGGCTTGGCTCTGGGCTCGGCTCTGGACTCGGCTCGGCTTTGGGCTGCGCTCGGGGCTCGGATCTGGGTTCGGCTCTAGATTCGGCTCGCCTCGGCTCTAGGCTGGGCTTGGGGATTGTCTCGGGGCTCGTCTCGAGGCTCGGCTCTGGGCTCTGTGCTCGGCTGGGCTCGGGGCTCGGCTCGAGGCTCGGCTCTGGGCTCGGCTCTGGACTCGGCTCTAGTCTGGGCTCGAGGCTCGGCTCAGGGCTTGTCTGCTCTCGGCTTTGAGCTGGGCTCAGGGATCTGCTCTGCTATTGACTCGGCTCGAGGCTCCGATCGCGCCCGACTCTGGGCTCTGCTCTGGAATTGGCTCGGCTCTAGGCTGCGTTTGGGGCTCGGATCTGGGTTCGGCTCTGGACTCGGCTCGCCTCTGCTCTAGGCTGGGCTTGGGGATTGTCTCGGGTCTCGTCTCGAGGATCGGCTCTGGACTCTGTGCTCGGCTGGGCTCGGGGCTCGGCTCGAGGCTCGGCTCTGGCACGCCTCTAGGCTGTGCTCTGGGTTCGGGGCTCGGCTCGAGGCTCGTCTCTAGGCTGTGCTCTGGGTTCGTCTCGGCTCTAGGCTGGGCTCTGGGCTCGACTCTAGGCTGGGATCGGGTCTCGGCTCTGGGCTCGGTTCTGGACTCGGCTCTAGGCTGGGATCGAGGCTCGGCTCTGGACTTGTCTTCTCTCGGCTTTGGGCTGAGCTCAGGGATCGGCTCTGCTCTTGGCTCGGCTCGAGGCTCAGATCTTGCCCGACTCTGGGCTCGGCTCTGGACTCGGCTCGGCTCTAGGCTTGGCTCGGGGCTCGGATCTAGGTTCGGCTCTGGACTCGGCTCGCCTCGGCTCTAGGCTGGGCTTGGGGATTGTCTCGGGGCTCGTCTTGAGGCTTGGCTATGGGCTCTGTGTTCGGCTGGGCTCGGGGCTCGGCTCGAGGCTCGGCTCTGGGCTCGGCTCTGGACTCGGCTCTAGGCTGGGCTCGAGGCTCGGCTCTGGGCTTGTCTGCTCTCGGCTTTGGGCTGGGCTCAGGGATCGGCTCTGCTCTTGGCTCGGCTCGAGGCTCAGATCGCGCCCGACTCTGGGCTCGGCTCGGCTCTAGGCTGGGCTCTGGGCTCGGATCTCGGTTCGGCTCTGGACTCGGCTTGCCTCGGCTCTAGGCTGGGCTTGGGTATTGTCTCGGGGCTTGTCTCGAGTCTCGGCACTGGGCTCTGTGCTCGGCTGTGCTCGGGGCTCGGCTCGAGGCTCGGCTCAGGGCTCGCTCTAGGCTGGGCTCCGGGTTCGGCTCGGCTCTAGGCTTGGCTCGGGGCTCGGATCTGGGTTCGGCTCTGGACTCGGCTCGCCTCGGCTCTAGGCTGGGCTTGGGGATTGTCTCGTGGCTCGTCTCGAGGCTTGGCTCTGGGCTCTGTGCTCGGCTGGGATCGGGGCTCGGCTCGAGGCTCGGCTCTGGGCTGGGCTCCGGGCTCGGCTCGGCTCTAGGCTGGGCTCGGGGCTCGAATCTGGGTTTGGCTCTGGACTCGGCTCGCCTCGGCAATAGGCTGGGCTTGGGGATTGTCTCGGGGCTCGTCTCGAGGCTCGGCTCTGGTCTCTGTGCTCGGCTGGGCTAGGGGCTCGGCTCGAGGCTCGGCTCTGGACTCGGCTCTAGGCTGGGCTCTGGCCTCGTCTCGGCTCTAGGCTGGGCTCGGGGCTCGGATCTGGGTTCGGCTCTGGACTCGGCTCGCCTCGGCTCTAGGCTGGGCTCGGGGCTCGGATCTGGGTTCGGCTCTGGACTCGGCTCGCCTCGGCTCTAGGCTGGGCTTGGGGATTGTCTCGGGGCTCGTCTTGAGGCTCGGCTATGGGCTCTGTGCTCGTCTGGGCTCGGGGCTCGGCTCGAGGCTCAGCTCTGGGCTCGGCTCTGGACTCGGCTCTAGGCTGGGATCGAGGCTCGGCTCTGGGCTTGTCTGCTCTCGGCTTTGGGCTGGGCTCAGGGATCGGCTCTGCTCTTGGCTCGGCTCGAGGCTCAGATCGCGCCCGACTCTGGGCTCGGCTCTGGACTCGGCTCGGCTCTAGGCTGGTCTCGGGGCTCGGATCTGGGTTCGGCTCTGGACTCGGGTCGCCTCGGCTCTAGGCTAGGCTTGGGGATTGTCTCGGGGCTCGTCTCGAGGCTCGGCTCTGGGCTCTGTGCTCGGCTGGGCTCGGGGCTCGGCTCTGGGCTCGGCTCTGGGCTCGGCTCTAGGCTGGGCTCTGGCCTCGTCTCGGCTCTAGGCTGGGCTCGGGGCTCGGATCTGGGTTCGGCTCTGGACTCGGCTCGCCTCGGCTCTAGGCTGACTCGGGGCTCGGATCTGGGTTCGGCTCTGGACTTGTCTCGCCTCGGCTCTAGGCTGGGCTTGGGGATTGTCTCGGGGCTCGTCTTGAGGCTCGGCTATGGGCTCTGTGCTCGTCTGGGCTCGGGGCTCGGCTCGAGGCTCAGCTCTGGGCTCGGCTCTGGACTCGGCTCTAGGCTGGGCTCGAGGCTCGGCTCTGGGCTTGTCTGCAATCGGCTTTGGGCTGGGCTCATGGATCGGCTCTGCTCTTGGCTCGGCTCGAGTCTCAGATAGCGCCCGACTCTGGGCTCAGCTCTGGACTCGGCTCGGCTCTAGGCTGGGCTCGGGGCTCGGATCTGGGTTCGGCTCTGGACTCGGCTCGCCTCGGCTCTAGGCTGGGCTTGGGGATTGTCTCGGGGCTCGTCTCGAGGCTCGGCACTGGGCTCTGTGCTCGGTTGGGCTCGGGGCTCGGCTCGAGGCTCGGCTCTGGGCTCGGCTCTAGGCTGGGCTCTGGCCTCGCCTCGGCTCTAGGCTGGGCTCTGGGCTCGACTCTAGGCTGGGATCGGGTCTCGGCTCTGGGCTCGGTTCTGGACTCGGCTCTAGGCTGGGATCGAGGCTCGGCTCTGGACTTGTCTTCTCTCGGCTTTGGGCTGAGCTCAGGGATCGGCTCTGCTCTTGGCTCGGCTCGAGGCTCAGACCTTGCCCGACTCTGGGCTCGGCTCTGGACTCGGCTCGGCTCTAGGCTTGGCTCGGGGCTCGGATCTGGGTTCGGCTCTGGACTCGGCTCGCCTCGGCTCTAGGCTGGGCTTGGGGATTGTCTCGGGGCTCGTCTTGAGGCTCGGCTCTGGGCTCTGTGCTCGTCTGGGCTCGGGGCTCGGCTCGAGGCTCGGCTCTGGGCTCGGCTCTGGACTCGGTTCTAGGCTGGGCTCGAGGCTCGGATCTCGGTTCAGCTCTGGACTCGGCTCGCCTCGGCTCTAGGCTGGGCTTGGGGATTGTCTCGGGGCTCGTCTCGAGGCTCGGCTCTGGGCTCTGTGCACGGCTGCCTCGGGGCTCGGCTCGAGGCTCGGCTCAGGGCTCGGCTCTGGACTCGGTTCTAGGCTGGGGTCGAGGCTCGGCTCGAGACTCGGCTCGGCTCTAGGCTGGGCTCGGGGCACGGATCTGTGTTCGGCTCTGGACTCAGCTCGCCTCGGCTCTAGGCTGGGCTTGGGGATTGTCTCGGGGCTCGTCTCGAGGCTCGGCTCTGTGCTCTGTGTTCGGCTGGGCTCGGGGCTCGGCTCGAGGCTCGGCTCTGGGCTCGGCGCTGGGATCGGCTCTAGGCTGGGCTCTAGCCTCGGCTCGGCTCTAGGCTCTGCTCGTTGCTCGGCTCTGGGCTCGGCTCTGGACACGGATCTAGGCTGGGCTCGAGGCTCGGCTCTGGGCTTGTATGCTCTCGGCTCTAGGCTGGGCTCGTGGCTCTCCTCTGGGCTCGTCTCTGGACTCGGTTCTAGGCTGGGCTCGAGGCTCGGCTCTGGACTCGGCTCGGCTCTAGGCTGGGCTCGGGGCTCGGATCTGGGTTCGGCTCTGGACTCGGATCGACTCGGCTCTAGGCTGGGCTTGGGGATTGTCTCGGGGGTCGTCTCGAGGCTCGGGTCTGGGCTCTGTGCTCGGCTGGGCTCGGGGCTCGGCTCGAGGCTCGTCTCAATACTCGGCTCTGGGATCACCTCTAGCCTGGGCTTGGCTCTAGGCTCTGCTCGTTGCTCGGCTCTGGGCTCGGCTCTGGACACGGATCTAGTCTGGGCTCGAGGCTCGGCTCTGGGCTTGTCTGCTCTCGGCTCTAGGCTGGGCTCGTGGCTCTGCTCTGGGCTCGTCTCTGGACTCGGTTCTAGGCTGGGCTCGAGGCTCGGCTCTGGACTCGGCTCGGCTCTAGGCTGGGCTCGGGGCTCGGATCTGGGTTCGGCTATGGACTCGGCTCGACTCGGCTCTAGGCTGGGCTTGGGGATTGTCTCGGGGCTCGTCTCGAGGCTCGGCTCTGGGCTCTGTGTTCGGCTGGGCTCGGGGCTCGGCTCTGGGCTCGGCTCTGGGCTCGGCTCTAGGCTGGGCTCTGGCCTCGTCTCGGCTCTAGGCTGGGCTCGGGGCTCGGATCTGGGTTCGGCTCTGGACTCGGCTCGCCTCGGCTCTAGGCTGGGCTCGGGGCTCGGATCTGGGTTCGGCTCTGGACTCGGCTCGCCTCGGCTCTAGGCTGGGCTTGGGGATTGTCTCGGGGCTCGTCTTGAGGCTCGGCTATGGGCTCTGTGCTCGTCTGGGCTCGGGGCTCGGCTCGAGGCTCAGCTCTGGGCTCGGCTCTGGACTCGGCTCTAGGCTGGGCTCGAGGCTCGGCTCTGGGCTTGTCTGCTCTCGGCTTTGGGCTGGGCTCAGGGATCGGCTCTGCTCTTGGCTCGGCTCGAGGCTCAGATCGCGCCCGACTCTGGGCTCGGCTCTGGACTCGGCTCGGCTCTAGGCTGGGCTCGGGGCTCGGATCTGGGTTCGGCTCTGGACTCGGGTCGCCTCGGCTCTAGGCTAGGCTTGGGGATTGTCTCGGGGCTCGTCTCGAGGCTCGGCTCTGGGCTCTGTGCTCGGCTGGGCTCGGGGCTCGGCTCTGGGCTCGGCTCTGGGCTCGGCTCTAGGCTGGGCTCTGGCATCGTCTCGGCTCTAGGCTGGGCTCGGGGCTCGGATCTGGGTTCGGCTCTGGACTCGGCTCGCCTCGGCTCTAGGCTAACTCGGGGCTCGGATCTGGGTTCGGCTCTGGACTTGTCTCGCCTCGGCTCTAGGCTGGGCTTGGGGATTGTCTCGGGGCTCGTCTTGAGGCTCGGCTATGGGCTCTGTGCTCGTCTGGGCTCGGGGCTCGGCTCGAGGCTCAGCTCTGGGCTCGGCTCTGGACTCGGCTCTAGGCTGGGCTCGAGGCTCGGCTCTGGGCTTGTCTGCAATCGGCTTTGGGCTGGGCTCGGGGATCGGCTCTGCTCTTGGCTCGGCTCGAGTCTCAGATAGCGCCCGACTCTGGGCTCAGCTCTGGACTCGGCTCGGCTCTAGGCTGGGCTCGGGGCTCGGATCTGGGTTCGGCTCTGGACTCGGCTCGCCTCGGCTCTAGGCTGGGCTTGGGGATTGTCTCGGGGCTCGTCTCGAGGCTCGGCACTGGGCTCTGTGCTCGGTTGGGCTCGGGGCTCGGCTCGAGGCTCGGCTCTGGGCTCGGCTCTAGGCTGGGCTCTGGCCTCGCCTCGGCTCTAGGCTGGGCTCGGGGCTCGGATCTGGGTTCGGCTCTGGACTCGGCTCGCCTCGGCTCTAGGCTGGGTTTGGGGATTGTCTCGGGGCTCGTCTTGAGGCTCGGCTATGGGCTCTGTGTTCGGCTGGGCTCGGGGCTCGGCTCGAGGCTCGGCTCTGGGCTCGGCTCTGGACTCAGCTCTAGGCTGGGCTCGAGGCTCGGCTCTGGGCTTGTCTGCTCTCGGCTTTGGACTGGGCTCAGGGATCGGCTCTGCTCTTGGCTCGGCTCGAGGCTCAGATCGCGCCCGACTCTGGGCTCGGCTCTGGACTCGGCTCGGCTCTAGGCTGGGCTCGGGGCTCGGATCTGGGTTCGGCTCTGGACTCGGCTCGCCTCGGCTCTAGGCTAGGCTTGGGGATTGTCTCGGGGCTCGTCTCGAGGCTCGGCTCTGGGCTCTGTGTTCGGCTGGGCTCGGGGCTCGGCTCTGGGCTCGGCTCTGGGCTCGGCTCTAGGCTGGGCTCTGGCCTCGTCTCGGCTCTAGGCTGGGCTCGGGGCTCGGATCTGGGTTCGGCTCTGGACTCGGCTCGCCTCGGCTCTAGGCTGACTCGGGGCTCGGATCTGGGTTCGGCTCTGGACTCGGCTCGCCTCGTCTCTAGGCTGTGCTCTGGGCTCGTCTCGGCTGTAGGCTGTGCTCGGGTCTCGGCTCTAGGCTTGTCTCCTCTCGGCTTTGGGCTGAGCTCAGGGATCAGCTCCGCTCTTGGCTCGGCTCGAGGGTCGTTTCCGTGCCGGGCTCTGGGCTCGGCTCTGCTCGGCTCTGAGTTGGACTCGGCGATCGACCCTGGACTCTGCTCGAGGCTCGGCTCTGGACTGGGCTCGTTGTTCGGCTCTGGGCTGAGCTAGTGTATCGGCTCTGGGCTCTGGATCGGCTTGGAACTTGGCGAGGCGAGGCTCGAGGCAGGGCTCTTGGTTCGGCTGGGCTCGGGGCTCGGCTCGCGCCCGACTCTGGGCTCGGCTCTGGACTCGGCTCAGCTCTAGGCTTGGCTCGGGGCTCGGCTCGAGGCTCGGCTCTGGACTCGGCTCGCCTCTGCTCTAGGCTGGGCTTGGGGATTGTCTCGGGTCTCGTCTCGAGGATCGGCTCTGGGCTCTGTGCTCGGCTGGGCTCGGGGCTCGGCTCGAGGCTCGGCTCTGGCACGCCTCTAGGCTGTGCTCTGGGTTCGGGGCTCGGCTCGAGGCTCGTCTCTAGGCTGTGCTCTGGGTTCGTCTCGGCTCTAGGCTGGGCTCTGGGCTCGACTCTAGGCTGGGATCGGGTCTCGGCTCTGGGCTCGGTTCTGGACTCGGCTCTAGGCTGGGATCGAGGCTCGGCTCTGGACTTGTCTTCTCTCGGCTTTGGGCTGAGCTCAGGGATCGGCTCTGCTCTTGGCTCGGCTCGAGGCTCAGACCTTGCCCGACTCTGGGCTCGGCTCTGGACTCGGCTCGGCTCTAGGCTTGGCTCGGGGCTCGGATCTGGGTTCGGCTCTGGACTCGGCTCGCCTCGGCTCTAGGCTGGGCTTGGGGATTGTCTCGGGGCTCGTCTCGAGGCTCGGCTCTGGGCTCTGTGCTCGGCTGGGCTCGGGGCTCGGCTCGAGGCTCGGCTCTGGGCTCGGCTCTGGACTCGGTTCTAGGCTGGGCTCGAGGCTCGGATCTCGGTTCAGCTCTGGACTCGGCTCGCCTCGGCTCTAGGCTGGGCTTGGGGATTGTCTCGGGGCTCGTCTCGAGGCTCGGCTCTGGGCTCTGTGCACGGCTGCCTCGGGGCTCGGCTCGAGGCTCGGCTCAGGGCTCGGCTCTGGACTCGGTTCTAGGCTGGGGTCGAGGCTCGGCTCGAGGCTCGTCTCAATACTCGGCTCTGGGATCACCTCTAGCCTGGGCTTGGCTCTAGGCTCTGCTCGTTGCTCGGCTCTGGGCTCGGCTCTGGACACGGATCTAGTCTGGGCTCGAGGCTCGGCTCTGGGCTTGTCTGCTCTCGGCTCTAGGCTGGGCTCGTGGCTCTGCTCTGGGCTCGTCTCTGGACTCGGTTCTAGGCTGGGCTCGAGGCTCGGCTCTGGACTCGGCTCGGCTCTAGGCTGGGCTCGGGGCTCGGATCTGGGTTCGGCTCTGGACTCGGCTCGACTCGGCTCTAGGCTGGGCTTGGGGATTGTCTCGGGGCTCGTCTCGAGGCTCGGCTCTGGGCTCTGTGTTCGGCTGGGCTCGGGGCTCGGCTCTGGGCTCGGCTCTGGGCTCGGCTCTAGGCTGGGCTCTGGCCTCGTCTCGGCTCTAGGCTGGGCTCGGGGCTCGGATCTGGGTTCGGCTCTGGACTCGGCTCGCCTCGGCTCTAGGCTGGGCTCGGGGCTCGGATCTGGGTTCGGCTCTGGACTCGGCTCGCCTCGGCTCTAGGCTGGGCTTGGGGATTGTCTCGGGGCTCGTCTTGAGGCTCGGCTATGGGCTCTGTGCTCGTCTGGGCTCGGGGCTCGGCTCGAGGCTCAGCTCTGGGCTCGGCTCTGGACTCGGCTCTAGGCTGGGCTCGAGGCTCGGCTCTGGGCTTGTCTGCTCTCGGCTTTGGGCTGGGCTCAGGGATCGGCTCTGCTCTTGGCTCGGCTCGAGGCTCAGATCGCGCCCGACTCTGGGCTCGGCTCTGGACTCGGCTCGGCTCTAGGCTGGGCTCGGGGCTCGGATCTGGGTTCGGCTCTGGACTCGGGTCGCCTCGGCTCTAGGCTAGGCTTGGGGATTGTCTCGGGGCTCGTCTCGAGGCTCGGCTCTGGGCTCTGTGCTCGGCTGGGCTCGGGGCTCGGCTCTGGGCTCGGCTCTGGGCTCGGCTCTAGGCTGGGCTCTGGCATCGTCTCGGCTCTAGGCTGGGCTCGGGGCTCGGATCTGGGTTCGGCTCTGGACTCGGCTCGCCTCGGCTCTAGGCTAACTCGGGGCTCGGATCTGGGTTCGGCTCTGGACTTGTCTCGCCTCGGCTCTAGGCTGGGCTTGGGGATTGTCTCGGGGCTCGTCTTGAGGCTCGGCTATGGGCTCTGTGCTCGTCTGGGCTCGGGGCTCGGCTCGAGGCTCAGCTCTGGGCTCGGCTCTGGACTCGGCTCTAGGCTGGGCTCGAGGCTCGGCTCTGGGCTTGTCTGCAATCGGCTTTGGGCTGGGCTCGGGGATCGGCTCTGCTCTTGGCTCGGCTCGAGTCTCAGATAGCGCCCGACTCTGGGCTCAGCTCTGGACTCGGCTCGGCTCTAGGCTGGGCTCGGGGCTCGGATCTGGGTTCGGCTCTGGACTCGGCTCGCCTCGGCTCTAGGCTGGGCTTGGGGATTGTCTCGGGGCTCGTCTCGAGGCTCGGCACTGGGCTCTGTGCTCGGTTGGGCTCGGGGCTCGGCTCGAGGCTCGGCTCTGGGCTCGGCTCTAGGCTGGGCTCTGGCCTCGCCTCGGCTCTAGGCTGGGCTCGGGGCTCGGATCTGGGTTCGGCTCTGGACTCGGCTCGCCTCGGCTCTAGGCTGGGTTTGGGGATTGTCTCGGGGCTCGTCTTGAGGCTCGGCTATGGGCTCTGTGTTCGGCTGGGCTCGGGGCTCGGCTCGAGGCTCGGCTCTGGGCTCGGCTCTGGACTCAGCTCTAGGCTGGGCTCGAGGCTCGGCTCTGGGCTTGTCTGCTCTCGGCTTTGGGCTGGGCTCAGGGATCGGCTCTGCTCTTGGCTCGGCTCGAGGCTCAGATCGCGCCCGACTCTGGGCTCGGCTCTGGACTCGGCTCGGCTCTAGGCTGGGCTCGGGGCTCGGATCTGGGTTCGGCTCTGGACTCGGCTCGCCTCGGCTCTAGGCTAGGCTTGGGGATTGTCTCGGGGCTCGTCTCGAGGCTCGGCTCTGGGCTCTGTGTTCGGCTGGGCTCGGGGCTCGGCTCTGGGCTCGGCTCTGGGCTCGGCTCTAGGCTGGGCTCTGGCCTCGTCTCGGCTCTAGGCTGGGCTCGGGGCTCGGATCTGGGTTCGGCTCTGGACTCGGCTCGCCTCGGCTCTAGGCTGACTCGGGGCTCGGATCTGGGTTCGGCTCTGGACTCGGCTCGCCTCGTCTCTAGGCTGTGCTCTGGGCTCGTCTCGGCTGTAGGCTGTGCTCGGGTCTCGGCTCTAGGCTTGTCTCCTCTCGGCTTTGGGCTGAGCTCAGGGATCAGCTCCGCTCTTGGCTCGGCTCGAGGGTCGTTTCCGTGCCGGGCTCTGGGCTCGGCTCTGCTCGGCTCTGAGTTGGACTCGGCGATCGACCCTGGACTCTGCTCGAGGCTCGGCTCTGGACTGGGCTCGTTGTTCGGCTCTGGGCTGAGCTAGTGTATCGGCTCTGGGCTCTGGATCGGCTTGGAACTTGGCGAGGCGAGGCTCGAGGCAGGGCTCTTGGTTCGGCTGGGCTCGGGGCTCGGCTCGCGCCCGACTCTGGGCTCGGCTCTGGACTCGGCTCAGCTCTAGGCTTGGCTCGGGGCTCGGCTCGAGGCTCGGCTCTGGACTCGGCTCGCCTCTGCTCTAGGCTGGGCTTGGGGATTGTCTCGGGTCTCGTCTCGAGGATCGGCTCTGGGCTCTGTGCTCGGCTGGGCTCGGGGCTCGGCTCGAGGCTCGGCTCTGGCACGCCTCTAGGCTGTGCTCTGGGTTCGGGGCTCGGCTCGAGGCTCGTCTCTAGGCTGTGCTCTGGGTTCGTCTCGGCTCTAGGCTGGGCTCTGGGCTCGACTCTAGGCTGGGATCGGGTCTCGGCTCTGGGCTCGGTTCTGGACTCGGCTCTAGGCTGGGATCGAGGCTCGGCTCTGGACTTGTCTTCTCTCGGCTTTGGGCTGAGCTCAGGGATCGGCTCTGCTCTTGGCTCGGCTCGAGGCTCAGACCTTGCCCGACTCTGGGCTCGGCTCTGGACTCGGCTCGGCTCTAGGCTTGGCTCGGGGCTCGGATCTGGGTTCGGCTCTGGACTCGGCTCGCCTCGGCTCTAGGCTGGGCTTGGGGATTGTCTCGGGGCTCGTCTCGAGGCTCGGCTCTGGGCTCTGTGCTCGGCTGGGCTCGGGGCTCGGCTCGAGGCTCGGCTCTGGGCTCGGCTCTGGACTCGGTTCTAGGCTGGGCTCGAGGCTCGGATCTCGGTTCAGCTCTGGACTCGGCTCGCCTCGGCTCTAGGCTGGGCTTGGGGATTGTCTCGGGGCTCGTCTCGAGGCTCGGCTCTGGGCTCTGTGCACGGCTGCCTCGGGGCTCGGCTCGAGGCTCGGCTCAGGGCTCGGCTCTGGACTCGGTTCTAGGCTGGGGTCGAGGCTCGGCTCGAGACTCGGCTCGGCTCTAGGCTGGGCTCGGGGCACGGATCTGTGTTCGGCTCTGGACTCAGCTCGCCTCGGCTCTAGGCTGGGCTTGGGGATTGTCTCGGGGCTCGTCTCGAGGCTCGGCTCTGTGCTCTGTGTTCGGCTGGGCTCGGGGCTCGGCTCGAGGCTCGGCTCTGGGCTCGGCGCTGGGATCGGCTCTAGGCTGGGCTCTAGCCTCGGCTCGGCTCTAGGCTCTGCTCGTTGCTCGGCTCTGGGCTCGGCTCTGGACACGGATCTAGGCTGGGCTCGAGGCTCGGCTCTGGGCTTGTATGCTCTCGGCTCTAGGCTGGGCTCGTGGCTCTCCTCTGGGCTCGTCTCTGGACTCGGTTCTAGGCTGGGCTCGAGGCTCGGCTCTGGACTCGGCTCGGCTCTAGGCTGGGCTCGGGGCTCGGATCTGGGTTCGGCTCTGGACTCGGATCGACTCGGCTCTAGGCTGGGCTTGGGGATTGTCTCGGGGGTCGTCTCGAGGCTCGGGTCTGGGCTCTGTGCTCGGCTGGGCTCGGGGCTCGGCTCGAGGCTCGTCTCAATACTCGGCTCTGGGATCACCTCTAGCCTGGGCTTGGCTCTAGGCTCTGCTCGTTGCTCGGCTCTGGGCTCGGCTCTGGACACGGATCTAGTCTGGGCTCGAGGCTCGGCTCTGGGCTTGTCTGCTCTCGGCTCTAGGCTGGGCTCGTGGCTCTCCTCTGGGCTCGTCTCTGGACTCGGTTCTAGGCTGGGCTCGAGGCTCGGCTCTGGACTCGGCTCGGCTCTAGGCTGGGCTCGGGGCTCGGATCTGGGTTCGGCTCTGGACTCGGCTCGACTCGGCTCTAGGCTGGGCTTGGGGATTGTCTCGGGGCTCGTCTCGAGCCTCGGCTCTGGGCTCTGTGCTCGGCTGGGCTCGGGGCTCGGCTCGAGGCTCGGCTCTGGACTCGGCTCTGGACTCGGCTCTAGGCTGGGCTCGAGGCTCGGATCTGGGCTTGTCTGCTCTCAGCTTTGAGCTGGGCTCAGGGATCTGCTCTGCTATTGGCTCGGCTCGAGGCTCCGATCGCGCCGGACTCTGGGCTCTGCTCTGGACTCGGCTCGGCTCTAGGCTGGGCTCGGGGCTCGGATCTGGGTTCGGCTCTGGACTCGGCTCGCCTCGGCTCTAGGCTGGGCTTGGGGATTGTCTCGGGGCTCGTCTCGAGGCTCGGCTCTGGGCTCTGTGCTCGGCTGGGCTCGGGGCTCGGCTCGAGGCTCGGCTCTGGGCTCGGCTCTGGACTCGGCTCGGCTCTAGGCTGGGCTCGGGGCTCGGATCTGGGTTCGGCTCTGGACTCGGCTCGCCTCGGCTCTAGGCTGGGCTTGGGGATTGTCTCGGGGCTCGTCTCGAGGCTCCGCTCTGGGCTCTGTGCTCGGCTGGGCTCGGGGCTCGTCTCGAGGCTCGGCTCTGGGATCGGCTCTAGGCTGGGCTCGGGGCTCGTATCTGGGTTCGGCTCTGGACTCGGCTCGCCTCGGCTCTAGGCTGGGCTTGGGGATTGTCTCGGGGCTCGTCTCGAGGCTCGGCTCTGGGCTCTGTGCTCGGCTGGGCTCGGGGCTCGGGTCGAGGCTCGGCTCTGGGCTCGGCTCTGGACTCAGCTCGAGGCTGGGCTCGAGGCTCAGCTCTTGGCTTGTCTTCTCTCAGCTTTGGGCTGAGCTCAGGGATCGGCTCTACTCTTAGCTCGGCTCGAGGCTCAGATCGCGCCCGACTCTCGGCTCGGCTCTGGGCTCTGTGCTCGGCTGGGCTCGGGGCTCGGCTCGAGGCTCGGCTCTGGGCTCGGCTCTAGGCTGGGCTCTGGCCTCGGCTCGGCTCTATGCTCTGCTCGTGGCTCGGCTCTGGGCTCGGGTCTGGACTCGGATGTAGGCTGGGCTCGAGGCTCGGCTCTGGGCTTGTCTGCTCTCGGCTCTAGGCTGGGCTAGTGGCTCTGCTCTGGGCTCGACTCTGGACTCGGTTCTAGGCTTGGCTCGAGGCTCGGCTCTGGACTCGGCTCGGCTCTAGGCTGGGCTCGGGGCTCGGATCTGTCTTCGGCTCTGGACTCGGCTCGACTCGGCTCTAGGCTGGGCTTGGGGATTGTCTTGGGCCTCGTCTCGAGGCTCGGCTCTGTGCTCTGTGTTCGGCTGGGCTCGGGGCTCGGCTCGAGGTTCGGCTCTGGGCTCGGCTCTAGGCTGGGCTCTAGCCTCGGCTCGGCTCTAGGCTGGGCTTGGGGCTCGGCTCTGGGCTTTTCTGCTGTTGGCTCTAGGCTGGGCTAGTGGCTCTGCTCTGGGCTCGACTCTGGACTCGGTTCTAGGCTGGGCTCGAGGCTCGGCTCTGGACTCGGCTCGGCTCTAGGCTGGGCTCGGGTCTCGGATCTGTCTTCGGCTCTGGACTCGGCTCGACTCGGCTCTAGGCTGGGCTTGGGGATTGTCTTGGGCCTCGTCTCGAGGCTCGGCTCTGTGCTCTGTGTTCGGCTCGGATCTAGGCTCTGCTCGTGGCTCGGCTCTGGGCTCGGGTCTGGACTCGGATCTAGGCTGGGCTCGAGGCTCGGCTCTGGGCTTGTCTGCTCTCGGCTCTAGGCTGGGCTCGTGGCTCTGCTCTGGGCTCGTCTCTGGACTCGGTTCTAGGCTGTGGTCGAGGCTCGGCTCGAGACTTGGCTCGGCTCTAGGCTGGGCTCGGGGCACGGATCTGTGTTCGGCTCTGGACTCGGCTCGACTCGGCTCTAGGCTGGGCTCGGGGCTCGGATCTGGGTTCGGCTCTGGACTCGGCTCGCCTCGGCTCTAGGCTGGGCTTGGGGATTGTCTCGGGGCTCGTCTTGAGGCTCGGCTATGGGCTCTGTGCTCGTCTGGGCTCGGGGCTCGGCTCGAGGCTCAGCTCTGGGCTCGGCTCTGGACTCGGCTCTAGGCTGGGCTCGAGGCTCGGCTCTGGGCTTGTCTGCTCTCGGCTTTGGGCTGGGCTCAGGGATCGGCTCTGCTCTTGGCTCGGCTCGAGGCTCAGATCGCGCCCGACTCTGGGCTCGGCTCTGGACTCGGCTCGGCTCTAGGCTGGGCTCGGGGCTCGGATCTGGGTTCGGCTCTGGACTCGGGTCGCCTCGGCTCTAGGCTAGGCTTGGGGATTGTCTCGGGGCTCGTCTCGAGGCTCGGCTCTGGTCTCTGTGCTCGGCTGGGCTCGGGGCTCGGCTCTGGGCTCGGCTCTGGGCTCGGCTCTAGGCTGGGCTCTGGCATCGTCTCGGCTCTAGGCTGGGCTCGGGGCTCGGATCTGGGTTCGGCTCTGGACTCGGCTCGCCTCGGCTCTAGGCTAACTCGGGGCTCGGATCTGGGTTCGGCTCTGGACTTGTCTCGCCTCGGCTCTAGGCTGGGCTTGGGGATTGTCTCGGGGCTCGTCTTGAGGCTCGGCTATGGGCTCTGTGCTCGTCTGGGCTCGGGGCTCGGCTCGAGGCTCAGCTCTGGGCTCGGCTCTGGACTCGGCTCTAGGCTGGGCTCGAGGCTCGGCTCTGGGCTTGTCTGCAATCGGCTTTGGGCTGGGCTCGGGGATCGGCTCTGCTCTTGGCTCGGCTCGAGTCTCAGATAGCGCCCGACTCTGGGCGCAGCTCTGGACTCGGCTCGGCTCTAGGCTGGGCTCGGGGCTCGGATCTGGGTTCGGCTCTGGACTCGGCTCGCCTCGGCTCTAGGCTGGGCTTGGGGATTGTCTCGGGGCTCGTCTCGAGGCTCGGCACTGGGCTCTGTGCTCGGTTGGGCTCGGGGCTCGGCTCGAGGCTCGGCTCTGGGCTCGGCTCTAGGCTGGGCTCTGGCCTCGCCTCGGCTCTAGGCTGGGCTCGGGGCTCGGATCTGGGTTCGGCTCTGGACTCGGCTCGCCTCGGCTCTAGGCTGGGTTTGGGGATTGTCTCGGGGCTCGTCTTGAGGCTCGGCTATGGGCTCTGTGTTCGGCTGGGCTCGGGGCTCGGCTCGAGGCTCGGCTCTGGGCTCGGCTCTGGACTCAGCTCTAGGCTGGGCTCGAGGCTCGGCTCTGGGCTTGTCTGCTCTCGGCTTTGGACTGGGCTCAGGGATCGGCTCTGCTCTTGGCTCGGCTCGAGGCTCAGATCGCGCCCGACTCTGGGCTCGGCTCTGGACTCGGCTCGGCTCTAGGCTGGGCTCGGGGCTCGGATCTGGGTTCGGCTCTGGACTCGGCTCGCCTCGGCTCTAGGCTAGGCTTGGGGATTGTCTCGGGGCTCGTCTCGAGGCTCGGCTCTGGGCTCTGTGTTCGGCTGGGCTCGGGCCTCGGCTCTGGGCTCGGCTCTGGGCTCGGCTCTAGGCTGGGCTCTGGCCTCGTCTCGGCTCTAGGCTGGGCTCGGGGCTCGGATCTGGGTTCGGCTCTGGACTCGGCTTGCCTCGGCTCTAGGCTGACTCGGGGCTCGGATCTGGGTTCGGCTCTGGACTCGGCTCGCCTCGTCTCTAGGCTGTGCTCTGGGCTCGTCTCGGCTGTAGGCTGTGCTCGGGTCTCGGCTCTAGGCTTGTCTCCTCTCGGCTTTGGGCTGAGCTCAGGGATCAGCTCCGCTCTTGGCTCGGCTCGAGGGTCGTTTCCGTGCCGGGCTCTGGGCTCGGCTCTGCTCGGCTCTGAGTTGGACTCGGCGATCGACCCTGGACTCTGCTCGAGGCTCGGCTCTGGACTGGGCTCGTTGTTCGGCTCTGGGCTGAGCTAGTGTATCGGCTCTGGGCTCTGGATCGGCTTGGAACTTGGCGAGGCGAGGCTCGAGGCAGGGCTCTTGGTTCGGCTGGGCTCGGGGCTCGGCTCGCGCCCGACTCTGGGCTCGGCTCTGGACTCGGCTCAGCTCTAGGCTTGGCTCGGGGCTCGGCTCGAGGCTCGGCTCTGGACTCGGCTCGCCTCTGCTCTAGGCTGGGCTTGGGGATTGTCTCGGGTCTCGTCTCGAGGATCGGCTCTGGGCTCTGTGCTCGGCTGGGCTCGGGGCTCGGCTCGAGGCTCGGCTCTGGCACGCCTCTAGGCTGTGCTCTGGGTTCGGGGCTCGGCTCGAGGCTCGTCTCTAGGCTGTGCTCTGGGTTCGTCTCGGCTCTAGGCTGGGCTCTGGGCTCGACTCTAGGCTGGGATCGGGTCTCGGCTCTGGGCTCGGTTCTGGACTCGGCTCTAGGCTGGGATCGAGGCTCGGCTCTGGACTTGTCTTCTCTCGGCTTTGGGCTGAGCTCAGGGATCGGCTCTGCTCTTGGCTCGGCTCGAGGCTCAGACCTTGCCCGACTCTGGGCTCGGCTCTGGACTCGGCTCGGCTCTAGGCTGGGCTCGGGGCTCGGATCTGGGTTCGGCTCTGGACTCGGCTCGCCTCGGCTCTAGGCTGGGCTTGGGGATTGTCTCGGGGCTCGTCTCGAGGCTCGGCTCTGGGCTCTGTGCTCGGCTGGGCTCGGGGCTCGGCTCGAGGCTCGGCTCTGGGCTCGGCTCTGGACTCGGTTCTAGGCTGGGCTCGAGGCTCGGATCTCGGTTCAGCTCTGGACTCGGCTCGCCTCGGCTCTAGGCTGGGCTTGGGGATTGTCTCGGGGCTCGTCTCGAGGCTCGGCTCTGGGCTCTGTGCACGGCTGCCTCGGGGCTCGGCTCGAGGCTCGGCTCAGGGCTCGGCTCTGGACTCGGTTCTAGGCTGGGGTCGAGGCTCGGCTCGAGACTCGGCTCGGCTCTAGGCTGGGCTCGGGGCACGGATCTGTGTTCGGCTCTGGACTCAGCTCGCCTCGGCTCTAGGCTGGGCTTGGGGATTGTCTCGGGGCTCGTCTCGAGGCTCGGCTCTGTGCTCTGTGTTCGGCTGGGCTCGGGGCTCGGCTCGAGGCTCGGCTCTGGGCTCGGCGCTGGGATCGGCTCTAGGCTGGGCTCTAGCCTCGGCTCGGCTCTAGGCTCTGCTCGTTGCTCGGCTCTGGGCTCGGCTCTGGACACGGATCTAGGCTGGGCTCGAGGCTCGGCTCTGGGCTTGTCTGCTCTCGGCTCTATGCTGGGCTCGTGGCTCTCCTCTGGGCTCGTCTCTGGACTCGGTTCTAGGCTGGGCTCGAGGCTCGGCTCTGGACTCGGCTCGGCTCTAGGCTGGGCTCGGGGCTCGGATCTGGGTTCGGCTCTGGACTCGGCTCGACTCGGCTCTAGGCTGGGCTTGGGGATTGTCTCGGGGCTCGTCTCGAGGCTCGGCTCTGGGCTCTGTGCTCGGCTGGGCTCGGGGCTCGGCTCGAGGCTCGGCTCTGGGCTCGGCTCTGGACTCGGTTCTAGGCTGGGCTCGAGGCTCGGATCTCGGTTCAGCTCTGGACTCGGCTCGCCTCGGCTCTAGGCTGGGCTTGGGGATTGTCTCGGGGCTCGTCTCGAGGCTCGGCTCTGGGCTCTGTGCACGGCTGCCTCGGGGCTCGGCTCGAGGCTCGGCTCAGGGCTCGGCTCTGGACTCGGTTCTAGGCTGGGGTCGAGGCTCGGCTCGAGACTCGGCTCGGCTCTAGGCTGGGCTCGGGGCACGGATCTGTGTTCGGCTCTGGACTCAGCTCGCCTCGGCTCTAGGCTGGGCTTGGGGATTGTCTCGGGGCTCGTCTCGAGGCTCGGCTCTGTGCTCTGTGTTCGGCTGGGCTCGGGGCTCGGCTCGAGGCTCGGCTCTGGGCTCGGCGCTGGGATCGGCTCTAGGCTGGGCTCTAGCCTCGGCTCGGCTCTAGGCTCTGCTCGTTGCTCGGCTCTGGGCTCGGCTCTGGACACGGATCTAGGCTGGGCTCTGGCCTCGGCTCGGCTCTAGGCTCTGCTCGTTGCTCTCCTCTGGGCTCGTCTCTGGACTCGGTTCTAGGCTGGGCTCGAGGCTCGGCTCTGGACTCGGCTCGGCTCTAGGCTGGGCTCGGGGCTCGGATCTGGGTTCGGCTCTGGACTCGGCTCGACTCGGCTCTAGGCTGGGCTTGGGGATTGTCTCGGGGCTCGTCTCGAGGCTCGGCTCTGGGCTCTGTGCTCGGCTGTGCTCGGGGCTCGGCTCGAGGCTCGGCTCTGGGCTCGGCTCTGGACTCGGCTCGGCTCTAGGCTGGGCTCGGGGCTCGGATCTGGGTTCGGCTCTGGACTCGGCTCGCCTCGGCTCTAGGCTGGGCTTGGGGATTGTCTCGGGGCTCGTCTCGAGGCTCGGCTCTGGGCTCTGTGCTCGGCTGGGCTCGGGGCTCGTCTCGAGGCTCGGCTCTGGGATCGGCTCTAGGCTGGGCTCGGGGCTCGTATCTGGGTTCGGCTCTGGACTCGGCTCGCCTCGGCTCTAGGCTGCGCTTGGGGATTGTCTCGGGGCTCGTCTCGAGGCTCGGCTCTGGGCTCTGTGCTCGGCTGGGCTCGGGGCTCGGCTCGAGGCTCGGCTCTGGGCTCGGCTCTGGACTCAGCTCGAGGCTGGGCTCGAGGCTCAGCTCTTGGCTTGTCTTCTCTCAGCTTTGGGCTGAGCTCAGGGATCGGCTCTACTCTTAGCTCGGCTCGAGGCTCAGATCGCGCCCGACTCTCGGCTCGGCTCTGGGCTCTGTGCTCGGCTGGGCTCGGGGCTCGGCTCGAGGCTCGGCTCTGGGCTCGGCTCTAGGCTGGGCTCTGGCCTCGGCTCGGCTCTATGCTCTGCTCGTGGCTCGGCTCTGGGCTCGGGTCTGGACTCGGATGTAGGCTGGGCTCGAGGCTCGGCTCTGGGCTTGTCTGCTCTCGGCTCTAGGCTGGGCTAGTGGCTCTGCTCTGGGCTCGACTCTGGACTCGGTTCTAGGCTGGGCTCGAGGCTCGGCTCTGGACTCGGCTCGGCTCTAGGCTGGGCTCGGGGCTCGGATCTGTCTTCGGCTCTGGACTCGGCTCGACTCGGCTCTAGGCTGGGCTTGGGGATTGTCTTGGGCCTCGTCTCGAGGCTCGGCTCTGTGCTCTGTGTTCGGCTGGGCTCGGGGCTCGGCTCGAGGTTCGGCTCTGGGCTCGGCTCTAGGCTGGGCTCTAGCCTCGGCTCGGCTCTAGGCTGGGCTTGGGGCTCGGCTCTGGGCTTTTCTGCTGTTGGCTCTAGGCTGGGCTAGTGGCTCTGCTCTGGGCTCGACTCTGGACTCGGTTCTAGGCTGGGCTCGAGGCTCGACTCTGGACTCGGCTCGGCTCTAGGCTGGGCTCGGGGCTCGGATCTGTCTTCGGCTCTGGACTCGGCTCGACTCGGCTCTAGGCTGGGCTTGGGGATTGTCTTGGGCCTCGTCTCGAGGCTCGGCTCTGTGCTCTGTGTTCGGCTCGGATCTAGGCTCTGCTCGTGGCTCGGCTCTGGGCTCGGGTCTGGACTCGGATCTAGGCTGGGCTCGAGGCTCGGCTCTGGGCTTATCTGCTCTCGGCTCTAGGCTGGGCTCGTGGCTCTGCTCTGGGCTCGTCTCTGGACTCGGTTCTAGGCTGGGGTCGAGGCTCGGCTCGAGACTTGGCTCGGCTCTAGGCTGGGCTCGGGGCACGGATCTGTGTTCGGCTCTGGACTCGGCTCGACTCGGCTCTAGGCTGGGCTTGGGGATTGTCTCGGGGCTCGTCTCGAGGCTCGGCTCAATACTCGGCTCTGGGCTCGCCTCTAGACTGGGCTCTGGCTCGGCTCGGCTCTAGGCAGGGCTCGGGGCTCGGATCTGGGTTCGGCTCGGGCCTCGACTCGCCTCGGCTCTAGGCTGGGCTTGGGGATTTTCTCGGGGCTCGTCTCGAGGCTCGGCTCTGGGCTCTGTGCTTGGCCGGGCTCGGGGCTCGGCTCGAGGCTCGGCTCTATGCTCGTCTCTAGGCTGGGCTCTGGGCTCGGCTCAGCTCTAGGCTGGGCTGGGGGCTCGGATCTGCGTTCGGCTCTGGACTCGGCTCGCCTCGGCTCTAGGCTGGGCTTGGGGATTGTCTCGGGGCTCGTCTCGAGGCTCGGCTCTGGGCTCTGTGCTCGGCTGGGCTCGAGGCTAGGCTCGAGGCTCTTCTCTGGGCTCGTCTCTAGGCTGGGCTCTGAGTTCTGTTCTCGGCTGGGCTTGGGGCTCGGCTCGAGGCTCGGCTCTGTGCTCGGCTCTGGACTCGGCTCTAGGCTGGGCTCGAGGCTCGGCTCTGGGCTTGTCTGCAATCGGCTTTGGGTTAGGCTCAGGTATCGGCTCTGCTCTTGGCTCGGCTCGAGGCTCAGATCGCGCCTGAACCTGGGCTCGGCTCTGTACTCGGCTCGGCTCTAGGCTGGGCTCGGGGCTCGGATCTGGGTTCGGCTCTGGACTCGGCTCGCCTCGGCTCTAGGCTGGGCTTGGGGATTGTCTCGGGGCTCGTCTCGAGGCTCGGCTCTGGGCTCTGTGTTCGGTAGGGGTCGGGGCTCGGCTCGAGGTTCGGCTCTGGGTTCGGCTCTGGACTCGGCTCGGCGTTGGGCTGGTCTCGGGGCTCGGATCTGGGTTCGGCTCTGGACTCGGCTCGCCTCGGCTCTAGGCTGGGCTTGGGGATTGTCTCGGGGCTCGTCTCGAGGCTCGGCTCTGTGCTCTGTGTTCAGCTGGGCTCGGGTCTCGATTCGAGGTTCGGCTCTGGGCTCGGCTCTAAGCTGGGCTCTAGACTGGGCTCTGGCTCGGCTCGCCTCTAGGCTGCGCTCGGGGCTCAGATCTGGATTCGGCTCTGGACACGGCTCGCCTCGGCTCTAGGCTGTGCTTGGGGATTGTCTTGGGCCTCGTCTCGAGGCTCGGCTCTGTGCTCTGTGTTCGGCTGGGCTCGGGGCTCGGCTCGAGGTTCGGCTGTGGGCTCGTCTCTAGACTGGGCTCTAGCCTCGGCTCGGCTCTAGGCTGGGCTCGGGGCTCGGATCTGGGTTCGGCTCTGGACTCGGCTCGGCTCTAGGCTGGGCTCGGGGATTGTCTCGGCTCTGGGCTCTGTGCTTGGCTGGGCTCGGGGCTCGGCTCGAGGCTCGGCTCTGGGCTCCACTCTGGACTCGGCTCTAGCCTGGGCTCGAGGCTCGGATCTGGGCTTGTCTGCTCTCGGCTTTGGGTTGGGCTCAGGTATCGGCTCTGCTCTTGGCTCGGCTCGAGGCTCAGATCGCGCCTGAATCTGGGCTCGGCTCTGGACTCGGCTCGGCTCTAGGCTGGGCTCGGGGCTCGGATCTGGGTTCGGCTCTGGACTCGGCTCGCCTCGGCTCTAGGCTGGGCTTGGAGATTGTCTCGGGGCTCCTCTCGAGTCTCGGCTCTGGGCTCTGTGCTCGGCTGGGCTCGGGGCTCGGCTCGAGGCTTGGCTGTGGGCTCGGCTCTGGACTCGGCTCGACTTTGGGCTGCGCTCGGGGCTCGGATCTGGGTTCGGCTCTGGATTCGGCTCGCCTCGGCTCTAGGCTGGGCTCGGGGCTTGGCTCGAGGCTCGGCTCTGGGCTCGGCTCTGGACTCGGCTCTATTCTGGGCTCGAGGCTCGGCTCAGGGCTTGTCTGCTCTCGGCTTTGAGCTGGGCTCAGGGATCTGCTCTGCTATTGACTCGGCTCGAGGCTCCGATCGCGCCCGACTCTGGGCTCTGCTCTGGACTCGGCTCGGCTCTAGGCTGCGTTTGGGGCTCGGATCTGGGTTCGGCTCTGGACTCGGCTCGCCTCGGCTCTAGGCTGGGCTTGAGGATTGTCTCGGTGCTCGTCTCGAGGCTCTGCTCTGGGCTCTGTGCTCGGCTGGGCTCGGGGCTCGGCTCGAGGCTCGGCTCTGGGCTCGGCTCTAGGCTGGGCTCTGAGCTCTGTGCTCGGCTGGGCTCGGGGCTCGGCTCGAGGCTCGGCTCAATACTCGGCTCTGGCCTCGCATCTAGGCTGGGCTCAGGGCTCGGATCTGTGTTCGGCTCTGGACTCGGCTCGACTCGGCTCTAGGCTGGGCTTGGGGATTGTGTCGGGGCTCGTCTCGAGGCTCGGCTCTGGGCTCTGTGCTCGGCTGGGCTCGGTGCTCGGCTCGAGGCTCGGCTCTGGGCTCGGCTCTGGACTCGGCTCGACTCTAGGCTGGGCTCGGGGCTCGGATCTGGGTTCGGCTCTGGACTCGGCTCGCCTCGGCTCTAGGCTGGGATTGGGGATTGTCTCGGGGCTCGTCTCGAGGCTCGGCTCTGGGCTCTGAGCTCGGCTGGGCTCTGGGCTCGGCTCGAGGCTCGGCTCTGGGCTCGGCTCTAGGCTGGGCTCTAGACTGGGCTCTGGCTCGGCTCGCCTCTAGGCTGGGCTCGGGGCTCGGATCTGGGTTCGGCTCTGGACTCGGCTCGCCTCGGCTCTAGGCTGGGCTTGGGGATTGTCTCTGGTCTCGTCTCGAGGCTCGGCTCTGGCTCTATGCTCGGCTGGGCTCGGGGCTCGGCTCGAGGCTCGGCTCAATACTCGGCTCTGGGCTCGCGTCTAGGCTGGGCTTTTAGCTCGGCTCGGCTCTAGGCTGGGCTCGGGTCTCGGATCTGGGTTCGGTTCTGGTCTCGGCTAGCCTCGGCTCTAGGCTGGGCTTGGGGATTGTCTTGGGGCTCGTCTGGAGGCTCGCCTCTGGGCTCTGTGCTCGGCTGGCTCGGGGCTCAGCTCGAGGCTCGGCTCTGGGCTCGGCTCTGGACTCGGATCGGCTCTAGGCTGGGCTCGGGGCTCGGATCTGGGTTCGGCTCTGGACTCGGCTCGCCTCGGCTCTAGGCTGGGCTTGGGGATTGTCTCGGGGCTCATCTCGAGGCTCAGCTCTGGTCTCTGTGCTCGGCTGGGCTCGGTGCTCGGCTCGAGGCTCGGCTCTGGGCTCGGCTCTGGACTCGGCTCTAGTCTGGGCTCGAGGCTCGGCTCAGGGCTTGTCTGCTCTCGGCTTTGAGCTGGGCTCAGGGATCTGCTCTGCTATTGCCTCGGCTCGAGGCTCTGATGGCGCCCGACTCTGGGCTCTGCTCTGGACTCGGCTCGGCTCTAGGCTGCGTTTGGGGCTCGGATCTGGGTTCGGCTCTGGACTCGGCTCGCCTCGGCTCTAGGCTGGGCTTGAGGATTGTCTCGGTGCTCGTCTCGAGGCTCGGCTCTGGGCTCGGCTCTGGACTCGGCTCGGCTCTAGGCTGGGCTCGGGGCTAGGATCTGGGTTCGGCTCTGGACTCGGCTCGCCTCGGCTCTAGGCTGGGCTTGGGGATCGTCTCGGGGCTCGTCTCGAGGCTCGGCTCTGTGCTCTGTGTTCGGCTGGGATTCGGGGCTCGGCTCGAGGCTCGGCTCTGGGCTCGGCTCTAGGCTGGGCTCTAGCCTCGGCTCGGCTCTAGGCTGGGCTCGGGGCTCGGATCTGGATTCGGCTCGGGCCTCGACTCGCCTCGGCTCTAGGCTGGGCTTGGGGATTTTCTCGGGGCTCGTCTCGAGGCTCGGCTCTGGGATCTGTGCTCGGCCGGGCTCGGGGCTCGGCTCGAGGCTCAGCTCTGTGCTCGTCTCTAGGCTGGGCTCTGGGCTCGACTCGGCTCTAGGCTGGGCTTGGGGATTGTCTCGGGGCTCGTCTCGAGGCTCGGCTCTGTGCTTTGTGTTCGGCTGGGCTCGGGGCTCGGATCTGGGTTCGGCTCTGGACTCGGCTCGCCTCGGCTCTAGGCTGGGCTTGGGGATTGTCTCGGGGCTCGTCTCGAGGCTCGGGTCTGTGCTCTGTGTTCGGCTGGGCTCGGGGCTCGGCTCGAGGCTCGGCTCTGGGCTCGGCTCTAGGCTGGGCTCTAGCCTCGGCTCGGCTCTAGGCTGGGCTCGGGGCTCAGATCTGGATTCGGCTCGGGCCTCGACTCGCCTCGGCTCTAGGCTGGGCTTGGGGATTTTCTCGGGGCTCGTCTCCAGGCTCGGCTCTGGGCTCTGTGCTCGGCCGGGCTCGGGGCTCGGCTCGAGGCTCGGCTCTGGGCTCGGCTCTAGGCTGGGCTCTAGCCTCGGCTCGGCTCTAGGCTCTGCTCGTTGCTCGGCTCTGGTCTCGGCTCTGGACACGGATCTAGGCTGGGCTCGAGGCTCGGCTCTGGGCTTGTCTGCTCTCGGCTCTAGGCTGGGCTCGTGGCTCTCCTCTGGGCTCGTCTCTGGACTCGGTTCTAGGCTGGGCTCGAGGCTCGGCTCTGGACTCGGCTCGGCTCTAGGCTGGGCTCGGGGCTCGGATCTGGGTTCGGCTCTGGACTCGGCTCGGCTCTAGGCTGGGCTTGGGGATTGTCTCGGGGCTCGTCTCGAGGCTCGGCTCTGGGCTCTGTGCTTGGCTGGGCTCGGGGCTCGGCTCGAGGCTCGGCTCTGGGCTCGGCTCTGGACTCAGCTCTAGGCTGGGCTCGAGGCTCGGCTCAGGGCTTGTCTGCTCTCGGCTTTGAGCTGGGCTCAGGGATCTCCTCTGCTCTTGGCTCGTCTCGAGGCTCCGATCGCGCCGGACTCTGGGCTCTGCTCTGGACTCGGTTCGGCTCTAGGCTGCGCTTGGGGCTCGGATCTGGGTTCGGCTCTGGACTCGGCTCGCCTCGGCTCTAGGCTGGGCTTGGGGATTGTCTCGGGGCTCGTCTCGAGGCTTGGCTCTGAGCTCTGTGCTCGGCTGGGCTCGGGGATTGGCTCGAGGCTCGGCTCAATACTCGGCTCTGGGCTCTCCTCTAGGCTGGGCTCTAGCCTCGGCTCAGCTCTAGGCTGGGCTCGGGGCTCGGATCTGTGTTCGGCTCTGGACTCGGCTCGCCTCGGCTCTAGGCTGGGCTTGGGGATTGTCTCGGGGCTCGTCTCGAGGCTCGGCTCTGGGCTCTGTGCTCGGCTGGGCTCGGGGCTCGGCTCGAGGCTCGGCTCTGGGCTCGGCTCTGGACTCGGCTCGGCTCTAGGCTGGGCTCGGGGCTCGGATCTGGGTTCGGCTCTGGACTCGGCTCGCCTCGGCTCTAGGCTGGGCTTGGGGATTGTCTCGGGGCTCGTCTCGAGGCTCGGCTCTGGGCTCTGTGTCGGCTGGGCTCGGGTCTCGTCTCGAGGCTCGGCTCTGGGCTCGGCTCTGGACTCAGCTCGAGGCTGGGCTCGAGACTCGGCTCTTGGCTTGTCTTCTCTCAGCTTTGGGCTGAGCTCAGGGATCGGCTCTACTCTTAGCTCGGCTCGAGGGTCAGATCGCGCCCGACTCTCGGCTCGGCTCTGGGCTCTGTGCTCGGCTGGGCTCGGGGCTCGTCTCGAGGCTCGGCTCTGGGCTCGGCTCTAGGCTGGGCTCTGGCCTCGGCTCGGCTCTAGGCTCTGCTCGTGGCTCGGCTCTGGGATCGGGTCTGGACTCGGATCTAGGCTTTGCTCGAGGCTCGGCTCTGGGCTTGTCTGCTCTCGGCTCTAGGCTGGGCTAGTGGCTCTGCTCTGGGCTCGACTCTGGACTCGCTTCTAGGCTGGGCTCGAGGCTCGGCTCTGGACTCGGCTCGGCTCTAGGCTGGGCTCGGGGCTCGGATCTGTCTTCGGCTCTGGACTCGGCTCGCCTCGGCTCTAGGCTGGGCTTGGGGATTGTCTTGGGCCTCGTCTCGAGGCTCGGCTCTGTGCTCTGTGTTTGGCTGGGCTCGGGGCTCGGCTCGAGGTTCGGCTCTGGGCTCGGCTCTAGGCTGGGCTCTAGCCTCGGCTCGGCTCTAGTCTGGGCTCGGGTCTCGGCTCTGGGCTTGTCTGCTCTCGGCTCTAGGCTGGGCTAGTGGCTCTGCTCTGGGCTCGACTCTGGACTCGGTTCTAGGCTGGGCTCGAGGCTCGGCTGTGGACTCGGCTCGGCTCTAGGCTGGGCTCGGGGATTGTCTCTGGTCTCGTCTCGAGGCTCGGCTCTGGCTCTATGCTCGGCTGGGCTCGGGGCTCGGCTCGAGGCTCGGCTCAATACTCGGCTCTGGGCTCGCGTCTAGGCTGGGCTTTTAGCTCGGCTCGGCTCTAGGCTGGGCTCGGGTCTCGGATCTGGGTTCGGTTCTGGTCTCGGCTAGCCTCGGCTCTAGGCTGGGCTTGGGGATTGTCTTGGGGCTCGTCTGGAGGCTCGCCTCTGGGCTCTGTGCTCGGCTGGCTCGGGGCTCAGCTCGAGGCTCGGCTCTGGGCTCGGCTCTGGACTCAGCTCGAGGCTGGGCTCGAGACTCGGCTCTTGGCTTGTCTTCTCTCAGCTTTGGGCTGAGCTCAGGGATCGGCTCTACTCTTAGCTCGGCTCGAGGGTCAGATCGCGCCCGACTCTCGGCTCGGCTCTGGGCTCGGCTCTAGGCTGGGCTCTAGCCTCGGCTCGGCTCTAGTCTGGGCTCGGGTCTCGGCTCTGGGCTTGTCTGCTCTCGGCTCTAGGCTGGGCTAGTGGCTCTGCTCTGGGCTCGACTCTGGACTCGGTTCTAGGCTGGGCTCGAGGCTCGGCTGTGGACTCGGCTCGGCTCTAGGCTGGGCTCGGGGCTCGGATCTGTCTTCGGCTCTGGACTCGGCTCGACTCGACTCTAGGCTGGGCTTGGGGATTGTCTTGGGCCTCGTCTCGAGGCTCGGCTCTGTGCTCTGTGTTCGGCTCGGATCTAGGCTCTGCTCGAGGCTCGGCTCTGGGCTCGGTTCTGGACTCGGATCTAGGCTGGGCTCGAGGCTCGGCTCTGGGCTTGTCTGCTCTCGGCTCTAGGCTGGGCTCGTGGCTCTGCTCTGGGCTCGTCTCTGGACTCGGTTCTAGGCTGGGGTCGAGGCTCGGCTCGAGACTCGGCTAGGCTCTAGGGTGGGCTCGGGGCACGGATCTGTGTTCGGCTCTGGACTCGGCTCGACTCGGCTCTAGGCTGGGCTTGGGGATTGTCTCGGGGCTATTCTCGAGGCTCGGCTCAATACTCGGCTCTGGGCTCGCCTCTAGACTGGGCTCTGGCTCGGCTCGGCTCTAGGCTGGGCTCGGGGCTCGGATCTGGATTCGGCTCGGGCCTCGACTCGCCTCGGCTCTAGGCTGGGATTGGGGATTTTCTCGGGGCTCGTCTCGAGGCTCGGCTCTGGGCTCTGTGCTCGGCCGGGCTCGGGGCTCGGCTCGAGGCTCGGCTCTGTGCTTGTCTCTAGGCTGGGCTCTGAGCTCGGCTCGGCTCTAGGCTGGGCTGGGGGCTCGGATCTGGGTTCGGCTCTGGACTCAGCTCGCCTCGGCTCTAGGCTGGGCTTGGGGATTGTCTCGGGGCTTGTCTCGAGGCTCGGCTCTGGGCTCTGTGGTCGGCTGGGCTCGAGGCTAGGCTCGAGGCTCTTCTCTGGGCTCGTCTCTAGGCTGGGCTCTGAGCTCTGTGCTCGGCTGGGCTTGGGGCTCGGCTCGAGGCTCGGCTCTGTGCTCGGCTCTGGACTCGGCTGTAGGCTGGGCTCGAGGCTCGTCTCTGGGCTTGTCTGCAATCGGCTTTGGGTTAGGCTCAGGTATCGGCTCTGCTCCTGGCTCGGCTCGAGGCTCAGATCGCGCCTGAACCTGGGCTCGGCTCTGGACACGGCTCGGCTCTAGGCTGGGCTCGGGGCTCGGATCTGGGTTCGGCTCTGGACTCAGCTCGCCTCGGCTCTAGGCTGGGCTTGGGGATTGTCTCGGGGCTCGTCTCGAGGCTCGGCTCTGTGCTCTGTGTTCGGCTGGGCTCGGGGCTCGGCTCGAGGCTCGGCTCTGGGCACGGCTCTAGGCTGGGCTCTGGGCTCGGCTCGGCTCTAGGCTCTGCTCGTTGCTCGGCTCTGGTCTCGGCTCTGGACACGGATCTAGGCTGGGATCGAGGCTCGGCTCTGGGCTTGTATGCTCTCGGCTCTAGGCTGGGCTCGTGGCTCTCCTCTGGGCTCGTCTCTGGACTCGGTTCTAGGATGGGCTCGAGGCTCGGCTCTGGACTCGGCTCGGCTCTAGGCTGGGCTCGGGGCTCGGATCTGGGTTCGGCTCTGGACTCGGATCGACTCGGCTCTAGGCTGGGCTTGGGGATTGTCTCGGGGGTCGTCTCGAGGCTCGGCTCTGGGCTCTGTGCTCGGCTGGGCTCGGGGCTCGGCTCGAGGCTCGTCTCAATACTCGGCTCTGGGATCACCTCTAGCCTGGGCTTGGCTCTAGGCTCTGCTCGTTGCTCGGCTCTGGGCTCGGCTCTGGACACGGATCTAGGCTGGGCTCGAGGCTCGGCTCTGGGCTTGTCTGCTCTCGGCTCTAGGCTGGGCTCGTGGCTGTGCTCTGGGCTCGTCTCTGGACTCGGCTCGAGGCTTGGCTCTGGGCTCGGCTCTGGACTCGGCTCGGCTTTGGGCTGCGCTCGGGGCTCGGATCTGGGTTCGGCTCTAGATTCGGCTCGCCTCGGCTCTAGGCTGGGCTTGGGGATTGTCTCGGGGCTCGTCTCGAGGCTCGGCTCTGGGCTCTGTGCTCGGCTGGGCTCGGGGCTCGGCTCGAGGCTCGGCTTTGGGCTCGGCTCTGGACTCGGCTCTAGTCTGGGCTCGAGGCTCGGCTCAGGGCTTGTCTGCTCTCGGCTTTGAGCTGGGCTCAGGGATCTGCTCTGCTATTGACTCGGCTCGAGGCTCCGATCGCGCCCGACTCTGGGCTCTGCTCTGGAATTGGCTCGGCTCTAGGCTGCGTTTGGGGCTCGGATCTGGGTTCGTCTCTGGACTCGGCTCGCCTCTGCTCTAGGCTGGGCTTGGGGATTGTCTCGGGTCTCGTCTCGAGGATCGGCTCTGGGCTCTGTGCTCGGCTGGGCTCGGGGCTCGGCTCGAGGCTCGGCTCTGGCACGCCTCTAGGCTGTGCTCTGGGTTCGGGGCTCGGCTCGAGGCTCGTCTCTAGGCTGTGCTCTGGGTTCGTCTCGGCTCTAGGCTGGGCTCTGGGCTCGACTCTAGGCTGGGATCGGGTCTCGGCTCTGGGCTCGGTTCTGGACTCGGCTCTAGGCTGGGATCGAGGCTCGGCTCTGGACTTGTCTTCTCTCGGCTTTGGGCTGAGCTCAGGGATCGGCTCTGCTCTTGGCTCGGCTCGAGGCTCAGATCTTGCCCGACTCTGGGCTCGGCTCTGGACTCGGCTCGGCTCTAGGCTTGGCTCGGGGCTCGGATCTAGGTTCGGCTCTGGACTCGGCTCACCTCGGCTCTAGGCTGGGCTTGGGGATTGTCTCGGGGCTCGTCTTGAGGCTGGGCTATGGGCTCTGTGTTCGGCTGGGCTCGGGGCTCGGCTCGAGGCTCGGCTCTGGGCTCGGCTCTGGACTCGGCTCTAGGCTGGGCTCGAGGCTCGGCTCTGGGCTTGTCTGCTCTCGGCTTTGGGCTGGGCTCAGGGATCGGCTCTGCTCTTGGCTCGGCTCGAGGCTCAGATCGCGCCCGACTCTGGGCTCGGCTCGGCTCTAGGCTGGGCTCTGGGCTCGGATCTCGGTTCGGCTCTGGACTCGGCTTGCCTCGGCTCTACGCTGGGCTTGGGTATTGTCTCGGGGCTTGTCTCGAATCTCGGCACTGGGCTCTGTGCTGGGCTGTGCTCGGGGCTCGGCTCGAGGCTCTGCACAGGGCTCGCTCTAGGCTGGGCTCCGGGCTCGGCTCGGCTCTAGGCTTGGCTCGGGGCTCGGATCTGGGTTCGGCTCTGGACTCGGCTCGCCTCGGCTCTAGGCTGGGCTTGGGGATTGTCTCGGGGCTCGTCTCGAGGCTTGGCTCTGGGCTCTGTGCTCGGCTGGGCTCGGGGCTCGGCTCTGTGCTCGGCTCTGGGCTGGGCTCCGGGCTCGGCTCGGCTCTAGGCTGGGCTCGGGGCTCGGATCTGGGTTTGGCTCTGGACTCGGCTCGCCTCGGCAATAGGCTGGGCTTGGGGATTGTCTCGGGGCTCGTCTCGAGGCTCGGCTCTGGTCTCTGTGCTCGGCTGGGCTAGGGGCTCGGCTCGAGGCTCGGCTCTGGACTCGGCTCTAGGCTGGGCTCTGGCCTCGTATCGGCTCTAGGCTGGGCTCGGGGCTCGGATCTGGGTTCGGCTCTGGACTCGGCTCGCCTCGGCTCTAGGCTGGGCTCGGGGCTCGGATCTGGGTTCGGCTCTGGACTCGGCTCGCCTCGGCTCTAGGCTGGGCTTGGGGATTGTCTCGGGGCTCGTCTTGAGGCTCGGCTATGGGCTCTGTGCTCGTCTGGGCTCGGGGCTCGGCTCGAGGCTCAGCTCTGGGCTCGGCTCTGGACTCGGCTCTAGGCTGGGCTCGAGGCTCTAGGCTGGGCTCGGGGCTCGGATCTGGGTTCGGCTCTGGACTCGGCTCGCCTCGGCTCTAGGCTGGGTTTGGGGATTGTCTCGGGGCTCGTCTTGAGGCTCGGCTATGGGGTCTGTGTTCGGCTGGGCTCGGGGCTCGGCTCGAGGCTCGGCTCTGGGCTCGGCTCTGGACTCAGCTCTAGGCTGGGCTCGAGGCTCGGCTCTGGGCTTGTCTGCTCTCGGCTTTGGGCTGGGCTCAGGGATCGGCTCTGCTCTTGGCTCGGCTCGAGTCTCAGATCGCGACCGACTCTGGGCTCGGCTCTGGACTCGGCTCGGCCCTAGGCTGGGCTCGGGGCTCGGATCTGGGTTCGGCTCTGGACTCGGCTCGCCTCGGCTCTAGGCTGGGCTTGAGGATTGTCTCGGTGCTCGTCTCGAGGCTCTGCTCTGGGCTCTGTGCTCGGCTGGGCTCGGGGCTCGGCTCGAGGCTCGGCTCTGGGCTCGGCTCTAGGCTGGGCTCTGAGCTCTGTGCTCGGCTGGGCTCGGGGCTCGGCTCGAGGCTCGGCTCAATACTCGGCTCTGGCCTCGCATCTAGGCTGGGCTCAGGGCTCGGATCTGTGTTCGGCTCTGGACTCGGCTCGACTCGGCTCTAGGCTGGGCTTGGGGATTGTGTCGGGGCTCGTCTCGAGGCTCGGCTCTGGGCTCTGTGCTCGGCTGGGCTCGGTGCTCGGCTCGAGGCTCGGCTCTGGGCTCGGCTCTGGACTCGGCTCGACTCTAGGCTGGGCTCGGGGCTCGGATCTGGGTTCGGCTCTGGACTCGGCTCGCCTCGGCTCTAGGCTGGGATTGGGGATTGTCTCGGGGCTCGTCTCGAGGCTCGGCTCTGGGCTCTGAGCTCGGCTGGGCTCTGGGCTCGGCTCGAGGCTCGGCTCTGGGCTCGGCTCTAGGCTGGGCTCTAGACTGGGCTCTGGCTCGGCTCGCCTCTAGGCTGGGCTCGGGGCTCGGATCTGGGTTCGGCTCTGGACTCGGCTCGCCTCGGCTCTAGGCTGGGCTTGGGGATTGTCTCTGGTCTCGTCTCGAGGCTCGGCTCTGGCTCTATGCTCGGCTGGGCTCGGGGCTCGGCTCGAGGCTCGGCTCAATACTCGGCTCTGGGCTCGCGTCTAGGCTGGGCTTTTAGCTCGGCTCGGCTCTAGGCTGGGCTCGGGTCTCGGATCTGGGTTCGGTTCTGGTCTCGGCTAGCCTCGGCTCTAGGCTGGGCTTGGGGATTGTCTTGGGGCTCGTCTGGAGGCTCGCCTCTGGGCTCTGTGCTCGGCTGGCTCGGGGCTCAGCTCGAGGCTCGGCTCTGGGCTCGGCTCTGGACTCGGATCGGCTCTAGGCTGGGCTCGGGGCTCGGATCTGGGTTCGGCTCTGGACTCGGCTCGCCTCGGCTCTAGGCTGGGCTTGGGGATTGTCTCGGGGCTCATCTCGAGGCTCAGCTCTGGTCTCTGTGCTCGGCTGGGCTCGGTGCTCGGCTCGAGGCTCGGCTCTGGGCTCGGCTCTGGACTCGGCTCTAGTCTGGGCTCGAGGCTCGGCTCAGGGCTTGTCTGCTCTCGGCTTTGAGCTGGGCTCAGGGATCTGCTCTGCTATTGCCTCGGCTCGAGGCTCTGATGGCGCCCGACTCTGGGCTCTGCTCTGGACTCGGCTCGGCTCTAGGCTGCGTTTGGGGCTCGGATCTGGGTTCGGCTCTGGACTCGGCTCGCCTCGGCTCTAGGCTGGGCTTGAGGATTGTCTCGGTGCTCGTCTCGAGGCTCGGCTCTGGGCTCGGCTCTGGACTCGGCTCGGCTCTAGGCTGGGCTCGGGGCTAGGATCTGGGTTCGGCTCTGGACTCGGCTCGCCTCGGCTCTAGGCTGGGCTTGGGGATCGTCTCGGGGCTCGTCTCGAGGCTCGGCTCTGTGCTCTGTGTTCGGCTGGGATTCGGGGCTCGGCTCGAGGCTCGGCTCTGGGCTCGGCTCTAGGCTGGGCTCTAGCCTCGGCTCGGCTCTAGGCTGGGCTCGGGGCTCGGATCTGGATTCGGCTCGGGCCTCGACTCGCCTCGGCTCTAGGCTGGGCTTGGGGATTTTCTCGGGGCTCGTCTCGAGGCTCGGCTCTGGGATCTGTGCTCGGCCGGGCTCGGGGCTCGGCTCGAGGCTCAGCTCTGTGCTCGTCTCTAGGCTGGGCTCTGGGCTCGACTCGGCTCTAGGCTGGGCTTGGGGATTGTCTCGGGGCTCGTCTCGAGGCTCGGCTCTGTGCTTTGTGTTCGGCTGGGCTCGGGGCTCGGATCTGGGTTCGGCTCTGGACTCGGCTCGCCTCGGCTCTAGGCTGGGCTTGGGGATTGTCTCGGGGCTCGTCTCGAGGCTCGGGTCTGTGCTCTGTGTTCGGCTGGGCTCGGGGCTCGGCTCGAGGCTCGGCTCTGGGCTCGGCTCTAGGCTGGGCTCTAGCCTCGGCTCGGCTCTAGGCTGGGCTCGGGGCTCAGATCTGGATTCGGCTCGGGCCTCGACTCGCCTCGGCTCTAGGCTGGGCTTGGGGATTTTCTCGGGGCTCGTCTCCAGGCTCGGCTCTGGGCTCTGTGCTCGGCCGGGCTCGGGGCTCGGCTCGAGGCTCGGCTCTGGGCTCGGCTCTAGGCTGGGCTCTAGCCTCGGCTCGGCTCTAGGCTCTGCTCGTTGCTCGGCTCTGGTCTCGGCTCTGGACACGGATCTAGGCTGGGCTCGAGGCTCGGCTCTGGGCTTGTCTGCTCTCGGCTCTAGGCTGGGCTCGTGGCTCTCCTCTGGGCTCGTCTCTGGACTCGGTTCTAGGCTGGGCTCGAGGCTCGGCTCTGGACTCGGCTCGGCTCTAGGCTGGGCTCGGGGCTCGGATCTGGGTTCGGCTCTGGACTCGGCTCGGCTCTAGGCTGGGCTTGGGGATTGTCTCGGGGCTCGTCTCGAGGCTCGGCTCTGGGCTCTGTGCTTGGCTGGGCTCGGGGCTCGGCTCGAGGCTCGGCTCTGGGCTCGGCTCTGGACTCAGCTCTAGGCTGGGCTCGAGGCTCGGCTCAGGGCTTGTCTGCTCTCGGCTTTGAGCTGGGCTCAGGGATCTCCTCTGCTCTTGGCTCGTCTCGAGGCTCCGATCGCGCCGGACTCTGGGCTCTGCTCTGGACTCGGTTCGGCTCTAGGCTGCGCTTGGGGCTCGGATCTGGGTTCGGCTCTGGACTCGGCTCGCCTCGGCTCTAGGCTGGGCTTGGGGATTGTCTCGGGGCTCGTCTCGAGGCTTGGCTCTGAGCTCTGTGCTCGGCTGGGCTCGGGGATTGGCTCGAGGCTCGGCTCAATACTCGGCTCTGGGCTCTCCTCTAGGCTGGGCTCTAGCCTCGGCTCAGCTCTAGGCTGGGCTCGGGGCTCGGATCTGTGTTCGGCTCTGGACTCGGCTCGCCTCGGCTCTAGGCTGGGCTTGGGGATTGTCTCGGGGCTCGTCTCGAGGCTCGGCTCTGGGCTCTGTGCTCGGCTGGGCTCGGGGCTCGGCTCGAGGCTCGGCTCTGGGCTCGGCTCTGGACTCGGCTCGGCTCTAGGCTGGGCTCGGGGCTCGGATCTGGGTTCGGCTCTGGACTCGGCTCGCCTCGGCTCTAGGCTGGGCTTGGGGATTGTCTCGGGGCTCGTCTCGAGGCTCGGCTCTGGGCTCTGTGTCGGCTGGGCTCGGGTCTCGTCTCGAGGCTCGGCTCTGGGCTCGGCTCTGGACTCAGCTCGAGGCTGGGCTCGAGACTCGGCTCTTGGCTTGTCTTCTCTCAGCTTTGGGCTGAGCTCAGGGATCGGCTCTACTCTTAGCTCGGCTCGAGGGTCAGATCGCGCCCGACTCTCGGCTCGGCTCTGGGCTCTGTGCTCGGCTGGGCTCGGGGCTCGTCTCGAGGCTCGGCTCTGGGCTCGGCTCTAGGCTGGGCTCTGGCCTCGGCTCGGCTCTAGGCTCTGCTCGTGGCTCGGCTCTGGGATCGGGTCTGGACTCGGATCTAGGCTTTGCTCGAGGCTCGGCTCTGGGCTTGTCTGCTCTCGGCTCTAGGCTGGGCTAGTGGCTCTGCTCTGGGCTCGACTCTGGACTCGCTTCTAGGCTGGGCTCGAGGCTCGGCTCTGGACTCGGCTCGGCTCTAGGCTGGGCTCGGGGCTCGGATCTGTCTTCGGCTCTGGACTCGGCTCGCCTCGGCTCTAGGCTGGGCTTGGGGATTGTCTTGGGCCTCGTCTCGAGGCTCGGCTCTGTGCTCTGTGTTTGGCTGGGCTCGGGGCTCGGCTCGAGGTTCGGCTCTGGGCTCGGCTCTAGGCTGGGCTCTAGCCTCGGCTCGGCTCTAGTCTGGGCTCGGGTCTCGGCTCTGGGCTTGTCTGCTCTCGGCTCTAGGCTGGGCTAGTGGCTCTGCTCTGGGCTCGACTCTGGACTCGGTTCTAGGCTGGGCTCGAGGCTCGGCTGTGGACTCGGCTCGGCTCTAGGCTGGGCTCGGGGATTGTCTCTGGTCTCGTCTCGAGGCTCGGCTCTGGCTCTATGCTCGGCTGGGCTCGGGGCTCGGCTCGAGGCTCGGCTCAATACTCGGCTCTGGGCTCGCGTCTAGGCTGGGCTTTTAGCTCGGCTCGGCTCTAGGCTGGGCTCGGGTCTCGGATCTGGGTTCGGTTCTGGTCTCGGCTAGCCTCGGCTCTAGGCTGGGCTTGGGGATTGTCTTGGGGCTCGTCTGGAGGCTCGCCTCTGGGCTCTGTGCTCGGCTGGCTCGGGGCTCAGCTCGAGGCTCGGCTCTGGGCTCGGCTCTGGACTCAGCTCGAGGCTGGGCTCGAGACTCGGCTCTTGGCTTGTCTTCTCTCAGCTTTGGGCTGAGCTCAGGGATCGGCTCTACTCTTAGCTCGGCTCGAGGGTCAGATCGCGCCCGACTCTCGGCTCGGCTCTGGGCTCGGCTCTAGGCTGGGCTCTAGCCTCGGCTCGGCTCTAGTCTGGGCTCGGGTCTCGGCTCTGGGCTTGTCTGCTCTCGGCTCTAGGCTGGGCTAGTGGCTCTGCTCTGGGCTCGACTCTGGACTCGGTTCTAGGCTGGGCTCGAGGCTCGGCTGTGGACTCGGCTCGGCTCTAGGCTGGGCTCGGGGCTCGGATCTGTCTTCGGCTCTGGACTCGGCTCGACTCGACTCTAGGCTGGGCTTGGGGATTGTCTTGGGCCTCGTCTCGAGGCTCGGCTCTGTGCTCTGTGTTCGGCTCGGATCTAGGCTCTGCTCGAGGCTCGGCTCTGGGCTCGGTTCTGGACTCGGATCTAGGCTGGGCTCGAGGCTCGGCTCTGGGCTTGTCTGCTCTCGGCTCTAGGCTGGGCTCGTGGCTCTGCTCTGGGCTCGTCTCTGGACTCGGTTCTAGGCTGGGGTCGAGGCTCGGCTCGAGACTCGGCTAGGCTCTAGGGTGGGCTCGGGGCACGGATCTGTGTTCGGCTCTGGACTCGGCTCGACTCGGCTCTAGGCTGGGCTTGGGGATTGTCTCGGGGCTATTCTCGAGGCTCGGCTCAATACTCGGCTCTGGGCTCGCCTCTAGACTGGGCTCTGGCTCGGCTCGGCTCTAGGCTGGGCTCGGGGCTCGGATCTGGATTCGGCTCGGGCCTCGACTCGCCTCGGCTCTAGGCTGGGATTGGGGATTTTCTCGGGGCTCGTCTCGAGGCTCGGCTCTGGGCTCTGTGCTCGGCCGGGCTCGGGGCTCGGCTCGAGGCTCGGCTCTGTGCTTGTCTCTAGGCTGGGCTCTGAGCTCGGCTCGGCTCTAGGCTGGGCTGGGGGCTCGGATCTGGGTTCGGCTCTGGACTCAGCTCGCCTCGGCTCTAGGCTGGGCTTGGGGATTGTCTCGGGGCTTGTCTCGAGGCTCGGCTCTGGGCTCTGTGGTCGGCTGGGCTCGAGGCTAGGCTCGAGGCTCTTCTCTGGGCTCGTCTCTAGGCTGGGCTCTGAGCTCTGTGCTCGGCTGGGCTTGGGGCTCGGCTCGAGGCTCGGCTCTGTGCTCGGCTCTGGACTCGGCTGTAGGCTGGGCTCGAGGCTCGTCTCTGGGCTTGTCTGCAATCGGCTTTGGGTTAGGCTCAGGTATCGGCTCTGCTCCTGGCTCGGCTCGAGGCTCAGATCGCGCCTGAACCTGGGCTCGGCTCTGGACACGGCTCGGCTCTAGGCTGGGCTCGGGGCTCGGATCTGGGTTCGGCTCTGGACTCAGCTCGCCTCGGCTCTAGGCTGGGCTTGGGGATTGTCTCGGGGCTCGTCTCGAGGCTCGGCTCTGTGCTCTGTGTTCGGCTGGGCTCGGGGCTCGGCTCGAGGCTCGGCTCTGGGCACGGCTCTAGGCTGGGCTCTGGGCTCGGCTCGGCTCTAGGCTCTGCTCGTTGCTCGGCTCTGGTCTCGGCTCTGGACACGGATCTAGGCTGGGATCGAGGCTCGGCTCTGGGCTTGTATGCTCTCGGCTCTAGGCTGGGCTCGTGGCTCTCCTCTGGGCTCGTCTCTGGACTCGGTTCTAGGATGGGCTCGAGGCTCGGCTCTGGACTCGGCTCGGCTCTAGGCTGGGCTCGGGGCTCGGATCTGGGTTCGGCTCTGGACTCGGATCGACTCGGCTCTAGGCTGGGCTTGGGGATTGTCTCGGGGGTCGTCTCGAGGCTCGGCTCTGGGCTCTGTGCTCGGCTGGGCTCGGGGCTCGGCTCGAGGCTCGTCTCAATACTCGGCTCTGGGATCACCTCTAGCCTGGGCTTGGCTCTAGGCTCTGCTCGTTGCTCGGCTCTGGGCTCGGCTCTGGACACGGATCTAGGCTGGGCTCGAGGCTCGGCTCTGGGCTTGTCTGCTCTCGGCTCTAGGCTGGGCTCGTGGCTGTGCTCTGGGCTCGTCTCTGGACTCGGCTCGAGGCTTGGCTCTGGGCTCGGCTCTGGACTCGGCTCGGCTTTGGGCTGCGCTCGGGGCTCGGATCTGGGTTCGGCTCTAGATTCGGCTCGCCTCGGCTCTAGGCTGGGCTTGGGGATTGTCTCGGGGCTCGTCTCGAGGCTCGGCTCTGGGCTCTGTGCTCGGCTGGGCTCGGGGCTCGGCTCGAGGCTCGGCTTTGGGCTCGGCTCTGGACTCGGCTCTAGTCTGGGCTCGAGGCTCGGCTCAGGGCTTGTCTGCTCTCGGCTTTGAGCTGGGCTCAGGGATCTGCTCTGCTATTGACTCGGCTCGAGGCTCCGATCGCGCCCGACTCTGGGCTCTGCTCTGGAATTGGCTCGGCTCTAGGCTGCGTTTGGGGCTCGGATCTGGGTTCGTCTCTGGACTCGGCTCGCCTCTGCTCTAGGCTGGGCTTGGGGATTGTCTCGGGTCTCGTCTCGAGGATCGGCTCTGGGCTCTGTGCTCGGCTGGGCTCGGGGCTCGGCTCGAGGCTCGGCTCTGGCACGCCTCTAGGCTGTGCTCTGGGTTCGGGGCTCGGCTCGAGGCTCGTCTCTAGGCTGTGCTCTGGGTTCGTCTCGGCTCTAGGCTGGGCTCTGGGCTCGACTCTAGGCTGGGATCGGGTCTCGGCTCTGGGCTCGGTTCTGGACTCGGCTCTAGGCTGGGATCGAGGCTCGGCTCTGGACTTGTCTTCTCTCGGCTTTGGGCTGAGCTCAGGGATCGGCTCTGCTCTTGGCTCGGCTCGAGGCTCAGATCTTGCCCGACTCTGGGCTCGGCTCTGGACTCGGCTCGGCTCTAGGCTTGGCTCGGGGCTCGGATCTAGGTTCGGCTCTGGACTCGGCTCACCTCGGCTCTAGGCTGGGCTTGGGGATTGTCTCGGGGCTCGTCTTGAGGCTGGGCTATGGGCTCTGTGTTCGGCTGGGCTCGGGGCTCGGCTCGAGGCTCGGCTCTGGGCTCGGCTCTGGACTCGGCTCTAGGCTGGGCTCGAGGCTCGGCTCTGGGCTTGTCTGCTCTCGGCTTTGGGCTGGGCTCAGGGATCGGCTCTGCTCTTGGCTCGGCTCGAGGCTCAGATCGCGCCCGACTCTGGGCTCGGCTCGGCTCTAGGCTGGGCTCTGGGCTCGGATCTCGGTTCGGCTCTGGACTCGGCTTGCCTCGGCTCTACGCTGGGCTTGGGTATTGTCTCGGGGCTTGTCTCGAATCTCGGCACTGGGCTCTGTGCTGGGCTGTGCTCGGGGCTCGGCTCGAGGCTCGGCTCAGGGCTCGCTCTAGGCTGGGCTCCGGGCTCGGCTCGGCTCTAGGCTTGGCTCGGGGCTCGGATCTGGGTTCGGCTCTGGACTCGGCTCGCCTCGGCTCTAGGCTGGGCTTGGGGATTGTCTCGGGGCTCGTCTCGAGGCTTGGCTCTGGGCTCTGTGCTCGGCTGGGCTCGGGGCTCGGCTCTGTGCTCGGCTCTGGGCTGGGCTCCGGGCTCGGCTCGGCTCTAGGCTGGGCTCGGGGCTCGGATCTGGGTTTGGCTCTGGACTCGGCTCGCCTCGGCAATAGGCTGGGCTTGGGGATTGTCTCGGGGCTCGTCTCGAGGCTCGGCTCTGGTCTCTGTGCTCGGCTGGGCTAGGGGCTCGGCTCGAGGCTCGGCTCTGGACTCGGCTCTAGGCTGGGCTCTGGCCTCGTATCGGCTCTAGGCTGGGCTCGGGGCTCGGATCTGGGTTCGGCTCTGGACTCGGCTCGCCTCGGCTCTAGGCTGGGCTCGGGGCTCGGATCTGGGTTCGGCTCTGGACTCGGCTCGCCTCGGCTCTAGGCTGGGCTTGGGGATTGTCTCGGGGCTCGTCTTGAGGCTCGGCTATGGGCTCTGTGCTCGTCTGGGCTCGGGGCTCGGCTCGAGGCTCAGCTCTGGGCTCGGCTCTGGACTCGGCTCTAGGCTGGGCTCGAGGCTCTAGGCTGGGCTCGGGGCTCGGATCTGGGTTCGGCTCTGGACTCGGCTCGCCTCGGCTCTAGGCTGGGTTTGGGGATTGTCTCGGGGCTCGTCTTGAGGCTCGGCTATGGGGTCTGTGTTCGGCTGGGCTCGGGGCTCGGCTCGAGGCTCGGCTCTGGGCTCGGCTCTGGACTCAGCTCTAGGCTGGGCTCGAGGCTCGGCTCTGGGCTTGTCTGCTCTCGGCTTTGGGCTGGGCTCAGGGATCGGCTCTGCTCTTGGCTCGGCTCGAGTCTCAGATCGCGACCGACTCTGGGCTCGGCTCTGGACTCGGCTCGGCCCTAGGCTGGGCTCGGGGCTCGGATCTGGGTTCGGCTCTGGACTCGGCTCGCCTCGGCTCTAGGCTAGGCTTGGGGATTGTCTCGGGGCTCGTCTCGAGGCTCGGCTCTGGGCTCTGTGTTCGGCTGTGCTCGGGGCTCGGCTCTGGGCTCGGCTCTGGGCTCGGCTCTAGGCTGGGCTCTGGCCTCGTCTCGGCTCTAGGCTGGGCTCGGGGCTCGGATCTGGGTTCGGCTCTGGACTCGGCTCGCCTCGGCTCTAGGCTGGGCTCGGGGCTCGGATCTGGGTTCGGCTCTGGACTCGGCTCGCCTCGGCTCTAGGCTGGGCTTGGGGATTGTCTCGGGGCTCGTCTTGAGGCTCGGCTATGGGCTCTGTGCTCGTCTGGGCTCGGGGCTCGGCTCGAGGCTCAGCTCTGGGCTCGGCTCTGGACTCGGCTCTAGGCTGGGCTCGAGGCTCGGCTCTGGGCTTGTCTGCTCTCGGCTTTGGGCTGGGCTCAGGGATCGGCTCTGCTCTTGGCTCGGCTCGAGGCTCAGATCGCGCCCTACTCTGGGCTCGGCTCTGGACTCGGCTCGGCTCTAGGCTGGGCTCGGGGCTCGGATCTGGGTTCGGCTCTGGACTCGGGTCGCCTCGGCTCTAGGCTAGGCTTGGGGATTGTCTCGGGGCTCGTCTCGAGGCTCGGCTCTGGGCTCTGTGCTCGGCTGGGCTCGGGGCTCGGCTCTGGGCTCGGCTCTGGGCTCGGCTCTAGGCTGGGCTCTGGCATCGTCTCGGCTCTAGGCTGGGCTCGGGGCTCGGATCTGGGTTCGGCTCTGGACTCGGCTCGCCTCGGCTCTAGGCTAACTCGGGGCTCGGATCTGGGTTCGGCTCTGGACTTGTCTCGCCTCGGCTCTAGGCTGGGCTTGGGGATTGTCTCGGGGCTCGTCTTGAGGCTCGGCTATGGGCTCTGTGCTCGTCTGGGCTCGGGGCTCGGCTCGAGGCTCAGCTCTGGGCTCGGCTCTGGACTCGGCTCTAGGCTGGGCTCGAGGCTCGGCTCTGGGCTTGTCTGCAATCGGCTTTGGGCTGGGCTCGGGGATCGGCTCTGCTCTTGGCTCGGCTCGAGTCTCAGATAGCGCCCGACTCTGGGCTCAGCTCTGGACTCGGCTCGGCTCTAGGCTGGGCTCGGGGCTCGGATCTGGGTTCGGCTCTGGACTCGGCTCGCCTCGGCTCTAGGCTGGGCTTGGGGATTGTCTCGGGGCTCGTCTCGAGGCTCGGCACTGGGCTCTGTGCTCGGTTGGGCTCGGGGCTCGGCTCGAGGCTCGGCTCTGGGCTCGGCTCTAGGCTGGGCTCTGGCCTCGCCTCGGCTCTAGGCTGGGCTCGGGGCTCGGATCTGGGTTCGGCTCTGGACTCGGCTCGCCTCGGCTCTAGGCTGGGTTTGGGGATTGTCTCGGGGCTCGTCTTGAGGCTCGGCTATGGGCTCTGTGTTCGGCTGGGCTCGGGGTTCGGCTCGAGGCTCGGCTCTGGGCTCGGCTCTGGACTCAGCTCTAGGCTGGGCTCGAGGCTCGGCTCTGGGCTTGTCTGCTCTCGGCTTTGGGCTGGGCTCAGGGATCGGCTCTGCTCTTGGCTCGGCTCGAGGCTCAGATCGCGCCCGACTCTGGGCTCGGCTCTGGACTCGGCTCGCCTCGTCTCTAGGCTGTGCTCTGGGTTCGGGGCTCGGCTCGAGGCTCGTCTCTAGGCTGTGCTCTGGGTTCGTCTCGGCTCTAGGCTGGGCTCTGGGTTCGGGGCTCGGCTCGAGGCTCGTCTCTAGGCTGTGCTCTGGGTTCGTCTCGGCTCTAGGCTGGGCTCTGGGCTCGACTCTAGGCTGGGATCGGGTCTCGGCTCTGGGCTCGGTTCTGGACTCGGCTCTAGGCTGGGATCGAGGCTCGGCTCTGGACTTGTCTTCTCTCGGCTTTGGGCTGAGCTCAGGGATCGGCTCTGCTCTTGGCTCGGCTCGAGGCTCAGATCTTGCCCGACTCTGGGCTCGGCTCTGGACTCGGCTCGGCTCTAGGCTTGGCTCGGGGCTCGGATCTAGGTTCGGCTCTGGACTCGGCTCGCCTCGGCTCTAGGCTGGGCTTGGGGATTGTCTCGGGGCTCGTCTTGAGGCTTGGCTATGGGCTCTGTGTTCGGCTGGGCTCGGGGCTCGGCTCGAGGCTCGGCTCTGGGCTCGGCTCTGGACTCGGCTCTAGGCTGGGCTCGAGGCTCGGCTCTGGGCTTGTCTGCTCTCGGCTTTGGGCTGGGCTCAGGGATCGGCTCTGCTCTTGGCTCGGCTCGAGGCTCAGATCGCGCCCGACTCTGGGCTCGGCTCGGCTCTAGGCTGGGCTCTGGGCTCGTATCTCGGTTCGGCTCTGGACTCGGCTTGCCTCGGCTCTAGGCTGGGCTTGGGTATTGTCTCGGGGCTTGTCTCGAGTCTCGGCACTGGGCTCTGTGCTCGGCTGTGCTCAGGGCTCGGCTCGAGGCTCGGCTCAGGGCTCGCTCTAGGCTGGGCTCCGGGCTCGGCTCGGCTCTAGGCTTGGCTCGGGGCTCGGATCTGGGTTCGGCTCTGGACTCGGCTCGCCTCGGCTCTAGGCTGGGCTTGGGGATTGTCTCGGGGCTCCTCTCGAGGCTTGGCTCTGGGCTCTGTGCTCGGCTGGGCTCGGGGCTCGGCTCGAGGCTCGGCTCTGGGCTGGGCTCCGGGCTCGGCTCGGCTCTAGGCTTGGCTCGGGGCTCGGATCTGGGTTTGGCTCTGGACTCGGCTCGCCTCCGCAATAGGCTGGGCTTGGGGATTGTCTCGGGGCTCGTCTCGAGGCTCGGCTCTGGTCTCTGTGCTCGGCTGGGCTAGGGGCTCGGCTCGAGGCTCGGCTCTGGACTCGGCTCTAGGCTGGGCTCTGGCCTCGTCTCGGCTCTAGGCTGTGCTCGGGGCTCGGATCTGGGTTCGGCTCTGGACTCGGCTCGCCTCGGCTCTAGGCTGGGCTCGGGGCTCGGATCTGGGTTCGGCTCTGGACTCGGCTCGCCTCGGCTCTAGGCTGGGCTTGGGGATTGTCTCGGGGCTCGTCTTGAGGCTCGGCTATGGGCTCTGTGCTCGTCTGGGCTCGGGGCTCGGCTCGAGGCTCAGCTCTGGGCTCGGCTCTGGACTCGGCTCTAGGCTGGGCTCGAGGATCTAGGCTGGGCTCGGGGCTCGGATCTGGGTTCGGCTCTTGACTCGGCTCGCCTCGGCTCTAGGCTGGGTTTGGGGATTGTCTCGGGGCTCGTCTTGAGGCTCGGCTATGGGGTCTGTGTTCGGCTGGGCTCGGGGCTCGGCTCGAGGCTCGGCTCTGGGCTTGGCTCTGGACTCAGCTCTAGGCTGGGCTCGAGGCTCGGCTCTGGGCTTGTCTGCTCTCGGCTTTGGGCTGGGCTCAGGGATCGGCTCTGCTCTTGGCTCGGCTCGAGTCTCAGATCGCGACCGACTCTGGGCTCGGCTCTGGACTCGGCTCGGCCCTAGGCTGGGCTCGGGGCTCGGATCTGGGTTCGGCTCTGGACTCGGCTCGCCTCGGCTCTAGGCTAGGCTTGGGGATTGTCTCGGGGCTCGTCTCGAGGCTCGGCTCTGGGTTCTGTGTTCGGCTGGGCTCGGGGCTCGGCTCTGGGCTCGGCTCTGGGCTCGGCTCTAGGCTGGGCTCTGGCCTCGTCTCGGCTCTAGGCTGGGCTCGGGGCTCGGATCTGGGTTCGGCTCTGGACTCGGCTCGCCTCGGCTCTAGGCTGGGCTCGGGGCTCGGATCTGGGTTCGGCTCTGGACTCGGCTCGCCTCGGCTCTAGGCTGGGCTTGGGGATTGTCTCGGGGCTCGTCTTGAGGCTCGGCTATGGGCTCTGTGCTCGTCTGGGCTCGGGGCTCGGCTCGAGGCTCAGCTCTGGGCTCGGCTCTGGACTCGGCTCTAGGCTGGGCTCGAGGCTCGGCTCTGGGCTTGTCTGCTCTCGGCTTTGGGCTGGGCTCAGGGATCGGCTCTGCTCTTGGCTCGGCTCGAGGCTCAGATCGCGCCCGACTCTGGGCTCGGCTCTGGACTCGGCTCGGCTCTAGGCTGGGCTCGGGGCTCGGATCTGGGTTCGGCTCTGGACTCGGCTCGCCTCGGCTCTAGGCTAGGCTTGGGGATTGTCTCGGGGCTCGTCTCGAGGCTCGGCTATGGGCTCTATGCTCGGCTGGGCTCGGGGCTCGGCTCTGGGCTCGGCTCTGGGCTCGGCTCTAGGCTGGGCTCTGGCATCGTCTCGGCTCTAGGCTGGGCTCGGGGCTCGGATCTGGGTTCGGCTCTGGACTCGGCTCGCCTCGGCTCTAGGCTAACTCGGGGCTCGGATCTGGGTTCGGCTCTGGACTTGTCTCGCCTCGGCTCTAGGCTGGGCTTGGGGATTGTCTCGGGGCTCGTCTTGAGGCTCGGCTCTGGGCTCTGTGCTCGTCTGGGCTCGGGGCTCGGCTCGAGGCTCAGCTCTGGGCTCGGCTCTGGACTCGGCTCTAGGCTGGGCTCGAGGCTCGGCTCTGGGCTTGTCTGCAATCGGCTTTGGGCTGGGCTCGGGGATCGGCTCTGCTCTTGGCTCGGCTCGAGTCTCAGTTAGCGCCCGACTCTGGGCTCAGCTCTGGACTCGGCTCGGCTCTAGGCTGGGCTCGGGGCTCGGATCTGGGTTCGGCTCTGGACTCGGCTCGCCTCGGCTCTAGGCTGGGCTTGGGGATTGTCTCGGGGCTCATCTCGAGGCTCGGCTCTGGTCTCTGTGCTCGGCTGGGCTCGGGGCTCGGCTCGAGGCTCGGTTCTGGGCTCGGCTCTAGGCTGGGCTCTGGGATCGGCTCGGCTCTAGTCTGGGCTCGGGGCTCGGATCTGGGTTCGGCACTGGACTCGTCTCGCCTCGGCTCTAGGCTGGGCTTGGGGATTGTGTCGGGGCTCGTCTCGAGGCTCGGCTCTGGTCTCTGTGCTCCGCTGGGCTCGGTGTTCGGCTCGAGGCTCGGCTCTGGGCTCGGCTCTGGACTCGGCTCTAGTCTGGGCTCGAGGCTCGGCTCAAGGCTTGTCTGCTCTCGGCTTTGAGCTGGGCTCAGGGATCTGCTCTGCTATTGGCTCGTCTCGAGGCTCTGATCGCGCCCGACTCTGGGCTCTGCTCTGGACTCGGCTCGGCTCTAGGCTGCGTTTGGGGCTCGGATCTGGGTTCGGCTCTGGACTCGGCTCGCCTCGGCTCTAGGCTGGGCTTGAGGATTGTCTCGGGGCTCGTCTCGAGGCTCGGCTCTGGGCTCTGTGCTCGGCTGGGCTCGGGGCTCGGCTCGAGGCTCGGCTCTGGGCTCGGCTCTGGACTCATCTCGGCTCTAGGCTGGGCTCGGGGCTCGATCTGGGTTCGGCTCTGGACTCGGCTCGCCTCGGCTCTAGGCTGGGCTTGGGGATTTTCTCGGGGCTCGTCTTGAGGCTCGGCTCTGGGCTCTGTGCTCGGCTGGGCTCGGGGCTCGGCTCGAGGCTCGGCTCTGGGCTCGGCTCTAGGCTGGGCTCTGAGCTCTGTGCTCGGCTGGGCTCGGGGCTCGGCTCGAGGCTCGGCTCAATACTCGGCTCTGGCCTCGCCTCTAGGCTGGGCTCAGGGCTCGGATCTGTGTTCGGCTCTGGACTCGGCTCGACTCGGCTCTAGGCTGGGCTTGGGGATTGTGTCGGGGCTCGTCTCGAGGCTCGGCTCTGGGCTCTGTGCTCGGCTGGGCTCGGTGCTCGGCTCGCGGCTCGGCTCTGGGCTCGGCTCTGGACTCGGCTCGGCTCTAGGCTGGGCTCGGGGCTCGGCTCTGGGCTTGTCTGCTCTCGGCTCTAGGCTGGGCTCGTGGCTCTGCTCTGGGCTCGTCTCTGGACTCGGTTCTAGGCTGGGGTCGAGGCTCGGCTCGAGACTCAGCTCGGCTCTAGGCTGGGCTCGGGGCACTGATCTGTGTTCGGCTCTGGACTCGGCTCTGGGCTCGGCTCTAGGCTGGGCTTGGGGATTGTCTCGGGGCTCGTCTCGAGGCTCGGCTCAATACTCGGCTCTGGGCTCGCCTCTAGACTGGGCTCTGGCTCGGCTCGGCTCTAGGCTGGGCTCGGGGCTCGGATCTGGATTCGGCTCGGGCCTCGACTCGCCTCGGCTCTAGGCTGGGCTTGGGGATTTTCTCGGGGCTCGTCTCGAGGCTCGGCTCTGGGCTCTGTGCTTGGCCGGGCTCGGGGCTCGGCTCGAGGCTCGGCTCTGTGCTCGTCTCTAGGCTGGGCTCTGGGCTCGGCTCGGCTCTAGGCTGGGCTGGGGGCTCGGATCTGCGTTCGGCTCTGGACTCGGCTCGCCTCGGCTCTAGGCTGGGCTTGTGGATTTTCTCGGGGCTCGTCTCGAGGCTCGGCTCTGGGCTCTGTTCTCGGCTGGGCTCGAGGCTAGGCTCGAGGCTCTTCTCTGGGGTCGTCTCTAGGCTGGGCACTGAGCTCTGTGCTCGGCTGGGCTTGGGGCTCGGCTCGAGGCTCGGCTCTGTGCTCGGCTCTGGACTCGGCTCTAGTCTGGGCTCGAGGCTCGGCTCTGGGCTTGTCTGCAATCGGCTTTGGGTTAGGCTCAGGTATCGGCTCTGCTCTTGGCTCGGCTCGAGGCTCAGATCTCGCCTGAACCTGGGCTCGGCTCTGGACTCGGCTCGGCTCTAGGCTGGGCTCGGGGCTCGGATCTGGGTTCGGCTCTGGACTCGGCTCGCCTCGGCTCTAGGCTGGGCTTGAGGATTGTCTCGGGGCTCGTCTCGAGGCTCGGCTCTGTGCTCTGTGTTCAGCTGGGCTCGGGTCTCGATTCGAGGTTCGGCTCTGGGCTCGGCTCTAAGCTGGGCTCTAGACTGGGCTCTGGCTCGGCTCGCCTCTAGGCTGGGCTCGGGGCTCAGATCTGGATTCGGCTCTGGACACGGCTCGCCTCGGCTCTAGGGTGTGCCTGGGGATTGTCTTGGGCCTCGTCTCGAGGCTTGGCTCTGTGCTCTGTGTTCGGCTGGGCTCGGGGCTCGGCTCGAGGTTCGGCTGTGGGCTCGTCTCTAGACTGGGCTCTAGCCTCGGCTCGGCTCTAGGCTGGGCTCGGGGCTCGGATCTGGGTTCGGCTCTGGACTCGGCTCGGCTCTAGGCTGGGCTCGGGGATTGTCTCGGCTCTGGGCTCTGTGCTTGGCTGGGCTCGGGGCTCGTCTCGAGGCTCGGCTCTGTGCTCTGTGTTCGGCTGGGCTCGGGGCTCGGCTCGAGGTTCGGCTCTGGGCTCGGCTCTAGGCTGGGCTCTAGCCTCGGCTCGGCTCTAGGCTGGGCTCAGGGCTCGGATCTGGGTTCGGCTCTGGACTCGGCTCGGCTTTGGGCTGGGCTCGGGGCTCGGATCTGGGTTCGGCTCTGGACTCGGCTCGCCTCGGCTCTAGGCTGGGCTTGGGGATTGTCTCGGGGCTCGTCTCGAGGCTCGGCTCTGTGCTCTGTGTTCAGCTGGTTTCGGGTCTCGATTCGAGGTTCGGCTCTGGGCTCGGCTCTAGGCTGGACTCTAGACTGGGCTCTGGCTCGGCTCGCCTCTAGTCTGGGCTCGGGGCTCAGATCTGGATTCGGCTCTGGACACGGCTCGCCTCGGCTCTAGGCTGTGCTTGGGGATTGTCTTGGGCCTCGTCTCGAGGCTCGGCTCTGTGCTCTGTGTTCGGCTGGGCTCGGGGCTCGGCTCGAGGTACGGCTGTGGGCTCGTCTCTAGACTGGGCTCTAGCCTCGGCTCGGCTCTAGGCTGGGCTCGGGGCTCGGATCTGGGCTTGTCTGCTCTCGGCTTTGGGTTGGGCTCAGGTATCGGCTCTGCTCTTGGCTCGGCTCGAGGCTCAGATCGCGCCTGAATCTGGGCTCGGCTCTGGACTCGGCTCGGCTCTAGGCTGGGCTCGGGGCTCGGATCTGGGTTCGGCTCTGGACTCGGCTCGCCTCGGCTCTAAGCTGGGCTTGGGGATTGTCTCGGGGCTCGTCTCGAGTCTCGGCTCTGGGCTCTGTGCTCGGCTGGACTCGGGGCTCGGCTCGAGGCTTGGCTCTGGGCTCGGCTCTGGACTCGGCTCGGCTTTGGGCTGGGCTCGGGGCTCGGATCTGGGTTCGGCTCTGGACTCGGCTCGCCTCGGCTCTAGGCTGGGCTTGGGGATTGTCTCGGGGCTCGTCTCGAGTCTCGGCTCTGGGCTCTGTGCTCGGCTGGGCTCGGGGCTCGGCTCGAGGTTCGGCTCTGGGCTCGGCTCTAGGCTGGGCTCTAGCCTCGGCTCTGGGCTTGTCTGCAATCGGCTTTGGGTTGGGCTCAGGTATCGGCTCTGCTCTTGGCTCGGCTCGAGGCTCAGATCGCGCCTGAACCTGGCTCGGCTCTGGACTCGGCTCGGCTCTAGGCTGGGCTCGGGGCTCGGATCTGGGTTCGGCTCTGGAGTCGGCTCGCCTCGGCTCTAGGCTGGGCTTGGGGATTGTCTCGGGGCTCGTCTCGAGGCTCGGCTCTGGGCTCTGTGTTCGGCTGGGCTCGGGGCTCGGCTCGAGGTTCGGCTGTGGGCTCGTCTCTAGACTGGGCTCTAGCCTTGGCTCGGCTCTAGGCTGGGCTCGGGGCTCGGATCTGAGTTCGGCTCTGGACTCGGCTCGGCTCTAGGCTGGGCTCGGGGATTGTCTCGGGGCTCGTCTCGAGGCTCGGCTCTGGACTCTGTGCTCGGCTGGGCTCGGGGCTCGGCTCGAGGCTCGGCTCTGGGCTCCGCTCTGGACTCGGCTCTAGCCTGGGCTCGAGGCTCGGCTCTGGGCTTGTCTGCTCTCGGCTTTGGGTTGGGCTCAGGTATCGGCTCTGCTCTTGGCTCGGCTCGAGGCTCAGATCGCGCCTGAATCTGGGCTAGGCTCTGGCTCGGCTCGCCTCTAGGCTGGGCTCGGGGCTCGGATCTGGGTTCGGCTCTGGACTCGGCTCGCCTCGGCTCTAGGCTGGGCTTGGGGATTGTCTCGGGGCTCGTCTCGAGGCTCGTCTCTGGGCTCTGTGCTCGGCTGGGCTCGGAGCTCGGCTCGAAGCTCGGCTCTGGGCTCGGCTCTGGACTCGGCTCGGCTTTGGGCTGGGCTCGGGGCTCGGATCTGGGTTCGGCTCTGGACTCGGCTCGCCTCGGCTCTAGGCTGGGCTTGGGGATTGTCTCGGGGCTCATCTCGAGGCTCGGCTCTGGGCTCTGTGCTCGGCTGGGCTCGGGGCTCGGCTCGAGGCTCGGTTCTGGGCTCGGCTCTAGGCTGGGCTCTGGGATCGGCTCGGCTCTAGTCTGGGCTCGGGGCTCGGATCTGGGTTCGGCACTGGACTCGTCTCGCCTCGGCTCTAGGCTGGGCTTGGGGATTGTCTCGGGGCTCCTCTCCAGGCTCGGCTCTGGGCTCTGTGCTCGGCTGGGCTCGGGGCTCGGCTCGAGGCTCGGCTCTGGGCTCGGCTCTGGACTCGGCTCTAGGCTGGGCTCGAGGCTCGGCTCAGGGCTTGTCTGCTCTCGGCTTTGATCTGGGCTCAGGGATCTGCTCTGCTCCTGGCTCGGCTCGAGGCTCAGATCGCGCCCGACTCTGGGCTCTGCTCTGGATTCGGCTCGGCTCTAGGCTGCGCTTGGGGCTCGGATCTGGGTTCGGCTCTGGACTCGGCTCGCCTCGGCTCTAGGCTAGGCTTGGGGATTGTCTCGGGGCTCGTCTCGAGGCTCGGCTCTGGGCTCTGTGCTCGGCTGGGCTCGGGGCTCGGCTCGAGGCTCGGCTCTGTGCTCGGCTCTGGACTCGGCTCGGCTCTAGGCTGGGCTCGGGGCTCGGATCTGGGTTCGGCTCTGGACTCGGCTCGCCTCGGCTCTAGGCTGGGCTTGGGGATTGTCTCGGGGCTCGTCTCGAGGCTCGGCTCTGGGCTCTGCGCTCGGCTGGGCTCGGGGCTCGGCTCGAGGCTCGGCTCTGGGCTCGGCTCTAGTCTGGGCTCTGAGCTCTGTGCTCGGCTGGGCTCGGGGCTCGGCTCGAGGTTCGGCTCTGGTCTTGGCTCTAGGCTGGTCTCTAGCCTCGGCTCGGCTCTAGGCTGGGCTCGGGGCTCGGATCTGGGTTCGGCTCTGGACTCGGCTCGCCTCGGCTCTAGGCTGGGCTTGGGGATTGTCTCGGGGCTCGTCTCGAGGCTCTTCTCTGTGCTCTTTGTTCGGCAGGGCTCGGGGCTCGATTCGAGGTTCGGCTCTGGGCTCGGCTCTAGGCTGGGCTCTAGCCTCGGCTCGGCTCTAGGCTGGGCTCGGGGCTCGGATCTGGGTTCGGCTCTGGACTCGGCTCGCCTCGGCTCTAGGCTGGGCTTGGGGATTGTCTCGGGGTTCGTCTCGAGGCTCGGCTCTGGGCTCTGTGCTCGGCTGGGCTCGAGGCTAGGCTCGAGGCTCTTCTCTGGGCTCGTCTCTAGGCTGGGCTCTGAGCTCTGTGCTCGGCTGGGCTTGGGGCTCGGCTCGAGGCTCGGCTCTGGGCTCGGCTCTGGACTCGGCTCGCCTTTGGGCTGGGCTCGGGGCTCGGATCTGGGTTCGGCTCTGGACTCGGCTCGCCTCGGCTCTAGGCTGGGCTTGGGGATTGTCTCGGGGCTCGTCTCGAGGCTCGGCTCTGTGCTCTGTGTTCAGCTTTTTTCGGGTCTCGAATCGAGGTTCGGCTCTGGGCTCGGCTCTACGCTGGGCTCTAGCCTCGGCTCGGCTCTAGGCTGGGCTCGGGGCTCGGATCTGGGTTCGGCTCTCGACTCGGCTCGCCTCGGCTCTAGGCTGGGCTTGGGGATTGTCTCGGGGCTCGTCTCAATACTCGGCTCTGGGCTCTGTGCTCGGCTGGACTCGGGGCTCGGCTCGAGGCTTGGCTCTGGGCTCGGCTCTGGACTCGGCTCGGCTTTGGGCTGGGCTCGGGGCTCGGATCTGGGTTCGGCTCTGGACTCGGCTCGCCTCGGCTCTAGGCTGGGCTTGGGGATTGTCTCGGGGCTCGTCTCGAGTCTCGGCTCCGGGCTCTGTGCTCGGCTGGGCTCGGGGCTCGGCTCGAGGTTCGGCTCTGGGCTCGGCTCTAGGCTGGGCTCTAGCCTCGGCTCGGCTCTAGGCTGGGCTCAGGGCTCGGATCTGGGTTCGGCTCTGGACTCGGCTCGCCTCGGCTCTAGGCTGGGCTTGGGGATTGTCTCGGGGCTCGTCTCGAGGCTCGGCTCTGGGCTCTGTGCTCGGCTGGGCTCGGGGCTCGGCTCGAGGCTCGGCTCTGGGCTCGGCTCTGGACACGGATCTAGGCTGGGCTCGAGGCTCGGCTCTGGGCTTTTCTGCTCTCGGCTCTAGGCTGGGCTCTGGGCTCTGCTCTGGGCTCGTCTCTGGACTCGGTTATAGGCTGGGCTCGAGGCTCGGCTCTGGACTCGGCTCTAGGCTGGGCTCGAGGCTCGGCTCTGGGCTTGTCTGCAATCGGCTTTGGGTTGGGCTCAGGTATCGGCTCTGCTCTTGGCTCGGCTCGAGGCTCAGATCGCGCCTGAACCTGGCTCGGCTCTGGACTCGGCTCGGCTCTAGGCTGGGCTCGGGGCTCGGATCTGGGTTCGGCTCTGGAGTCGGCTCGCCTCGGCTCTAGGCTGGGCTTGGGGATTGTCTCGGGGCTCGTCTCGAGGCTCGGCTCTGGGCTCTGTGTTCGGCTGGGCTCGGGGCTCGGCTCGAGGCTCGGCTCTGGGCTCGGCTCTGGACTCGGCTCGGCTTTGGGCTGGGCTCGGGGCTCGGATCTGGGTTCGGCTCTGGACTCGGCTCGCCTCGGCTCTAGGCTGGGCTTGGGAATTGTCTCGGGGCTCGTCTCGAGGCTCGGCTCTGTGCTCTGTGTTCGGCTGGGCTCGGGTCTCGATTCGAGGTTCGGCTCTGGGCTCGGCTCTAGGCTGGACTCTAGACTGGGCTCTGGCTCGGCTCGCCTCTAGGCTGGGCTCGGGGCTCAGATCTGGATTCGGCTCTGGACACGGCTCGCCTCGGCTCTAGGCTGTTCTTGGGGATTGTCTTGGGCCTCGTCTCGAGGCTCGGCTCTGTGCTCTGTGTTCGGCTGGGCTCGGGGCTCGGCTCGAGGTTCGGCTGTGGGCTCGTCTCTAGACTGGGCTCTAGCCTCGGCTCGGCTCTAGGCTGGGCTCGGGGCTCGGATCTGGGTTCGGCTCTGGACTCGGCTCGGCTCTAGGCTGGGCTCGGGGATTGTCTCGGGGCTCGTCTCGAGGCTCGGCTCTGGACTCTGTGCTCGGCTGGGCTCGGGGCTCGGCTCGAGGCTCGGCTCTGGGCTCCGCTCTGGACTCGGCTCTAGCCTGGGCTCGAGGCTCGGCTCTGGGCTTGTCTGCTCTCGGCTTTGGGTTGGGCTCAGGTATCGGCTCTGCTCTTGGCTCGGCTCGAGGCTCAGATCGCGCCTGAATCTGGGCTAGGCTCTGGCTCAGCTCGCCTCTAGGCTGGGCTCGGGGCTCGGATCTGGGTTCGGCTCTGGACTCGGCTCGCCTCGGCTCTAGGCTGGGCTTGGGGATTGTCTCGGGGCTCGTCTCGAGGCTCGTCTCTGGGCTCTGTGCTCGGCTGGGCTCGGAGCTCGGCTCGAAGCTCGGCTCTGGGCTCGGCTCTGGACTCGGCTCGGCTTTGGGCTGGGCTCGGGGCTCGGATCTGGGTTCGGCTCTGGACTCGGCTCGCCTCGGCTCTAGGCTGGGCTTGGGGATTGTCTCGGGGCTCATCTCGAGGCTCGGCTCTGGGCTCTGTGCTCGGCTGGGCTCGGGGCTCGGCTCGAGGCTCGGTTCTGGGCTCGGCTCTAGGCTGGGCTCTGGGATCGGCTCGGCTCTAGTCTGGGCTCGGGGCTCGGATCTGGGTTCGGCACTGGACTCGTCTCGCCTCGGCTCTAGGCTGGGCTTGGGGATTGTCTCGGGGCTCGTCTCCAGGCTCGGCTCTGGGCTCTGTGCTCGGCTGGGCTCGGGGCTCGGCTCGAGGCTCGGCTCTGGGCTCGGCTCTGGACTCGGCTCTAGGCTGGGCTCGAGGCTCGGCTCAGGGCTTGTCTGCTCTCGGCTTTGATCTGGGCTCAGGGATCTGCTCTGCTCCTGGCTCGGCTCGAGGCTCAGATCGCGCCCGACTCTGGGCTCTGCTCTGGATTCGGCTCGGCTCTAGGCTGCGCTTGGGGCTCGGATCTGGGTTCGGCTCTGGACTCGGCTCGCCTCGGCTCTAGGCTAGGCTTGGGGATTGTCTCGGGGCTCGTCTCGAGGCTCGGCTCTGGGCTCTGTGCTCGGCTGGGCTCGGGGCTCGGCTCGAGGCTCGGCTCTGTGCTCGGCTCTGGACTCGGCTCGGCTCTAGGCTGGGCTCGGGGCTCGGATCTGGGTTCGGCTCTGGACTCGGCTCGCCTCGGCTCTAGGCTGGGCTTGGGGATTGTCTCGGGGCTCGTCTCGAGGCTCGGCTCTGGGCTCTGCGCTCGGCTGGGCTCGGGGCTCGGCTCGAGGCTCGGCTCTGGGCTCGGCTCTAGTCTGGGCTCTGAGCTCTGTGCTCGGCTGGGCTCGGGGCTCGGCTCGAGGTTCGGCTCTGGTCTTGGCTGTAGGCTGGGCTCTAGCCTCGGCTCGGCTCTAGGCTGGGCTCGGGGCTCGGATCTGGGTTCGGCTCTGGACTCGGCTCGCCTCGGCTCTAGGCTGGGCTTGGGGATTGTCTCGGGGCTCGTCTCGAGGCTCTTCTCTGTGCTCTTTGTTCGGCAGGGCTCGGGGCTCGATTCGAGGTTCGGCTCTGGGCTCGGCTCTAGGCTGGGCTCTAGCCTCGGCTCGGCTCTAGGCTGGGCTCGGGGCTCGGATCTGGGTTCGGCTCTGGACTCGGCTCGCCTCGGCTCTAGGCTGGGCTTGGGGATTGTCTCGGGGTTCGTCTCGAGGCTCGGCTCTGGGCTCTGTGCTCGGCTGGGCTCGAGGCTAGGCTCGAGGCTCTTCTCTGGGCTCGTCTCTAGGCTGGGCTCTGAGCTCTGTGCTCGGCTGGGCTTGGGGCTCGGCTCGAGGCTCGGCTCTGGGCTCGGCTCTGGACTCGGCTCGCCTTTGGGCTGGGCTCGGGGCTCGGATCTGGGTTCGGCTCTGGACTCGGCTCGCCTCGGCTCTAGGCTGGGCTTGGGGATTGTCTCGGGGCTCGTCTCGAGGCTCGGCTCTGTGCTCTGTGTTCAGCTGGTTTCGGGTCTCGAATCGAGGTTCGGCTCTGGGCTCGGCTCTACGCTGGGCTCTAGCCTCGGCTCGGCTCTAGGCTGGGCTCGGGGCTCGGATCTGGGTTCGGCTCTCGACTCGGCTCGCCTCGGCTCTAGGCTGGGCTTGGGGATTGTCTCGGGGCTCGTCTCAATACTCGGCTCTGGGCTCGCCACTAGACTGGGCTCTGGCTTGTCTCGCCTCTAGGCTGGACTCGGGGCTCGGATCTGGGTTCGGTTCTGGACTCGGCTCGCCTCGGCTCTAGGCTGGGCTTGGGGATTGTCTCGGGGCTCGTCTCGAGGCTCGGCTCTGGGCTCTGTGCTCGGCTGGGCTCGGTGCTCGGCTCGAGGCTCGGCTCTGGGCTCGGCTCTGGACTCGGTTCTGGGCTCGGCTCTAGGCTGGGCTCTGGGATCGGCTCGGCTCTAGTCTGGGCTCGGGGCTCGGTTCAGGGCTTGTCTGCTCTCGGCTTTGATCTGGGCTCAGGGATCTGCTCTGCTCTTGGCTCGGCTCGAGGCTCAGATCGCGCCCGACTGTGGGCTCTGCTCTGGACTCGGCTCGGCTCTAGGCTGCGCTTGGGGCTCGGATCTGGGTTCGGCTCTGGACTCGGCTCGCCTAGGCTCTAGGCTGGGCTTGGGGATTGTCTCGGGGCTCGTCTCGAGGCTCGGCTCTGGGCTCTGTGCTCGGCTGGGCTCGGTGCTCGGCTCGAGGCTCGGCTCTGAGCTCGGCTCTGGACTCGGCTCGGCTCTAGGCTGGGCTCGGGGCTCGGATCTGGGTTCGGCTCTGGACTCGGCTCGCCTCGGCTCTAGGCTGGGCTTGGGGATTGTCTCGGGGCTCGTCTCGAGGCTCGGCTCTGGGCTCTGTGCTCGGCTGGGCTCGGGGCTCGGCTCGAGGCTCGGCTCTGGACTCGGCTCTAGGCTGGGCTCTGAGCTCTGTGCTCGGCTGGGCTCGGGTCTCGGCTCGAGGCTCGGCTCAATACTCGGCTCTGGCCTCGCCTCTAGGCTGGGCTCAGTGCTCGGATCTGTGTTCGGCTCTGGACTCGGCTCGCCTCGGCTCTAGGCTGGGCTTGGGGATTGTCTCGGGGCTCGTCTCGAGGCTCGGCTCTGGGCTCTGTGCTCGGCTGGGCTCGGGGCTCGGCTCGAGGCTCGGCTCTGGACTCGGCTCTAGGCTGGGCTCTGAGCTCTGTGCTCGGCTGGGCTCGGGTCTCGGCTCGAGGCTCGGCTCAATACTCGGCTCTGGCCTCGCCTCTAGGCTGGGCTCAGTGCTCGGATCTGTGTTCGGCTCTGGACTCGGCTCGACTCGGATCTAGGCTGGGCACGAGGTTCGGCTCTGGGCTTGGCTCTAGGCTGGGCTCTAGCCTCGGCTCGGCTCTAGTCTGGGCTCGGGGCTCGGAGCTGGGTTCGGCTCTGGACTCGGCTCGCCTCGGCTCTAGGCTGGGCTTGGGGATTGTCTCGGGGCTCGTCTCGAGGCTGGGCTCTGAGCTCTGTGCTCGGCTGGGCTCGGGGCTCGACTCGAGTCTCGGCTCTGGACTCGGCTCTAGGCTCGGCTCTAGACTGTGCTCTGGCTCGGCTCGCCTCTAGGCTGGGCTTGGGGCTCGGATCTGGGTTCGGCTCTGGACTCGGCTCGCCTCGGCTCTAGGCTGGGCTTGGGGATTGTCTCGGGGCTCGTCTCGAGGCTCTTCTCTGTGCTCTTTGTTCGGCAGGGCTCGGGGCTCGATTCGAGGTTCGGCTCTGGGCTCGGCTCTAGGCTGGGCTCTAGCCTCGGCTCGGCTCTAGGCTGGGGTTAGGGCTCGGATCTGGGTTCGGCTCTGGACTCGGCTCGCCTCGGCTCTAGGCTGGGCTTGGGGATTGTCTCGGTGCTCGTCTTGAGCATCGGCTATGGGCTCTGTGCTCGGCTGGGCTCGGGGCTCGACTCGAGGCTCGGCTCTGTGCTCGGCTCTGGACTCGGCTCTAGCCTGGGCTCGAGGCTCGGATCTGGGCTTGTCTGCAATCAGCTTTGGGTTGGGCTCAGGTATCGGCTCTGCTCTTAGCTCGGCTCGAGGCTCATCTCGCGCCTGAATCTGGGCTCGGCTCTGGACTCGGCTCGGCTCTAGGCTGGGCTCGGGGCTCGGATCTGGGTTCGGCTCTGGACTCGGCTCGCCTCGGCTCTAGGCTGGGCTTGGGGATTGTCTCGGGGCTCGTCTCGAGGCTCGGCTCTGGGCTCTGTGCTCGGCTGGGCTCGGAGCTCGGCTCGAGGCTCGGCTCTGGGCTCGGCTCTGGACTCGGCTCGGCTTTGGGCTGGGCTCGGGGCTCGGATCTGGGTTCGGCTCTGGACTCGGCTCGCCTCGGCTCTAGGCTGGGCTTGGGGATTGTCTCGGGGCTCGTCTCGAGGCTCGGCTCTGTGCTCTGTGTTCGGCTGGGCTCGGGGCTCGGCTCGAGGTTCGGCTCTGGGCTCGGCTCTAGGCTGGGCTCTAGCCTCGGCTCGGCTCTAGGCTGGGCTCGGGGCTCGGATCTGGGTTCGGCTCTCGACTCGGCTCGCCTCGGTCTAGGCTGGGCTTGGGGATTGTCTCGGGGCTCGTCTCAATACTCGGCTCTGGGCTCGCCACTAGACTGGGCTCTGGCTTGTCTCGCCTCTAGGCTGGACTCGGGGCTCGGATCTGGGTTCGGTTCTGGACTCGGCTCGCCTCGGCTCTAGGCTGGGCTTGGGGATTGTCTCGGGGCTCGTCTCGAGGCTCGGCTCTGGGCTCTGTGCTCGGCTGGGCTCGGTGCTCGGCTCGAGGCTCGGCTCTGGGCTCGGCTCTGGACTCGGCTCGGCTCTAGGCTGGGCTCGAGGCTCGGATCTGGGTTCGGCTCTGGACTCGGCTCGCCTCGGCTCTAGGCTGGGCTTGGGGATTGTCTCGGGGCTCATATCGAGGCTCGGCTCTGGGCTCTGTGCTCGGATGGGCTCGGGGCTCGGCTCGAGGCTCGGTTCTGGGCTTGGCTCTAGGCTGGGCTCTGGGATCGGCTCGGCTCTAGTCTGGGCTCGGGGCTCGGCTCAGGGCTTGTCTGCTCTCGGCTTTGATCTGGGCTCAGGGATCTGGTCTGCTCTTGGCTCGGCTCGAGGCTCCGATCGCGCCCGACTCTGGGCTCTGCTCTGGACTCGCCTCGGCTCTAGGCTGGGCTTGGGGATTGTCTCGGGGCTCGTCTCGAGGCTCGGCTCTGGGCTCTGTGCTCGGCTGGGCTCGGGGCTCGGCTCGAGGCTCGGCTCTGGGCTCGGCTCTGGACTCGGCTCGGCTCTAGGCTGCGCTTGGGGCTCGGATCTGGGTTCGGCTCTGGACTCGGCTCGCCTCGGCTCTAGGCTGGGCTTGGGGATTGTCTCGGGGCTCGTCTCGAGGCTCGGCTCTGGGCTCTGTGCTCGGCTGGGCTCGGGGCTCGGCTCGAGGCTCGGCTCTGGGCTCGGCTCTGGACTCGGCTCGGCTCTAGGCTGGGCTCGGGGCTCGGATCTGGGTTCGGCTCTGGACTCGGCTCGCCTCGGCTCTAGGCTGGGCTTGGGGATTGTCTCGGGGCTCGTCTCGAGGCTCGGCTCTGGGCTCTGTGCTCGGCTGGGCTCGGGGCTCGGCTCGAGGCTCGGCTCTGGACTCGGCTCTAGGCTGGGCTCTGAGCTCTGTGCTCGGCTGGGCTCGGGTCTCGGCTCGAGGCTCGGCTCAATACTCGGCTCTGGCCTCGCCTCTACGCTGGGCTCAGGGCTCGTATCTGTGTTCGGCTCTGGACTCGGCTCGACTCGGCTCTAGGCTGGGCTTGGGGATTGTGTCGGGGCTCGTCTCGAGGCTCGGCTCTGGGCTCTGTGCTCGGCTGGGCTCGGTGCTCGGCTCGAGGCTCGGCTCTGGGCTCGGCTCTGGACTCGGCTCGGCTCTAGGCTGGGCTCGGGGCTCGGATCTGGGTTCGGCTCTGGACTCGGCTCGCCTCGGCTCTAGGCTGGGCTTGGGGATTTTCTCGGGGTCGTCTCGAGGTTCGGCTCTGGGCTCTGTGCTCGTCTGGGCTCGGGGCTCGGCTCGAGGCTCGGCTCTTGGCTCGGCTCTGGACTCGGCTCGGCTTTGGGCTGGGCTCGGGGCTCGGATCTGGGTTCGGCTCTGGACTCGGCTCGCCTCGGCTCTAGGCTGGGCTTGGGGATTGTCTCGGGGCTCGTCTCGATCTCTGCTCTCTGCTCTGTGTTCGGCTGGGCTCGGGGCTCGGCTCGAGGTTCGGCTCTGGGCTCGGCTCTAGGATGGGCTCTAGCCTCGGCTCGGCTCTACGCTGGGCTCGGGGCTCGGATCTGGGTTCGGCTCTGGACTCGTCTCGCCTCGGCAATAGGCTGGGCTTGGGGATTGTCTCGGGGCTCGTCTCGAGGCTCGGCTCTCGGCTCTGTGCTCGGCTGGGCTCGGGGCTCGGCTCGAGGCTCGGCTCTGGGCTCGGCTCTGGACTCGGCTCGGCTCTAGGCTGGGCTCGGGGCTTGGATCTGGGTTCGGCTCTGGACTCGGCTCGCCTCGGCTCTAGGCTGGGCTTGGGGATTGTCTCGGGGCTCGTCTCGAGGCTCTTCTCTGTGCTCTTTGTTCGGCAGGGCTCGGGGCTCGATTCGAGGTTCGGCTCTGGGCTCGGCTCTAGGCTGGGCTCTAGTCTCGGCTCGGCTCTAGGCTGGGCTCGGGGCTCGGATCTGGGTTCGGCTCTGGACTCGGCTCACCTCGGCTCTAGGCTGGGCTTGGGGATTGTCTCGGGGCTCGTCTTGAGCATCGGCTATGGGCTCTGTGCTCGGCTGGGCTCGGGGCTCGACTCGAGGCTCGGCTCTGTGCTCGGCTCTGGACTCGGCTCTAGGCTGGGCTCGAGGCTCGGATCTGGGCTTGTCTGCAATCGGCTTTGGGTTGGGCTCAGGTATCGGCTCTGCTCTTAGCTCGGCTCGAGGCTCATCTCGCGCCTGAATCTGGGCTCGGCTCTGGACTCGGCTCGGCTCTAGGCTGGGCTCGGGGCTCGGATCTGGGTTCGGCTCTGGATTCGGCTCGCCTCGGCTCTAGGCTGGGCTTGGGGATTGTCTCGGGGCTCGTCTCGAGGCTAGGCTCTGGGCTCTGTGCTCGGCTGGGCTCGGAGCTCGGCTCGAGGCTCGGCTCTGGGCTCGGCTCTGGACTCGGCTCGGCTTTGGGCTGGGCTCGGGGCTCGGATCTGGGTTCGGCTCTGGACTCGGCTCGCCTCGGCTCTAGGCTGGGCTTGGGGATTGTCTCGGGGCTCGTCTCGAAGCTCGGCTCTGTGCTCTGTGTTCGGCTGGGCTCGGGGCTCGGCTCGAGGTTCGGCTCTGGGCTCGGCTCTAGGCTGGGCTCTAGCCTCGGCTCGGCTCTAGGCTGGGCTCGGGGCTCGGATCTGGGTTCGGCTCTCGACTCGGCTCGGCTCTAGGCTGGGCTCGGGGATTGTCTCGGGGCTCGTCTCGAGGCTCGGCTCTGGGCCCGGCTCTAGGCTGGGCTCTAGCCTCGGCTCGGCTCTAGGCTGGGCTCAGGGCTCGGATCTGGGTTCGTCTCTGGACTCGGCTCGCCTCGGCTCTAGGCTGGGCTTGGGGATTGTCTCGGGGCTCGTCTCGAGGCTCGGCTCTGGGCTCTGTGCTCGGCTGGGGTCGGGGCTCGGCTCGAGGCTTGGCTCTGGGCTCGGCTGTGGACACGGATCTAGGCTGGGCTCGAGGCTCGGCTCTGGGCTTTTCTGCTCTCGGCTCTAGGCTGGGCTCTGGGCTCTGCTCTGGGCTCGTCTCTGGACTCGGTTCTAGGCTGGGCTCGAGGCTCGTCTCTGGACTCGGCTCTAGGCTGGGCTCGAGGCTCGGCTCAGGGCTTCTCTACTCTCGGCTTTGAGCTGGGCTCAGGGATCTGCTCTGCTCTTGGCTCGGCTCGAGGCTCCGATCGCGCCGGACTCTGGGCTCTGCTCTGGACTCGCCTCGGCTCTAGGCTGGGCTTGGGGATTGTCTCGGGGCTCGTCTCGAGGCTTGTCTCTGAGCTCTGTGCTCGGCTGGGCTCGGGGATCGGCTCGAGGCTCGGCTCAATACTCGGCTCCGATCGCGCCGGACTCTGGACTCTGCTCTGGACTCGGCTCGGCTCTAGGCTGCGTTGGGGCTCGGATCTGGGTTCGGCTCTTGACTCGGCTCGCCTCGGCTCTAGGCTGGGCTTGGGGATTGTCTCGGGGCTCGTCTCGAGGCTCGGCTCTGGGCTCTGTGCTCGGCTGTGCTCGGGGCTCGGCTCGAGGCTCGGCTCTGGGCTCGGCTCTGGACTCGGCTCGGCTCTAGGCTGGGCTCGGGGCTCGGATCTGGGTTCGGCTCTGGACTCGGCTCGCCTCGGCTCTAGGCTGGGCTTGGGGATTGTCTCGGGGCTCGTCTCGAGGCTCGGCTCTGTGCTCTGTGTTCGGCTGGGCTCGGGGCTCGGCTCGAGGTTCGGCTCTGGGCTCGGCTCTAGGCTGGGCTCTAGCCTCGGCTCGGCTCTAGGCTGGGCTTGGGGCTCGGATCTGGGTTCGGCTCTGGACTCGGCTCGCCTCGGCTCTAGGCTGGGCTTGGGGATTGTCTCGGGGCTCGTCTCGAGGCTCGGCTCTGGGCTCTGTGCTCGGCTGGGCTCGGGGCTCGGCTCGAAGCTCGGCTCTGGCCTCGGCTCTGGACTCGGCTCGGCTTTGGGCTGGGCTCGGGGCTCGGATCTGGGTTCGGCTCTGGACTCGGCTCGCCTCGGCTCTAGGCTGGGCTTGGGGATTGTCTCGGGGCTCATCTCGAGGCTCGGCTCTGGGCTCTGTGCTCGGCTGGGCTCGGGGCTCGGCTCGACGCTCGGTTCTGGGCTCGGCTCTAGGCTGGGCTCTGGGATCGGCTCGGCTCTAGTCTGGGCTCGGGGCTCGGATCTGGGTTCGGCACTGGACTCGTCTCGCCTCGGCTCTAGGCTGGGCTTGGGGATTGTGTCGGGGCTCGTCTCGAGGCTCGGCTCTGGGCTCTGTGCTCGGCTGGGCTCGGGGCTCGGCTCGAGGCTCGGCTCTGGGCTCGGCTCTGGACTCGGCTCTAGGCTGGGCTCGAGGCTCGGCTCAGGACTTGTCTGCTCTCGGCTTTGATCTGGGCTCAGGGATCTGCTCTGCTCCTGGCTCGGCTCGAGGCTCCGATCGCGCCCGACTCTGGGCTCTGCTCTGGACTCGGCTCGGCTCTAGGCTGCGCTTGGGGCTCGGATCTGGGTTCGGCTCTGGACTCGGCTCGCCTCGGCTCTAGGCTGGGCTTGGGGATTGTCTCGGGGCTCGTCTCGAGGCTCGGCTCTGGGCTCTGTGCTCGGCTGGGCTCGGGGCTCCGCTCGAGGCTCGGCTCTGGGCTCGGCTCTGGACTCGGCTCGGCTTTGGGCTCGGCTCGGGGCTCGGATCTGGGTTCGGCTCTGGACTCGGCTCGCCTCGGCTCTAGGCTGGGCTTGGGGATTGTCTCGGGGCTCGTCTCGAGGCTCGGCTCTGGGCTCGGCTCTAGGCTGGGCTCTGAGCTCTGTGCTCGGCTGGGCTCGGGGTTCGGCTCGAGGCTCGGCTCAATACTCGGCTCTGGCCTCGCCTCTAGGCTGGGCTCGGGGCTCGGATCTGTGTTCGGCTCTGGACTCGGCTCGACTCTGCTCTAGGCTGGGCTTGGGGATTGTGTCGGGGCTCGTCTCGAGGCTCGGCTCTGGGCTCTGTGCTCGGCTGGGCTCGGGGCTCGGCTCGAGGCTCGGCTCTGGGCTCGGCTCTGGACTTGGCTCGGCTCTAGGCTGGGCTCGGGGCTCGGATCTGGGTTCGGCTCTGGACTCGGCTCGCCTCGGCTCTAGGCTGGGCTTGGAGATTGTCTCGGGCTCGTCTCGAGGCTCGGCTCTGTGCTCTGTGTTCGGCTAGGCTCGGGGCTCGGCTCGAGGTTCGGCTCTGGGCTCGGCTCTAGACTGGGCTCTATTCTCACCTCGGCTCTAGGCTGGGCTTGGGGATTGTCTCGGCGCTCGGCTCGAGGCTCGGCTCTGTGTTCGGCTCTGGACTCGGCTCTTGGCTGGGCTCGAGGCTCGGCTCTGGGCTCGGCTCTGGACTCGGCTCGGCTCTAGGCTGGGCTCGGGGCTCGGATCTGGGTTCGGCTCTCTACTCGGCTCGCATCGGCTCTAGGGTGGGCTTGGGGATTGTCTCGGGGATCGTCTTGAGGCTCGGCTCTGGGCTCTGTGCTCGGCTGGGCTCGGGGCTCGGCTCGAGGCTCGTCTCAATACTCGGCTCTGGGCTCGCCACTAGACTGGGCTCTGGCTCGGCTCGCCTCTAGGCTGGACTCGGGGCTCGGATCTGGGTTCGGCTCTGGACTCGGCTCGCCTCGGCTCTAGGCTGGGCTTGGGGATTGTCTCGGGGCTTGTCTCGAGTCTCGGCTCTGGGCTCTGTGCTCGGCTGGGCTCGGGGCTCGGCTCGAGGCTCGGTTCTGGGCTCGGCTCTAGGCTGGGCTCTGGGATCGGCTCGGCTCTAGGCTCTGCTCGTTGCTTGGCTCTGGGCTCGGCTCTGGACACGGATCTAGGCTGGGCTCCAGGCTCGGCTCAGGGCTTGTCTGCAATGGGCTTTGGGTTAGGCTCAGGTATCGGCTCTGCTCTTGGCTCGGCTCGAGGCTCAGATCGCACCTGAACCTGGGTTCGGCTCTGGACTCGGCTCGGCTCTAGGCTGGGCTCGGGGCTCGGATCTGGGTTCGGCTCTGGACTCGGCTCGCCTCGGCTCTAGGCTGGGCTTGGGGATTGTCTCGGGGCTCGTCTCGAGGCTCGGCTCTGTGCTCTGTGCTCGGCTTGGCTCGGGGTTCGGCTCGAGTCTCGGCTCTGGGCTCGGCTCTAGGCTGGGCTCGGGGCTCGTATCTGGGTTCGGCTCTGGACTCGGCTCGCCTCGGCTCTAGGCTGGGCTTGGGGATTGTCTCGGGGCTCGTCTCGAGGCTCGGCTCTGGGCTCTGTGCTCGGCTGGGCTCGGGGCTCGGCTCGAGGCTCGGCTCTGGGCTGGGCTCGGGGCTCGGATCTGTCTTCGGCTCTGGACTCGGCTGTAGGCTGGGCTCGAGGCTCGGATCTGGGCTTGTCTGCAATCGGCTTTGGGTTGGGCTCAGGTATCGGCTCTGCTCTTGGCTCGGCTCGAGGCTCAGATCGCGCCTGAATCTGGGCTCGGTTCTGGACTCGGCTCGGCTCTAGGCTGGGCTCGGGGCTCGGATCTGGGTTCGGCTCTGGACTCGGCTCGCCTCGGCTCTAGGCTGGGCTTGGGGATTGTCTCGGGGCTCGTCTCGAGGCTCGGCTCTGTGCTCTGTGTTCGGCTGTGCTCGGGGCTCGGCTCGAGGCTCGGTTCTGGGCTCGGCTCTAGGCTGGGCTCTGGGCTCGGCTCCGCTCTACTCTGGGCTCGGGGCTCGGCTCGAGGCTCGGCTCTGGGCTCGGCTCTGGACTCGGCTCTAGGCTGGGCTCGAGGCTCGGCTCAGGGCTTGTCTGCTCTCGGCTTTGAGCTGGGATCAGGGATCTGCTCTGCTCTTGGCTCGGCTCGAGGCTCCAATCGCCCCCGACTCTGGGCTCTGCTCTGGACTCGGCTCGGCTCTAGGCTGCGCTTGGGGCTCGGATCTGGGTTCGGCTCTGGACTCGGCTCGCCTCGGCTCTAGGCTGGGCTTGGGGATTGTCTCGGGGCTCGTCTCGAGGCTCGGCTCTGGGCTCTGTGCTCGGCTGGGCTCGGGGCTCGGCTTGAGGCTCGGCTCTGGGCTCGGCTCTGGACTCGGCTCTAGGCTGGGCTCGAGGCTCGGCTCAGGGCTTGTCTGCTCTCGGCTTTGAGCTGGGATCAGGGATCTGCTCTGGTCTTGGCTCGGCTCGAGGCTCCGATCGCGCCCGACTCTGGCCTCTGCTCTGGACTCACCTCGGCTCTAGGCTGGGCTTGGGGATTGTCTCGGGGCTCGTCTCGAGGCTCGGCTCTGGGCTCTGTGCTCGGCTGGGCTCGGGGCTCGGCTCGAGGCTCGGCTCTGGGCTCGGCTCTGGACTCGGCTCGCCTCGGCTCTAGGCTGGGCTTGGGGATTGTCTCGGGGATTGTCTTGAGGCTCGGCTCTGGGCTCTGTGCTCGGCTGGGCTCGGGGCTCGGCTCGAAGCTCGTCTCAATACTCGGCTCTGGGCTCGCCACTAGACTGGGCTCTGGCTCGGCTCGCCTCTAGGCTGGACTCGGGGCTCGGATCTGGGTTCGGTTCTGGACTCGGCTCGCCTCGGCTCTAGGCTGGGCTTGGGGATTGTCTCGGGGCTCGTCTCGAGTCTCGGCTCTGGGCTCTGTGTTCGGCTGGGCTCGGGGCTCGGCTCGAGGTTCGGCTCTGGGCTCGGCTCTAGGCTGGGCTCTAGCCTCGGCTCGGCTCTAGGCTGGGCTCGGGGCTCGGATCTGGGTTCGGCTCTCGACTCGGCTCGGCTCTAGGCTGGGCTCGGGGATTGTCTCGGGGCTCGTCTCGAGGCTCGGCTCTGGGCCCGGCTCTAGGCTGGGCTCTAGCCTCGGCTCGGCTCTAGGCTGGGCTCAGGGCTCGGATCTGGGTTCGTCTCTGGACTCGGCTCGCCTCGGCTCTAGGCTGGGCTTGGGGATTGTCTCGGGGCTCGTCTCGAGGCTCGGCTCTGGGCTCTGTGCTCGGCTGGGGTCGGGGCTCGGCTCGAGGCTTGGCTCTGGGCTCGGCTGTGGACACGGATCTAGGCTGGGCTCGAGGCTCGGCTCTGGGCTTTTCTGCTCTCGGCTCTAGGCTGGGCTCTGGGCTCTGCTCTGGGCTCGTCTCTGGACTCGGTTCTAGGCTGGGCTCGAGGCTCGTCTCTGGACTCGGCTCTAGGCTGGGCTCGAGGCTCGGCTCAGGGCTTCTCTACTCTCGGCTTTGAGCTGGGCTCAGGGATCTGCTCTGCTCTTGGCTCGGCTCGAGGCTCCGATCGCGCCGGACTCTGGGCTCTGCTCTGGACTCGCCTCGGCTCTAGGCTGGGCTTGGGGATTGTCTCGGGGCTCGTCTCGAGGCTTGTCTCTGAGCTCTGTGCTCGGCTGGGCTCGGGGATCGGCTCGAGGCTCGGCTCAATACTCGGCTCCGATCGCGCCGGACTCTGGACTCTGCTCTGGACTCGGCTCGGCTCTAGGCTGCGTTGGGGCTCGGATCTGGGTTCGGCTCTTGACTCGGCTCGCCTCGGCTCTAGGCTGGGCTTGGGGATTGTCTCGGGGCTCGTCTCGAGGCTCGGCTCTGGGCTCTGTGCTCGGCTGTGCTCGGGGCTCGGCTCGAGGCTCGGCTCTGGGCTCGGCTCTGGACTCGGCTCGGCTCTAGGCTGGGCTCGGGGCTCGGATCTGGGTTCGGCTCTGGACTCGGCTCGCCTCGGCTCTAGGCTGGGCTTGGGGATTGTCTCGGGGCTCGTCTCGAGGCTCGGCTCTGTGCTCTGTGTTCGGCTGGGCTCGGGGCTCGGCTCGAGGTTCGGCTCTGGGCTCGGCTCTAGGCTGGGCTCTAGCCTCGGCTCGGCTCTAGGCTGGGCTTGGGGCTCGGATCTGGGTTCGGCTCTGGACTCGGCTCGCCTCGGCTCTAGGCTGGGCTTGGGGATTGTCTCGGGGCTCGTCTCGAGGCTCGGCTCTGGGCTCTGTGCTCGGCTGGGCTCGGGGCTCGGCTCGAAGCTCGGCTCTGGCCTCGGCTCTGGACTCGGCTCGGCTTTGGGCTGGGCTCGGGGCTCGGATCTGGGTTCGGCTCTGGACTCGGCTCGCCTCGGCTCTAGGCTGGGCTTGGGGATTGTCTCGGGGCTCATCTCGAGGCTCGGCTCTGGGCTCTGTGCTCGGCTGGGCTCGGGGCTCGGCTCGACGCTCGGTTCTGGGCTCGGCTCTAGGCTGGGCTCTGGGATCGGCTCGGCTCTAGTCTGGGCTCGGGGCTCGGATCTGGGTTCGGCACTGGACTCGTCTCGCCTCGGCTCTAGGCTGGGCTTGGGGATTGTGTCGGGGCTCGTCTCGAGGCTCGGCTCTGGGCTCTGTGCTCGGCTGGGCTCGGGGCTCGGCTCGAGGCTCGGCTCTGGGCTCGGCTCTGGACTCGGCTCTAGGCTGGGCTCGAGGCTCGGCTCAGGACTTGTCTGCTCTCGGCTTTGATCTGGGCTCAGGGATCTGCTCTGCTCCTGGCTCGGCTCGAGGCTCCGATCGCGCCCGACTCTGGGCTCTGCTCTGGACTCGGCTCGGCTCTAGGCTGCGCTTGGGGCTCGGATCTGGGTTCGGCTCTGGACTCGGCTCGCCTCGGCTCTAGGCTGGGCTTGGGGATTGTCTCGGGGCTCGTCTCGAGGCTCGGCTCTGGGCTCTGTGCTCGGCTGGGCTCGGGGCTCCGCTCGAGGCTCGGCTCTGGGCTCGGCTCTGGACTCGGCTCGGCTTTGGGCTCGGCTCGGGGCTCGGATCTGGGTTCGGCTCTGGACTCGGCTCGCCTCGGCTCTAGGCTGGGCTTGGGGATTGTCTCGGGGCTCGTCTCGAGGCTCGGCTCTGGGCTCGGCTCTAGGCTGGGCTCTGAGCTCTGTGCTCGGCTGGGCTCGGGGTTCGGCTCGAGGCTCGGCTCAATACTCGGCTCTGGCCTCGCCTCTAGGCTGGGCTCGGGGCTCGGATCTGTGTTCGGCTCTGGACTCGGCTCGACTCTGCTCTAGGCTGGGCTTGGGGATTGTGTCGGGGCTCGTCTCGAGGCTCGGCTCTGGGCTCTGTGCTCGGCTGGGCTCGGGGCTCGGCTCGAGGCTCGGCTCTGGGCTCGGCTCTGGACTTGGCTCGGCTCTAGGCTGGGCTCGGGGCTCGGATCTGGGTTCGGCTCTGGACTCGGCTCGCCTCGGCTCTAGGCTGGGCTTGGAGATTGTCTCGGGCTCGTCTCGAGGCTCGGCTCTGTGCTCTGTGTTCGGCTAGGCTCGGGGCTCGGCTCGAGGTTCGGCTCTGGGCTCGGCTCTAGACTGGGCTCTATTCTCACCTCGGCTCTAGGCTGGGCTTGGGGATTGTCTCGGCGCTCGGCTCGAGGCTCGGCTCTGTGCTCGGCTCTGGACTCGGCTCTTGGCTGGGCTCGAGGCTCGGCTCTGGGCTCGGCTCTGGACTCGGCTCGGCTCTAGGCTGGGCTCGGGGCTCGGATCTGGGTTCGGCTCTCTACTCGGCTCGCATCGGCTCTAGGGTGGGCTTGGGGATTGTCTCGGGGATCGTCTTGAGGCTCGGCTCTGGGCTCTGTGCTCGGCTGGGCTCGGGGCTCGGCTCGAGGCTCGTCTCAATACTCGGCTCTGGGCTCGCCACTAGACTGGGCTCTGGCTCGGCTCGCCTCTAGGCTGGACTCGGGGCTCGGATCTGGGTTCGGCTCTGGACTCGGCTCGCCTCGGCTCTAGGCTGGGCTTGGGGATTGTCTCGGGGCTTGTCTCGAGTCTCGGCTCTGGGCTCTGTGCTCGGCTGGGCTCGGGGCTCGGCTCGAGGCTCGGTTCTGGGCTCGGCTCTAGGCTGGGCTCTGGGATCGGCTCGGCTCTAGGCTCTGCTCGTTGCTTGGCTCTGGGCTCGGCTCTGGACACGGATCTAGGCTGGGCTCCAGGCTCGGCTCAGGGCTTGTCTGCAATGGGCTTTGGGTTAGGCTCAGGTATCGGCTCTGCTCTTGGCTCGGCTCGAGGCTCAGATCGCACCTGAACCTGGGTTCGGCTCTGGACTCGGCTCGGCTCTAGGCTGGGCTCGGGGCTCGGATCTGGGTTCGGCTCTGGACTCGGCTCGCCTCGGCTCTAGGCTGGGCTTGGGGATTGTCTCGGGGCTCGTCTCGAGGCTCGGCTCTGTGCTCTGTGCTCGGCTTGGCTCGGGGTTCGGCTCGAGTCTCGGCTCTGGGCTCGGCTCTAGGCTGGGCTCGGGGCTCGTATCTGGGTTCGGCTCTGGACTCGGCTCGCCTCGGCTCTAGGCTGGGCTTGGGGATTGTCTCGGGGCTCGTCTCGAGGCTCGGCTCTGGGCTCTGTGCTCGGCTGGGCTCGGGGCTCGGCTCGAGGCTCGGCTCTGGGCTGGGCTCGGGGCTCGGATCTGTCTTCGGCTCTGGACTCGGCTGTAGGCTGGGCTCGAGGCTCGGATCTGGGCTTGTCTGCAATCGGCTTTGGGTTGGGCTCAGGTATCGGCTCTGCTCTTGGCTCGGCTCGAGGCTCAGATCGCGCCTGAATCTGGGCTCGGTTCTGGACTCGGCTCGGCTCTAGGCTGGGCTCGGGGCTCGGATCTGGGTTCGGCTCTGGACTCGGCTCGCCTCGGCTCTAGGCTGGGCTTGGGGATTGTCTCGGGGCTCGTCTCGAGGCTCGGCTCTGTGCTCTGTGTTCGGCTGTGCTCGGGGCTCGGCTCGAGGCTCGGTTCTGGGCTCGGCTCTAGGCTGGGCTCTGGGCTCGGCTCCGCTCTACTCTGGGCTCGGGGCTCGGCTCGAGGCTCGGCTCTGGGCTCGGCTCTGGACTCGGCTCTAGGCTGGGCTCGAGGCTCGGCTCAGGGCTTGTCTGCTCTCGGCTTTGAGCTGGGATCAGGGATCTGCTCTGCTCTTGGCTCGGCTCGAGGCTCCAATCGCCCCCGACTCTGGGCTCTGCTCTGGACTCGGCTCGGCTCTAGGCTGCGCTTGGGGCTCGGATCTGGGTTCGGCTCTGGACTCGGCTCGCCTCGGCTCTAGGCTGGGCTTGGGGATTGTCTCGGGGCTCGTCTCGAGGCTCGGCTCTGGGCTCTGTGCTCGGCTGGGCTCGGGGCTCGGCTTGAGGCTCGGCTCTGGGCTCGGCTCTGGACTCGGCTCTAGGCTGGGCTCGAGGCTCGGCTCAGGGCTTGTCTGCTCTCGGCTTTGAGCTGGGATCAGGGATCTGCTCTGGTCTTGGCTCGGCTCGAGGCTCCGATCGCGCCCGACTCTGGCCTCTGCTCTGGACTCACCTCGGCTCTAGGCTGGGCTTGGGGATTGTCTCGGGGCTCGTCTCGAGGCTCGGCTCTGGGCTCTGTGCTCGGCTGGGCTCGGGGCTCGGCTCGAGGCTCGGCTCTGGGCTCGGCTCTGGACTCGGCTCGCCTCGGCTCTAGGCTGGGCTTGGGGATTGTCTCGGGGATTGTCTTGAGGCTCGGCTCTGGGCTCTGTGCTCGGCTGGGCTCGGGGCTCGGCTCGAAGCTCGTCTCAATACTCGGCTCTGGGCTCGCCACTAGACTGGGCTCTGGCTCGGCTCGCCTCTAGGCTGGACTCGGGGCTCGGATCTGGGTTCGGTTCTGGACTCGGCTCGCCTCGGCTCTAGGCTGGGCTTGGGGATTGTCTCGGGGCTCGTCTCGAGTCTCGGCTCTGGGCTCTGTGCTCGGCTGGGCTCGGGGCTCGGCTCGAGGCTCGGTTCTGGGCTCGGCTCTAGGCTGGGCTCTGGGATCGTCTCGGCTCTAGTCTCTGCTCGTTGTTTGGCTCTGGGCTCGGCTCTGGACACGGATCTAGGCTGGGCTCGAGGCTCGGCTCAGGGCTTGTCTGCAATGGGCTTTGGGTTAGGCTCAGGTATCGGCTCTGCTCTTGGCTCGGCTCGAGGCTCAGATCGCACCTGAACCTGGGTTCGGCTCTGGACTCGGCTCGGCTCTAGGCTGGGCTCGGGGCTCGGATCTGGGTTCGACTCTGGACTCGGCTCGCCTCGGCTCTAGGCTGGGCTTGGGGATTGTCTCGGGGCTCGTCTCGAGGCTCTTATCTGTGCTCTTTGTTCGGCAGGGCTCGGGGCTCTATTCGAGGTTCGGATCTGGGCTCGGCTCTAGGCTGGGCTCTAGCCTCGGCTCGGCTCTAGGCTGGGCTTGGGGATTGTCTCGGGGCTCGTCTTGAGCATCGGCTATGGGCTCTGTGCTCGGCTGGGCTCGGGGCTCGGCTCGAGGCTCGGCTCTGTGCTCGGCTCGGTTCTAGGCTCTGCTCGTGGCTCGGCTCTGGGCTCGGGTCTGGACTCGGATCTAGGCTGGGCTCGAGGCTCGGGTCTGGGCTTGTCTGCTCTCGGCTCTAGGCTGGGCTAGTGGCTCTGCTCTGGGCTCGACTCTGGACTCCGTTCTAGGCTGGGCTCGAGGCTCGGCTCTGGACTCGGCTCGGCTCTAGGCTGGGCTCGGGGCTCGGATCTGTCTTCGGCTGTAGACTCGGCTCGACTCGGCTCTAGGCTGGGCTTGGGGATTGTCTCGGGGCTCGTCTCGAGGCTCGGATCTGGGCTCTGTGCTCGGCTGGGCTCGGGGCTCGGCTCGAGGCTCGGCTCTGGGCTCGGCTCTAGGCTGGGCTCTAGACTGGGCTCTAGCTCGGCTCGCCTCTAGGCTGGGCTCGGGGGTCGGATCTGGGTTCGGCTCTGGACTCGGCTCGCCTCGGCTCTAGGCTGGGCTTGGGGATTGTCTCGGGGCTCGTCTCGAGGCTCGGCTCTGTGCTCTGTGTTCGGCTGGGCTCGGGGCTCGGCTCCGAGGTTCGGCTCTGGGCTCGGCTCTAGACTGGGCTCTAGCCTCGGCTCGGCTCTAGGCTGGGCTCGGGGCTCGGATATGGGTTCGGCTCTGGACTCGGCTCGCCTCGGCTCTAGGATGGGCTTGGGGATTGTCTCGGGGCTCGTCTCGAGGCTCGGCTCTGTGCTCTGTGTTCGGCTGGGCTCGGGGCTCGGCTCGAGGTTCGGCTCTGGACTCGGCTCTAGGCTCGGCTCTAGACTCTGCTCTGGCTCGGATCGCCTCTAGGCTGGGCTCGGGGCTCGGATCTGTGTTCGGCTCTGGACTCGGCTCGCCTCGGCTCTAGGCTGGGCTTGGGGATTGTCTCGGGGCTCGTCTCGAGGCTCTTCTCTGTGCTATTTGTTCGGCAGCGCTCGGGGCTCGATTCGAGGTTCGGATCTGGGCTCGGCTCTAGGCTGGGCTCTAGCCTCGGCTCGGCTCTAGGCTGGGCTCGGGGCTCGGATCTGGGTTCGGCTCTGGACTCGGCTCGCCTCGGATCTAGGCTGGGCTTGGGGATTGTCTCGGGGCTCGTCTTGAGCATCGGCTATGGGCTCTGTGCTCGGCTGGGCTCGAGGCTCGGATCTGGGCTTGTCTGCAATCGGCTTTGGGTTGGGCTCAGGTATCGGCTCTGCTCTTGGCTCGGCTCGAGGCTCAGATCGCGCCTGAATCTGGGCTCGGTTCTGGACTCGGCTCGGCTCTAGGCTGGGCTCGGGGCTCGGATCTGCATTCGGCTCTGGACTCGGCTCGCCTCGGCTCTAGGCTGGACTTGGGGATTGTCTCGGGGCTCGTCTCGAGGCTCGGCTCTGGGCTCTGTGCTCGGCTGGGCTCTGTGCTCGGCTCGAGGTTCGGCTCTGGGCTCGGCTCTGGACTCGGCTCGGCTTTGGGCTGGGCTCGGGGCTCGGATCTGGGTTCGGCTCTGGACTCGGCTCGCCTCGGCTCTAGGCTGGGCTTGGGGATTGTCTCGGGGCTCGTCTCGAGGCTCGGCTCTGTGATCTGTGTTCGGCTGGGCTCGGGGCTCGTCTCGAGGTTCGGCTCTGGGCTCGGTTCTAGGCTGGGCTCTAGCCTCGGCTCGGCTCTAAGCTGGGCTCGGGGCTCGGATCTGGGTTCGGCTCTGGACGCGGCTCGCCTCGGCTCTAGGCTGGGCTTGGGGATTGTCTCGGGGCTCGTCTCGAGGCTCGGCTCTGGGCTCTGTGCTCGGCTGGGCTCAGGGCTCGGCTCGAGGCTCGGCTCTGGGCTCGGCTCTGGACTCGGCTCGGCTCTAGGCTGGGCTCGGGGCTCGGATCTGGGTTCGGCTCTGGACTCGGCTCGCCTCGGCTCTAGGCTGGGCTTGGGGATTGTCTCGGGGCTCAACTCGAGGCTCGGCTCTGGGCTCTGTGCTCGGCTGGGCTCGGGGCTCGGCTCGAGGCTTGGTTCTGGGCTCGGCTCTAGACTGGGCTCTAGCCTCGGCTCGGCTCTAGTCTGGGCTCGGGGCTCGGCTCGAGGCTCGGCTCTGGGCTCGGCTCTGGACTCGGCTCTACGCTGGGCTCGAGGCTCGGCTCAGGGCTTGTCTGCTCTCGGCTTTGAGCTGGGATCAGGGATCTGCTCTGCTCTTGGCTCGGCTCGAGGCTCCGATCGTGCCCGACTCTGGGCTCTGCTCTGGACTTGGCTCGGCTCTAGGCTGCGCTTGGGGCTCGGATCTGGGTTCGGCTCTGGACTCGGCTCGACTCGGCTCTAGGCTGGGCTCTAGACTGGGCTCTAGCTCGGCTCGCCTATAGGCTGGGCTCGGGGCTCGGATCTGGGTTCGGCTCTGGACTCGGCTCGCCTCGGCTCTAGGCTGGGCTTGGGGATTGTCTCGGGGCTCGTCTCGAGGCTCGGCTCTGTGCTCTGAGCTCGGCTTGGCTCGGGGTTCGGCTCGAGTCTCGGCTCTGGGCTCGGCTCTAGGCTGGGCTCGGGGCTCGTATCTGGGTTCGGCTCTGGACTCGGCTCGCCTCGGCTCTAGGCTGGGCTTGGGGATTGTCTCGGGGCTCGTCTCGAGGCTCGGCTCTGGGCTCTGTGCTCGGCTGGGCTCGGGGCTCGGCTCGAGGCTCGGCTCTGGGCTGGGCTCGGGGCTCGGATCTGTCTTCGGCTCTGGACTCGGCTGTAGGCTGGGCTCGAGGCTCGGATCTGGGCTTGTCTGCAATCGGCTTTGGGTTGGGCTCAGGTATCGGCTCTGCTCTTGGCTCGGCTCGAGGCTCAGATCGCGCCTGAATCTGGGCTCGGTTCTGGACTCGGCTCGGCTCTAGGTTGGGCTCGGGGCTCGGATCTGGGTTCGGCTCTGGACTCGGCTCGCCTCGGCTCTAGGCTGGGCTTGGGGATTGTCTCGGGGCTCGTCTCGAGGCTCGGCTCTGTGCTCTGTGTTCGGCTGTGCTCGGGGCTCGGCTCGAGGCTCGGTTCTGGGCTCGGCTCTAGGCTGGGCTCTGGGCTCGGCTCCGCTCTACTCTGGGCTCGGGGCTCGGCTCGAGGCTCGGCTCTGGGCTCGGCTCTGGACTCGGCTCTAGGCTGGGCTCGAGGCTCGGCTCAGGGCTTGTCTGCTCTCGGCTTTGAGCTGGGATCAGGGATCTGCTCTGCTCTTGGCTCGGCTCGAGGCTCCAATCGCCCCCGACTCTGGGCTCTGCTCTGGACTCGGCTCGGCTCTAGGCTGCGCTTGGGGCTCGGATCTGGGTTCGGCTCTGGACTCGGCTCGCCTCGGCTCTAGGCTGGGCTTGGGGATTGTCTCGGGGCTCGTCTCGAGGCTCGGCTCTGGGCTCTGTGCTCGGCTGGGCTCGGGGCTCGGCTTGAGGCTCGGCTCTGGGCTCGGCTCTGGACTCGGCTCTAGGCTGGGCTCGAGGCTCGGCTCAGGGCTTGTCTGCTCTCGGCTTTGAGCTGGGATCAGGGATCTGCTCTGGTCTTGGCTCGGCTCGAGGCTCCGATCGCGCCCGACTCTGGCCTCTGCTCTGGACTCACCTCGGCTCTAGGCTGGGCTTGGGGATTGTCTCGGGGCTCGTCTCGAGGCTCGGCTCTGGGCTCTGTGCTCGGCTGGGCTCGGGGCTCGGCTCGAGGCTCGGCTCTGGGCTCGGCTCTGGACTCGGCTCGCCTCGGCTCTAGGCTGGGCTTGGGGATTGTCTCGGGGATTGTCTTGAGGCTCGGCTCTGGGCTCTGTGCTCGGCTGGGCTCGGGGCTCGGCTCGAAGCTCGTCTCAATACTCGGCTCTGGGCTCGCCACTAGACTGGGCTCTGGCTCGGCTCGCCTCTAGGCTGGACTCGGGGCTCGGATCTGGGTTCGGTTCTGGACTCGGCTCGCCTCGGCTCTAGGCTGGGCTTGGGGATTGTCTCGGGGCTCGTCTCGAGTCTCGGCTCTGGGCTCTGTGCTCGGCTGGGCTCGGGGCTCGGCTCGAGGCTCGGTTCTGGGCTCGGCTCTAGGCTGGGCTCTGGGATCGTCTCGGCTCTAGTCTCTGCTCGTTGTTTGGCTCTGGGCTCGGCTCTGGACACGGATCTAGGCTGGGCTCGAGGCTCGGCTCAGGGCTTGTCTGCAATGGGCTTTGGGTTAGGCTCAGGTATCGGCTCTGCTCTTGGCTCGGCTCGAGGCTCAGATCGCACCTGAACCTGGGTTCGGCTCTGGACTCGGCTCGGCTCTAGGCTGGGCTCGGGGCTCGGATCTGGGTTCGGCTCTGGACTCGGCTCGCCTCGGCTCTAGGCTGGGCTTGGGGATTGTCTCGGGGCTCGTCTCGAGGCTCTTATCTGTGCTCTTTGTTCGGAAGGGCTCGGGGCTCTATTCGAGGTTCGGATCTGGGCTCGGCTCCAGGCTGGGCTCTAGCCTCGGCTCGGCTCTAGGCTGGGCTTGGGGATTGTCTCGGGGCTCGTCTTGAGCATCGGCTATGGGCTCTGTGCTCGGCTGGGCTCGGGGCTCGGCTCGAGGCTCGGCTCTGTGCTCGGCTCGGTTCTAGGCTCTGCTCGTGGCTCGGCTCTGGGCTCGGGTCTGGACTCGGATCTAGGCTGGGCTCGAGGCTCGGGTCTGGGCTTGTCTGCTCTCGGCTCTAGGCTGGGCTAGTGGCTCTGCTCTGGGCTCGACTCTGGACTCCGTTCTAGGCTGGGCTCGAGGCTCGGCTCTGGACTCGGCTCGGCTCTAGGCTGGGCTCGGGGCTCGGATCTGTCTTCGGCTCTAGACTCGGCTCGACTCGGCTCTAGGCTGGGCTTGGGGATTGTCTCGGGGCTCGTCTCGAGGCTCGGATCTGGGCTCTGTGCTCGGCTGGGCTCGGGGCTCGGCTCGAGGCTCGGCTCTGGGCTCGGCTCTAGGCTGGGCTCTAGACTGGGCTCTAGCTCGGCTCGCCTCTAGGCTGGGCTCGGGGGTCGGATCTGGGTTCGGCTCTGGACTCGGCTCGCCTCGGCTCTAGGCTGGGCTTGGGGATTGTCTCGGGGCTCGTCTCGAGGCTCGGCTCTGTGCTCTGTGTTCGGCTGGGCTCGGGGCTCGGCTCCGAGGTTCGGCTCTGGGCTCGGCTCTAGACTGGGCTCTAGCCTCGGCTCGGCTCTAGGCTGGGCTCGGGGCTCGGATATGGGTTCGGCTCTGGACTCGGCTCGCCTCGGCTCTAGGATGGGCTTGGGGATTGTCTCGGGGCTCGTCTCGAGGCTCGGCTCTGTGCTCTGTGTTCGGCTGGGCTCGGGGCTCGGCTCGAGGTTCGGCTCTGGACTCGGCTCTAGGCTCGGCTCTAGACTGTGCTCTGGCTCGGATCGCCTCTAGGCTGGGCTCGGGGCTCGGATCTGGGTTCGGCTCTGGACTCGGCTCGCCTCGGCTCTAGGCTGGGCTTGGGGATTGTCTCGGGGCTCGTCTCGAGGCTCTTCTCTGTGCTATTTGTTCGGCAGCGCTCGGGGCTCGATTCGAGGTTCGGATCTGGGCTCGGCTCTAGGCTGGGCTCTAGCCTCGGCTCGGCTCTAGGCTGGGCTCGGGGCTCGGATCTGGGTTCGGCTCTGGACTCGGCTCGCCTCGGATCTAGGCTGGGCTTGGGGATTGTCTCGGGGCTCGTCTTGAGCATCGGCTATGGGCTCTGTGCTCGGCTGGGCTCGAGGCTCGGATCTGGGCTTGTCTGCAATCGGCTTTGGGTTGGGCTCAGGTATCGGCTCTGCTCTTGGCTCGGCTCGAGGCTCAGATCGCGCCTGAATCTGGGCTCGGTTCTGGACTCGGCTCGGCTCTAGGCTGGGCTCGGGGCTCGGATCTGCATTCGGCTCTGGACTCGGCTCGCCTCGGCTCTAGGCTGGGCTTGGGGATTGTCTCGGGGCTCGTCTCGAGGCTCGGCTCTGGGCTCTGTGCTCGGCTGGGCTCTGTGCTCGGCTCGAGGTTCGGCTCTGGGCTCGGCTCTGGACTCGGCTCGGCTTTGGGCTGGGCTCGGGGCTCGGATCTGGGTTCGGCTCTGGACTCGGCTCGCCTCGGCTCTAGGCTGGGCTTGGGGATTGTCTCGGGGCTCGTCTCGAGGCTCGGCTCTGTGATCTGTGTTCGGCTGGGCTCGGGGCTCGTCTCGAGGTTCGGCTCTGGGCTCGGTTCTAGGCTGGGCTCTAGCCTCGGCTCGGCTCTAAGCTGGGCTCGGGGCTCGGATCTGGGTTCGGCTCTGGACGCGGCTCGCCTCGGCTCTAGGCTGGGCTTGGGGATTGTCTCGGGGCTCGTCTCGAGGCTCGGCTCTGGGCTCTGTGCTCGGCTGGGCTCAGGGCTCGGCTCGAGGCTCGGCTCTGGGCTCGGCTCTGGACTCGGCTCGGCTCTAGGCTGGGCTCGGGGCTCGTATCTGGGTTCGGCTCTGGACTCGGCTCGCCTCGGCTCTAGGCTGGGCTTGGGGATTGTCTCGGGGCTCAACTCGAGGCTCGGCTCTGGGCTCTGTGCTCGGCTGGGCTCGGGGCTCGGCTCGAGGCTTGGTTCTGGGCTCGGCTCTAGACTGGGCTCTAGCCTCGGCTCGGCTCTAGTCTGGGCTCGGGGCTCGGCTCGAGGCTCGGCTCTGGGCTCGGCTCTGGACTCGGCTCTACGCTGGGCTCGAGGCTCGGCTCAGGGCTTGTCTGCTCTCGGCTTTGAGCTGGGATCAGGGATCTGCTCTGCTCTTGGCTCGGCTCGAGGCTCCGATCGTGCCCGACTCTGGGCTCTGCTCTGGACTTGGCTCGGCTCTAGGCTGCGCTTGGGGCTCGGATCTGGGTTCGGCTCTGGACTCGGCTCGACTCGGCTCTAGGCTGGGCTCTAGACTGGGCTCTAGCTCGGCTCGCCTCTAGGCTGGGCTCGGGGCTCGGATCTGGGTTCGGCTCTGGACTCGGCTCGCCTCGGCTCTAGGCTGGGCTTGGGGATTGTCTCGGGGCTCGTCTCGAGGCTCTTATCTGTGCTCTTTGTTCGGCAGGGCTCGGGGCTCGATTCGAAATTCGGCTCTGGGCCCGGCTCTAGGCTGGGCTCTGGGCTCGGCTCGGCTCTAGGCTGGGCTCGGGTCTCGGATCTGGGTTCGGCTCTGGACTCGGCTCGACTCGGCTCTAGGCTGGGCTTGGGGATTGTCTCGGGGCTCGTCTCGAGGCTCGGCTCTGGGCTCTGTGCTCGGCGGGGCTCGGGGCTCGGCTCGAGGCTCGGCTCTGGGCTCGGCTCTGGACTCAGCTCGAGGCTGGGCTCGAGGCTCGGTTCTTGGCTTGTCTTCTCTCGGCTTTGGGCTGAGCTCAGGTATCGGCTCTACACTTAGCTCGGCTCGAGGCTCAGATCGTGCCCGACTCTCGGCTCGGCTCTGGGCTCTGTGCTCGGCTGGGCTCGGGTCTCGGCTCGAGGCTCGGCTCTGGGCTCGGCTCTAGGCTGGGCTCTGGCCTCGGCTCTAGGCTGGGCTCTGGCCTCGTCTCGGCTCTAGGCTCTGCTCGTGGCTCGGCTCTGGGCTCGGGTCTGGACTCGGATCTAGGCTGGGCTCGAGGCTCGGCTCTGGGCTTGTCTGCTCTCGGCTCTAGGCTGGGCTAGTGGCTCTGCTCTGGGCTCGACTCTGGACTCCGTTCTAGGCTGGGCTCGAGGCTCGGCTCTGGACTCGGCTCGGCTCTAGGCTGGGCTCGGGGCTCGGATCTGTCTTCGGCTCTAGACTCGGCTCGACTCGGCTCTAGGCTGGGCTTGGGGATTGTCTCGGGGCTCGTCTCGAGGCTCGGATCTGGGCTCTGTGCTCGGCTGGGCTCGGGGCTCGGCTCGAGGCTCGGCTCTGGGCTCGGCTCTAGGCTGGGCTCTAGACTGTGCTCTAGCTCGGCTCGCCTCTAGGCTGGGCTCGGGGCTCGGATCTGGGTTCGGCTCTGGACTCGGCTCGCCTCGGCTCTAGGCTGGGCTTGGGATTGTCTCGGGGCTCGTCTCGAGGCTCTTCTCTGTGCTATTTGTTCGGCAGCGCTCGTGGCTCGATTCGAGGTTCGGATCTGGGCTCGGCTCTAGGCTGGGCTCGAGGCTCGGCTCAGGGCTTGTCTGCTCTCGGCTTTGAGCTGGGATCAGGGATCTGCTCTGCTCTTGGCTCGGCTCGAGGCTCCGATCGCGCCCGACTCTGGGCTCTGGTCTGGACTCGGCTCGGCTCTAGGCTGCGCTTGGGGCTCGGATCTGGGTTCGGCTCTGGACTCGGCTCGCCTCGGCTCTAGGCTGGGCTTGGGGATTGTCTCGGGGCTCGTCTCGAGGCTCGGCTTTGGGCTCTGTGCTCGGCTGGGCTCGGGGCTCGGCTCGAGGCTCGGCTCTGGGCTCGGCTCTGGACTCGGCTCTAGGCTGGGCTCGAGGCTCGGCTCAGGGCTTGTCTGCTCTCGGCTTTGAGCTAGGATAAGGGATCTGCTCTGCTCTTGGCTCGGCTCGAGGCTCCGATCGCGCCCGACTCTGGGCTCTGCTCTGGACTCGCCTCGGCTCTAGGCTGGGCTTGGGGATTGTCTCGGGGCTCGTCTCGAGGCTCGGCTCTGGGCTCTGTGCTCGGCTGGGCTCGGGGCTCGGCTCGAGGCTCGGCTCTGGGCTCGGCTCTGGACTCGGCTCGGCTCTAGGCTGGGCTCGGGGCTCGGGTCTGGGTTCGGCTCTGGACTCGGCTCGCCTCGGCTCTGGGCTTGGCTTGGGGATTGTCTCGGGGCTCGTCTCGAGGCTCGGCTCTGGGCTCTGTGCTCGGCTGGGCTCGGGGCTCGGCTCGAGGCTCGGCTCTGGGCTCGGCTCTAGGCTGGGCTCTGAGCTCTGTGCTCGGCTGGGCTCGGGGCTCGGCTCGAGGCTCGGCTCAATACTCGGCTCTGGCCTCGCCTCTAGGCTGGGCTCAGGGCTCGGATCTGTTTTCGGCTCTGGACTCGGCTCGACTCGGCTCTAGGCTGGGCTTGGGGATTGTCTCGGGTCTCGTCTCGAGGCTCGGATCTGGGCTCTGTGCTCGGCTGGGCTCGGGGCTCGGCTCGAGGCTCGGCTCTGGGCTCGGCTCTAGGCTGGGCTCTAGACTGGGCTCTAGCTCGGCTCGCCTCTAGGCTGGGCTCGGGGCTCGGATCTGGGTTCGGCTCTGGACTCGGCTCGTCTCGGCTCTAGGCTGGGCTTGGGGATTGTCTCGGGGCTCGTCTCGAGGCTCGGCTCTGTGCTCTGTGTTCGGCTGGGCTCGGGGCTCGGCTCGAGGTTCGGCTCTGGGCTCGGCTCTAGACTGGGCTCTAGCCTCGGCTCGGCTCTAGGCTGGGCTCGGGGCTCGGATCTGGGTTCGGCACTGGACTCGTCTCGCCTCGGCTCTAGGCTGGGCTTGGGGATTGTCTCGGGGCTCGTCTCGAGGCTCGGCTCTGGGCTCTGTGCTCGGCTGGGCTCGGGGCTCGGCTCGAGGCTCGGCTCTGGGCTCGGCTCTGGACTCGGCTCTAGGCTGGGCTCGAGGCTCGGCTCAGGGCTTGTCTGCTCTCGGCTTTGAGCTGGGATCAGGGATCTGCTCTGCTCTTGGCTCGGCTCGAGGCTCCGATCGCGCCCGACTCTGGGCTCTGCTCTGGACTCGGCTCGGCTCTAGGCTGCGCTTGGGGCTCGGATCTGGGTTCGGCTCTGGAATCGGCTCGCCTCGGCTCTAGGCTGGGCTTGGGGATTGTCTCGGGGCTCGTCTCGAGGCTCGGCTCTGGGCTCTGTGTTCGGCTGGGCTCGGGGCTCGTCTCGAGGCTCGGCTCTGCGCTCGGCTCTGGACTCGGCTCGGCTCTAGGCTGGGCTCGGGGCTCGGATCTGGGTTCGGCTCTGGACTCGGCTCGCCTCGGCTCTAGGCTGGGCTTGGGGATTGTCTCGGGGCTCGTCTCGAGGCTCGGCTCTGGGCTCTGTGCTCGGCTGGGCTCGGGGCTCGGCTCGAGGCTCGGCTCTGGGCTCGGCTCTAGGCTGGGCTCTGAGCTCTGTGCTCGGCTGGGCTCGGGGCTCGGCTCGAGGCTCGGCTCAATACTCCGCTCTGGCCTCGCCTCTATGCTGGGCTCAGGGCTCGGATCTGTCTTCGGCTCTGGACTCGGCTCGCCTCGGCTCTAGGCTGGGCTTGGGGATTGTCTCGGGGCTCGTCTCGAGGCTCGGCTCTGTGCTCTGTGTTCGGCTGGGCTCGGGGCTCGGCTCGAGGTTCGGCTCTGGGCTCGGCTCTAGACTGGGCTCTAGCCTCGGCTCGGCTCTAGGCTGGGCTCGGGGCTCGGATCTGGGTTCGGCTCTGGACTCGGCTCGCCTCGGCTCTAGGCTGGGCTTGGGGATTGTCTCGGGGCTCGTCTTGAGCATCGGCTATCGGCTCTGTGCTCGGCTGGGCTCGGGGCTCGGCTCGAGGCTCGGCTCTGTGCTCGGCTCTGGACTCGGCTCTTGGCTGGGCTCGAGGCTCGGCTCTGGGCTTGTCTGCAATAGGCTTTGGGTTGGGCTCAGGTATCGGCTCTGCTTTTGGCTCGGCTCGAGGCTCATCTCGCGCCTGAATCTGGGCTCGGCTCTGGACTCGGCTCGGCTCTAGGCTGGGCTTGGGGCTCGGATCTGGGTTCGGCTCTGGACTCGGCTCGCCTCGGCTCTAGGCTGGGCTTGGGGATTGTCTCGGGGCTCGTCTCGAGGCTCAGCTCTGTGCTCTGTGTTCGGCTGGGCTCGGGACTCGGCTCGAGGTTCGGCTCTGGGCTTGGCTCTAGGCTGGGCTCTAGCCTCGCCTCGGCTATAGGCCGGGCTCGGGGCTCTGATCTGGGTTCGGCTCTGGACTCGGCTCGCCTCGGCTCTAGGCTGGGCTTGGGGATTGTGTCGGGGCTCGTCTCGAGGCTCGGCTCTGGGCTCTGTGCTCGGCTGGGCTCGGTGCTCGGCTCGAGGCTCGGCTCTGGGCTCGGCTCTGGACTCGGCTCTAGGCTGGGCTCGAGGCTCGGCTCATGGCTTGTCTGCTCTCGGCTTTGAGCTGGGATCAGGGATCTGCTCTGCTCTTGGCTCGGCTCGAGGCTCCGATCGCGCCCGACTCTGGGCTCTGCTCTGGACTCGGCTCGGCTGTAGGCTGCGCTTGGGGCTCGGATCTGGGTTCGGCTCTGGACTCGGCTCGCCTCGGCTCTAGGCTGGGCTTGGGGATTGTCTCGGGGCTCGTCTCGAGTCTCGGCTCTGGGCTCTGTGCTCGGCTGGGCTCGGGGCTCGGCTCGAGGCTCGGCTCTGGGCTCGGCTCTGGACTCGGCTCTAGGCTGGGCTCGAGGCTCGGCTCAGGGCTTGTCTGCTCTCGGCTTTGAGCTGGGATCAGGGATCTGCTCTGCTCTTGGCTCGGCTCGAGGCTCCGATCGCGCCCGACTCTGGGCTCTGCTCTGGACTCGGCTCGGCTCTAGGCTGGGCTTGGGGATTGTCTCGGCGCTCGTCTCGAGGCTCGGCTCTGGGCTCTGTGCTCGGCTGGGCTCGGGGCTCGGCTCGAGGCTCGGCTCTGGGCTCGGCTCTGGACTCGGCTCGGCTCTAGGCTGGGCTCGGGGCTCGGATCTGGGTTCGGCTCTGGACTCGGCTCGCCTCGGCTCTAGGCTGGGCTTGGGGATTGTCTCGGGGCTCGTCTCGAGGCTCGGCTCTGGGCTCTGTGCTCGGCTGGGCTCGGGGCTCGGCTCGAGGCTCGGCTCTGGGCTCGGCTCTAGGCTGGGCTCTGAGCCCTGTGCTCGGCTGGGCTAGGGGCTCGGCTCGAGGCTCGGCTCAATACTCGGCTCTGGCCTCGCATCTAGGCTGTGCTCAGGGCTCGGATCTGTCTTTGGCTCTGGACTCGGCTCGACTCGGCTCTAGGCTGGGCTTGGGGATTGTCTCGGGTCTCGTCTCGAGGCTCGGATCTGGGCTCTGTGCTCGGCTGGGCTCGGGGCTCGGCTCGAGGCTCGGCTCTGGGCTCGGCTCTAGGCTGGGCTCTAGACTGGGCTCTAGCTCGGCTCGCCTATAGGCTGGGCTCGGGGCTCGGATCTGGGTTCGGCTCTGGACTCGGCTCGCCTTGGCTCTAGGCTGGGCTTGGGGATTGTCTCGGGGCTCGTCTCGAGGCTCTTCTCTGTGCTCTTTGTTCGGCAGGGCTCGGGGCTCGATTCGAAATTCGGCTCTGGGCTCGGCTCAAGGCTGGGCTCTGGGCTCGGCTCGGCTCTAGGCTGGGCTCGGGGCTCGGATCTGGGTTCGGCTCTGGACTCGGCTCGACTCGGCTCTAGGCTGGGCTTGGGGATTGTCTCGGGGCTCGTCTCGAGGCTCGGCTCTGGGCTCTGTGCTCGGCTGGGCTCGGGGCTCGGCTCGAGGCTCGGCTCTGGGCTCGGCTCTGGACTCAGCTCGAGGCTGGGCTCGAGGCTCGGCTCTTGGCTTGTCTTCTCTCGGCTTTGGGCTGAGCTCAGGTATCGGCTCTACACTTAGCTCGGCTCGAGGCTCAGATCGCGCCCGACTCTCGGCTCGGCTCTGGGCTCTGTGCTCGGCTGGGCTCGGGGCTCGGCTCGAGGCTCGGCTCTGGGCTTGGCTCTAGGCTGGGCTCTGGCCTCGGCTCTAGGCTGGGCTCTGGCCTCGGCTCGGCTCTAGGCTCTGCTCGTGGCTCGGCTCTGGGCTCGGGTCTGGACTCGGATCTAGGCTGGGCTCGAGGCTCGGGTCTGGGCTTGTCTGCTCTCGGCTCTAGGCTGGGCTAGTGGCTCTGCTCTGGGCTCGACTCTGGACTCCGTTCTAGGCTTGGCTCGAGGCTCGGCTCTGGACTCGGCTCGGCTCTAGGCTGGGCTCGGGGCTCGGATCTGTCTTCGGCTCTAGACTCGGCTCGACTCGGCTCTAGGCTGGGCTTGGGGATTGTCTCGGGGCTCGTCTCGAGGCTCGGATCTGGGCTCTGTGCTCGGCTGGGCTCGGGGCTCGGCTCGAGGCTCGGCTCTGGGCTCGGCTCTAGGCTGGGCTCTAGACTGGGCTCTAGCTCGGCTCGCCTCTAGGCTGGGCTCGGGGGTCGGATCTGGGTTCGGCTCTGGACTCGGCTCGCCTCGGCTCTAGGCTGGGCTTGGGGATTGTCTCGGGGCTCGTCTCGAGGCTCGGCTCTGTGCTCTGTGTTCGGCTGGGCTCGGGGCTCGGCTCCGAGGTTCGGCTCTGGGCTCGGCTCTAGACTGGGCTCTAGCCTCGGCTCGGCTCTAGGCTGGGCTCGGGGCTCGGATATGGGTTCGGCTCTGGACTCGGCTCGCCTCGGCTCTAGGATGGGCTTGGGGATTGTCTCGGGGCTCGTCTCGAGGCTCGGCTCTCTGCTCTGTGTTCGGCTGGGCTCGGGGCTCGGCTCGAGGCTCGGCTCTGGACTCGGCTCTAGGCTCGGCTCTAGACTGTGCTCTGGCTCGGATCGCCTCTAGGCTGGGCTCGGGGCTCGGATCTGGGTTCGGCTCTGGACTCGGCTCGCCTCGGATCTAGGCTGGGCTTGGGGATTGTCTCGGGGCTCGTCTTGAGCATCGGCTATGGGCTCTGTGCTCGGCTGGGCTCGGGGCTCGGCTCGAGGCTCGGCTCTGTGCTCGGCTCTGGACTCGGCTCTAGGCTGGGCTCGAGGCTCGGATCTGGGCTTGTCTGCAATCGGCTTTGGGTTGGGCTCAGGTATCGGCTCTGCTCTTGGCTCGGCTCGAGGCTCAGATCGCGCCTGAATCTGGGCTCGGTTCTGGACTCGCCTCGGCTCTAGGCTGGACTTGGGGATTATCTCGGGGCTCGTCTCGAGGCTCGGCTCTGGGCTCTGTGCTCGGCTGGGCTCTGTGCTCGGCTCGAGGTTCGGCTCTGGGCTCGGCTCTGGACTCGGCTCGGCTTTGGGCTGGGCTCGGGGCTCGGATCTGGGTTCGGCTCTGGACTCGGCTCGCCTCGGCTCTAGGCTGGGCTTGGGGATTGTCTCGGGGCTCGTCTCGAGGCTCGGCTCTGTGATCTGTGTTCGGCTGGGCTCGGGGCTCGTCTCGAGGTTCGGCTCTGGGCTCGGTTCTAGGCTGGGCTCTAGCCTCGGCTCGGCTCTAAGCTGGGCTCGGGGCTCGGATCTGGGTTCGGCTCTGGACGCGGCTCGCCTCGGCTCTAGGCTGGGCTTGGGGATTGTCTCGGGGCTCGTCTCGAGGCTCGGCTCTGGGCTCTGTGCTCGGCTGGGCTCAGGGCTCGGCTCGAGGCTCGGCTCTGGGCTCGGCTCTGGACTCGGCTCGGCTCTAGGCTGGGCTCGGGGCTCGGATCTGGGTTCGGCTCTGGACTCGGCTCGCCTCGGCTCTAGGCTGGGCTTGGGGATTGTCTCGGGGCTCATCTCGAGGCTCGGCTCTGGGCTCTGTGCTCGGCTTGGCTCGGGGTTCGGCTCGAGTCTCGGCTCTGGGCTCGGCTCTAGGCTGGGCTCGGGGCTCGTATCTGGGTTCGGCTCTGGACTCGGCTCGCCTCGGCTCTAGGCTGGGCTTGGGGATTGTCTCGGGGCTCGTCTCGAGGCTCGGCTCTGGGCTCTGTGCTCGGCTGGGCTCGGGGCTCGGCTCGAGGCTCGGCTCTGGGCTGGGCTCGGGGCTCGGATCTGTCTTCGGCTCTGGACTCGGCTGTAGGCTGGGCTCGAGGCTCGGATCTGGGCTTGTCTGCAATCGGCTTTGGGTTGGGCTCAGGTATCGGCTCTGCTCTTGGCTCGGCTCGAGGCTCAGATCGCGCCTGAATCTGGGCTCGGTTCTGGACTCGGCTCGGCTCTAGGCTGGGCTCGGGGCTCGGATCTGGGTTCGGCTCTGGACTCGGCTCGCCTCGGCTCTAGGCTGGGCTTGGGGATTGTCTCGGGGCTCGTCTCGAGGCTCGGCTCTGTGCTCTGTGTTCGGCTGTGCTCGGGGCTCGGCTCGAGGCTCGGTTCTGGGCTCGGCTCTAGGCTGGGCTCTGGGCTCGGCTCCGCTCTACTCTGGGCTCGGGGCTCGGCTCGAGGCTCGGCTCTGGGCTCGGCTCTGGACTCGGCTCTAGGCTGGGCTCGAGGCTCGGCTCAGGGCTTGTCTGCTCTCGGCTTTGAGCTGGGATCAGGGATCTGCTCTGCTCTTGGCTCGGCTCGAGGCTCCAATCGCCCCCGACTCTGGGCTCTGCTCTGGACTCGGCTCGGCTCTAGGCTGCGCTTGGGGCTCGGATCTGGGTTCGGCTCTGGACTCGGCTCGCCTCGGCTCTAGGCTGGGCTTGGGGATTGTCTCGGGGCTCGTCTCGAGGCTCGGCTCTGGGCTCTGTGCTCGGCTGGGCTCGGGGCTCGGCTTGAGGCTCGGCTCTGGGCTCGGCTCTGGACTCGGCTCTAGGCTGGGCTCGAGGCTCGGCTCAGGGCTTGTCTGCTCTCGGCTTTGAGCTGGGATCAGGGATCTGCTCTGGTCTTGGCTCGGCTCGAGGCTCCGATCGCGCCCGACTCTGGCCTCTGCTCTGGACTCACCTCGGCTCTAGGCTGGGCTTGGGGATTGTCTCGGGGCTCGTCTCGAGGCTCGGCTCTGGGCTCTGTGCTCGGCTGGGCTCGGGGCTCGGCTCGAGGCTCGGCTCTGGGCTCGGCTCTGGACTCGGCTCGCCTCGGCTCTAGGCTGGGCTTGGGGATTGTCTCGGGGATTGTCTTGAGGCTCGGCTCTGGGCTCTGTGCTCGGCTGGGCTCGGGGCTCGGCTCGAAGCTCGTCTCAATACTCGGCTCTGGGCTCGCCACTAGACTGGGCTCTGGCTCGGCTCGCCTCTAGGCTGGACTCGGGGCTCGGATCTGGGTTCGGTTCTGGACTCGGCTCGCCTCGGCTCTAGGCTGGGCTTGGGGATTGTCTCGGGGCTCGTCTCGAGTCTCGGCTCTGGGCTCTGTGCTCGGCTGGGCTCGGGGCTCGGCTCGAGGCTCGGTTCTGGGCTCGGCTCTAGGCTGGGCTCTGGGATCGTCTCGGCTCTAGTCTCTGCTCGTTGTTTGGCTCTGGGCTCGGCTCTGGACACGGATCTAGGCTGGGCTCGAGGCTCGGCTCAGGGCTTGTCTGCAATGGGCTTTGGGTTAGGCTCAGGTATCGGCTCTGCTCTTGGCTCGGCTCGAGGCTCAGATCGCACCTGAACCTGGGTTCGGCTCTGGACTCGGCTCGGCTCTAGGCTGGGCTCTGGGCTCGGATCTGGGTTCGACTCTGGACTCGGCTCGCCTCGGCTCTAGGCTGGGCTTGGGGATTGTCTCGGGGCTCGTCTCGAGGCTCTTATCTGTGCTCTTTGTTCGGCAGGGCTCGGGGCTCTATTCGAGGTTCGGATCTGGGCTCGGCTCTAGGCTGGGCTCTAGCCTCGGCTCGGCTCTAGGCTGGGCTTGGGGATTGTCTCGGGGCTCGTCTTGAGCATCGGCTATGGGCTCTGTGCTCGGCTGGGCTCGGGGCTCGGCTCGAGGCTCGGCTCTGTGCTCGGCTCGGTTCTAGGCTCTGCTCGTGACTCGGCTCTGGGCTCGGGTCTGGACTCGGATCTAGGCTGGGCTCGAGGCTCGGGTCTGGGCTTGTCTGCTCTCGGCTCTAGGCTGGGCTAGTGGCTCTGCTCTGGGCTCGACTCTGGACTCCGTTCTAGGCTGGGCTCGAGGCTCGGCTCTGGACTCGGCTCGGCTCTAGGCTGGGCTCGGGGCTCGGATCTGTCTTCGGCTCTAGACTCGGCTCGACTCGGCTCTAGGCTGGGCTTGGGGATTGTCTCGGGGCTCGTCTCGAGGCTCGGATCTGGGCTCTGTGCTCGGCTGGGCTCGGGGCTCGGCTCGAGGCTCGGCTCTGGGCTCGGCTCTAGGCTGGGCTCTAGACTGGGCTCTAGCTCGGCTCGCCTCTAGGCTGGGCTCGGGGGTCGGATCTGGGTTCGGCTCTGGACTCGGCTCGCCTCGGCTCTAGGCTGGGCTTGGGGATTGTCTCGGGGCTCGTCTCGAGGCTCGGCTCTGTGCTCTGTGTTCGGCTGGGCTCGGGGCTCGGCTCCGAGGTTCGGCTCTGGGCTCGGCTCTAGACTGGGCTCTAGCCTCGGCTCGGCTCTAGGCTGGGCTCGGGGCTCGGATATGGGTTCGGCTCTGGACTCGGCTCGCCTCGGCTCTAGGATGGGCTTGGGGATTGTCTCGGGGCTCGTCTCGAGGCTCGGCTCTGTGCTCTGTGTTCGGCTGGGCTCGGGGCTCGGCTCGAGGTTCGGCTCTGGACTCGGCTCTAGGCTCGGCTCTAGACTGTGCTCTGGCTCGGATCGCCTCTAGGCTGGGCTCGGGGCTCGGATCTGGGTTCGGCTCTGGACTCGGCTCGCCTCGGCTCTAGGCTGGGCTTGGGGATTGTCTCGGGGCTCGTCTCGAGGCTCTTCTCTGTGCTATTTGTTCGGCAGCGCTCGGGGCTCGATTCGAGGTTCGGATCTGGGCTCGGCTCTAGGCTGGGCTCTAGCCTCGGCTCGGCTCTAGGCTGGGCTCGGGGCTCGGATCTGGGTTCGGCTCTGGACTCGGCTCGCCTCGGATCTAGGCTGGGCTTGGGGATTGTCTCGGGGCTCGTCTTGAGCATCGGCTATGGGCTCTGTGCTCGGCTGGGCTCGAGGCTCGGATCTGGGCTTGTCTGCAATCGGCTTTGGGTTGGGCTCAGGTATCGGCTCTGCTCTTGGCTCGGCTCGAGGCTCAGATCGCGCCTGAATCTGGGCTCGGTTCTGGACTCGGCTCGGCTCTAGGCTGGGCTCGGGGCTCGGATCTGCATTCGGCTCTGGACTCGGCTCGCCTCGGCTCTAGGCTGGACTTGGGGATTGTCTCGGGGCTCGTCTCGAGGCTCGGCTCTGGGCTCTGTGCTCGGCTGGGCTCTGTGCTCGGCTCGAGGTTCGGCTCTGGGCTCGGCTCTGGACTCGGCTCGGCTTTGGGCTGGGCTCGGGGCTCGGATCTGGGTTCGGCTCTGGACTCGGCTCGCCTCGGCTCTAGGCTGGGCTTGGGGATTGTCTCGGGGCTCGTCTCGAGGCTCGGCTCTGTGATCTGTGTTCGGCTGGGCTCGGGGCTCGTCTCGAGGTTCGGCTCTGGGCTCGGTTCTAGGCTGGGCTCTAGCCTCGGCTCGGCTCTAAGCTGGGCTCGGGGCTCGGATCTGGGTTCGGCTCTGGACTCGGCTCGCCTCGGCTCTAGGCTGGGCTTGGGGATTGTCTCGGGGCTCGTCTCGAGGCTCGGCTCTGGGCTCTGTGCTCGGCTGGGCTCGGGGCTCGGCTCGAGGCTCGGCTCTGTGCTCGGCTCTGGACTCGGCTCTTGGCTGGGCTCGAGGCTCGGCTCTGGGCTTGTCTGCAATAGGCTTTGGGTTGGGCTCAGGTATCGGCTCTGCTTTTGGCTCGGCTCGAGGCTCATCTCGCGCCTGAATCTGGGCTCGGCTCTGGACTCGGCTCGGCTCTAGGCTGGGCTTGGGGCTCGGATCTGGGTTCGGCTCTGGACTCGGCTCGCCTCGGCTCTAGGCTGGGCTTGGGGATTGTCTCGGGGCTCGTCTCGAGGCTCAGCTCTGTGCTCTGTGTTCGGCTGGGCTCGGGACTCGGCTCGAGGTTCGGCTCTGGGCTTGGCTCTAGGCTGGGCTCTAGCCTCGCCTCGGCTATAGGCCGGGCTCGGGGCTCTGATCTGGGTTCGGCTCTGGACTCGGCTCGCCTCGGCTCTAGGCTGGGCTTGGGGATTGTGTCGGGGCTCGTCTCGAGGCTCGGCTCTGGGCTCTGTGCTCGGCTGGGCTCGGTGCTCGGCTCGAGGCTCGGCTCTGGGCTCGGCTCTGGACTCGGCTCTAGGCTGGGCTCGAGGCTCGGCTCATGGCTTGTCTGCTCTCGGCTTTGAGCTGGGATCAGGGATCTGCTCTGCTCTTGGCTCGGCTCGAGGCTCCGATCGCGCCCGACTCTGGGCTCTGCTCTGGACTCGGCTCGGCTGTAGGCTGCGCTTGGGGCTCGGATCTGGGTTCGGCTCTGGACTCGGCTCGCCTCGGCTCTAGGCTGGGCTTGGGGATTGTCTCGGGGCTCGTCTCGAGTCTCGGCTCTGGGCTCTGTGCTCGGCTGGGCTCGGGGCTCGGCTCGAGGCTCGGCTCTGGGCTCGGCTCTGGACTCGGCTCTAGGCTGGGCTCGAGGCTCGGCTCAGGGCTTGTCTGCTCTCGGCTTTGAGCTGGGATCAGGGATCTGCTCTGCTCTTGGCTCGGCTCGAGGCTCCGATCGCGCCCGACTCTGGGCTCTGCTCTGGACTCGGCTCGGCTCTAGGCTGGGCTTGGGGATTGTCTCGGCGCTCGTCTCGAGGCTCGGCTCTGGGCTCTGTGCTCGGCTGGGCTCGGGGCTCGGCTCGAGGCTCGGCTCTGGGCTCGGCTCTGGACTCGGCTCGGCTCTAGGCTGGGCTCGAGGCTCGGATCTGGGTTCGGCTCTGGACTCGGCTCGCCTCGGCTCTAGGCTGGGCTTGGGGATTGTCTCGGGGCTCGTCTCGAGGCTCGGCTCTGGGCTCTGTGCTCGGCTGGGCTCGGGGCTCGGCTCGAGGCTCGGCTCTGGGCTCGGCTCTAGGCTGGGCTCTGAGCTCTGTGCTCGGCTGGGCTAGGGGCTCGGCTCGAGGCTCGGCTCAATACTCGGCTCTGGCCTCGCATCTAGGCTGTGCTCAGGGCTCGGATCTGTCTTTGGCTCTGGACTCGGCTCGACTCGGCTCTAGGCTGGGCTTGGGGATTGTCTCGGGTCTCGTCTCGAGGCTCGGATCTGGGCTCTGTGCTCGGCTGGGCTCGGGGCTCGGCTCGAGGCTCGGCTCTGGGCTCGGCTCTAGGCTGGGCTCTAGACTGGGCTCTAGCTCGGCTCGCCTATAGGCTGGGCTCGGGGCTCGGATCTGGGTTCGGCTCTGGACTCGGCTCGCCTTGGCTCTAGGCTGGGCTTGGGGATTGTCTCGGGGCTCGTCTCGAGGCTCTTCTCTGTGCTCTTTGTTCGGCAGGGCTCGGGGCTCGATTCGAAATTCGGCTCTGGGCTCGGCTCAAGGCTGGGCTCTGGGCTCGGCTCGGCTCTAGGCTGGGCTCGGGGCTCGGATCTGGGTTCGGCTCTGGACTCGGCTCGACTCGGCTCTAGGCTGGGCTTGGGGATTGTCTCGGGGCTCGTCTCGAGGCTCGGCTCTGGGCTCTGTGCTCGGCTGGGCTCGGGGCTCGGCTCGAGGCTCGGCTCTGGGCTCGGCTCTGGACTCAGCTCGAGGCTGGGCTCGAGGCTCGGCTCTTGGCTTGTCTTCTCTCGGCTTTGGGCTGAGCTCAGGTATCGGCTCTACACTTAGCTCGGCTCGAGGCTCAGATCGCGCCCGACTCTCGGCTCGGCTCTGGGCTCTGTGCTCGGCTGGGCTCGGGGCTCGGCTCGAGGCTCGGCTCTGGGCTTGGCTCTAGGCTGGGCTCTGGCCTCGGCTCTAGGCTGGGCTCTGGCCTCGGCTCGGCTCTAGGCTCTGCTCGTGGCTCGGCTCTGGGCTCGGGTCTGGACTCGGATCTAGGCTGGGCTCGAGGCTCGGCTCTGGGCTTGTCTGCTCTCGGCTCTAGGCTGGGCTAGTGGCTCTGCTCTGGGCTCGACTCTGGACTCCGTTCTAGGCTGGGCTCGAGGCTCGGCTCTGGACTCGGCTCGGCTCTAGGCTGGGCTCGGGGCTCGGATCTGTCTTCGGCTCTAGACTCGGCTCGACTCGGCTCTAGGCTGGGCTTGGGGATTGTCTCGGGGCTCGTCTCGAGGCTCGGATCTGGGCTCTGTGCTCGGCTGGGCTCGGGGCTCGGCTCGAGGCTCGGCTCTGGGCTCGGCTCTAGGCTGGGCTCTAGACTGGGCTCTAGCTCGGCTCGCCTCTAGGCTGGGCTCGGGGGTCGGATCTGGGTTCGGCTCTGGACTCGGCTCGCCTCGGCTCTAGGCTGGGCTTGGGGATTGTCTCGGGGCTCGTCTCGAGGCTCGGCTCTGTGCTCTGTGTTCGGCTGGGCTCGGGGCTCGGCTCCGAGGTTCGGCTCTGGGCTCGGCTCTAGACTGGGCTCTAGCCTCGGCTCGGCTCTAGGCTGGGCTCGGGGCTCGGATATGGGTTCGGCTCTGGACTCGGCTCGCCTCGGCTCTAGGATGGGCTTGGGGATTGTCTCGGGGCTCGTCTCGAGGCTCGGCTCTCTGCTCTGTGTTCGGCTGGGCTCGGGGCTCGGCTCGAGGCTCGGCTCTGGACTCGGCTCTAGGCTCGGCTCTAGACTGTGCTCTGGCTCGGATCGCCTCTAGGCTGGGCTCGGGGCTCGGATCTGGGTTCGGCTCTGGACTCGGCTCGCCTCGGATCTAGGCTGGGCTTGGGGATTGTCTCGGGGCTCGTCTTGAGCATCGGCTATGGGCTCTGTGCTCGGCTGGGCTCGGGGCTCGGCTCGAGGCTCGGCTCTGTGCTCGGCTCTGGACTCGGCTCTAGGCTGGGCTCGAGGCTCGGCTCTGGGCTTGTCTGCAATCGGCTTTGGGTTGGGCTCAGGTATCGGCTCTGCTCTTGGCTCGGCTCGAGGCTCAGATCGCGCCTGAATCTGGGCTCGGTTCTGGACTCGCCTCGGCTCTAGGCTGGACTTGGGGATTATCTCGGGGCTCGTCTCGAGGCTCGGCTCTGGGCTCTGTGCTCGGCTGGGCTCTGTGCTCGGCTCGAGGTTCGGCTCTGGGCTCGGCTCTGGACTCGGCTCGGCTTTGGGCTGGGCTCGGGGCTCGGATCTGGGTTCGGCTCTGGACTCGGCTCGCCTCGGCTCTAGGCTGGGCTTGGGGATTGTCTCGGGGCTCGTCTCGAGGCTCGGCTCTGTGATCTGTGTTCGGCTGGGCTCGGGGCTCGTCTCTAGGTTCGGCTCTGGGCTCGGTTCTAGGCTGGGCTCTAGCCTCGGCTCGGCTCTAAGCTGGGCTCGGGGCTCGGATCTGGGTTCGGCTCTGGACGCGGCTCGCCTCGGCTCTAGGCTGGGCTTGGGGATTGTCTCGGGGCTCGTCTCGAGGCTCGGCTCTGGGCTCTGTGCTCGGCTGGGCTCAGGGCTCGGCTCGAGGCTCTGCTCTGGGCTCGGCTCTGGACTCGGCTCGGCTCTAGGCTGGGCTCGGGGCTCGGATCTGGGTTCGGCTCTGGACTCGGCTCGCCTCGGCTCTAGGTTGGGCTTGGGGATTTTCTCGGGGCTCATCTCGAGGCTCGGCTCTGGGCTCTGTGCTCGGCTGGGCTCGGGGCTCGGCTCGAGGATTGGTTCTGGGCTCGGCTCTAGACTGGGCTCTAGCCTCGGCTCGGCTCTAGTCTGGGCTCGGGGCTCGGCTCGAGGCTCGGCTCTGGGCTCGGCTCTGGACTCGGCTCTACGCTGGGCTCGAGGCTCGGCTCAGGGCTTGTCTGCTCTCGGCTTTGAGCTGGGATCAGGGATCTGCTCTGCTCTTGGCTCGGCTCGAGGCTCCGATCGTGCCCGACTCTGGGCTCTGCTCTGGACTTGGCTCGGCTCTAGGCTGCGCTTGGGGCTCGGATCTGGGTTCGGCTCTGGACTCGGCTCGACTCGGCTCTAGGCTGGGCTCTAGACTGGGCTCTAGCTCGGCTCGCCTCTAGGCTGGGCTCGGGGCTCGGATCTGGGTTCGGCTCTGGACTCGGCTCGCCTCGGCTCTAGGCTGGGCTTGGGGATTGTCTCGGGGCTCGTCTCGAGGCTCTTCTCTGTGCTCTTTGTTCGGCAGGGCTCGGGGCTCGATTCGAAATCCGGCTCTGGGCCCGGCTCTACTCTGGGCTCTGGGCTCGGCTCGGCTCTAGGCTGGGCTCGGGACTCGGATCTGGGTTCGGCTCTGGACTCGGCTCGACTCGGCTCTAGGCTGGGCTTGGGGATTGTCTCGGGGCTCGTCTCGAGGCTCGGCTCTGGGCTCTGTGCTCGGCGGGGCTCGGGGCTCGGCTCGAGGCTCGGCTCTGGGCTCGGCTCTGGACTCAGCTCGAGGCTGGGCTCGAGGCTCGGTTCTTGGCTTGTCTTCTCTCGGCTTTGGGCTGAGCTCAGGTATCGGCTCTACACTTAGCTCGGCTCGAGGCTCAGATCGTGCCCGACTCTCGGCTCGGCTCTGGGCTCTGTGCTCGGCTGGGCTCGGGGCTCGGCTCGAGGCTCGGCTCTGGGCTCGGCTCTAGGCTGGGCTCTGGCCTCGGCTCGGCTCTAGGCTCTGCTCGTGGCTCGGCTCTGGGCTCGGGTCTGGACTCGGATCTAGGCTGGGCTCGAGGCTCGGCTCTGGGCTTGTCTGCTCTCGGCTCTAGGCTGGGCTAGTGGCTCTGCTCTGGGCTCGACTCTGGACTCCGTTCTAGGCTGGGCTCGAGGCTCGGCTCTGGACTCGGCTCGGCTCTAGGCTGTGCTCGGGGCTCGGATCTGTCTTCGGCTCTAGACTCGGCTCGACTCGGCTCTAGGCTGGGCTTGGGGATTGTCTCGGGGCTCGTCTCGAGGCTCGGATCTGGGCTCTGTGCTCGGCTGGGCTCGGGGCTCGGCTCGAGGCTCGGCTCTGGGCTCGGCTCTAGGCTGGGCTCTAGACTGGGTTCTAGCTCGGCTCGCCTCTAGTCTGGGCTCGGGGCTCGGATCTGGGTTCGGCTCTGGACTCGGCTCGCCTCGGCTCTAGGCTGGGCTTGGGGATTGTCTCGGGGCTCGTCTCGAGGCTCGGCTCTGTGCTCTGTGTTCGGCTGGGCTCGGGGCTCGGCTCCGAGGTTCGGCTCTGGGCTCGGCTCTAGACTGGGCTCCTGCCTCGGCTCGGCTCTAGGCTGGGCTCGGGGCTCGGATATGGGTTCGGCTCTGGACTCGGCTCGCCTCGGCTCTAGGCTGGGATTGGGGATTGTCTCGGGGCTCGTCTCGAGGCTCGGATCTGTGCTCTGTGTTCGGCTGGGCTCGGGGCTCGGCTCGAGGTTCGGCTCTGGACTCGGCTCTAGGCTCGGCTCTAGACTGTGCTCTGGCTCGGATCGCCTCTAGGCTGGGCTCGGGGCTCGGATCTGGGTTCGGCTCTGGACTCGGCTCGCCTCGGCTCTAGGCTGGGCTTGGGGATTGTCTCGGGGCTCGTCTCGAGGCTCTTCTCTGTGCTATTTGTTCGGCAGCGCTCGGGGCTCGATTCGAGGTTCGGATCTGGGCTCGGCTCTAGGCTGGGCTCTAGCCTCGGCTCGGCTCTAGGCTGGGCTCGGGGCTCGGATCTGGGTTCGGCTCTGGACTCGGCACGCCTCGGCTCTAGGCTGGGCTTGGGGATTGTCTCGGGGCTCGTCTTGAGAATCGGCTCTGGGCTCTGTGCTCGGCTGGGCTCGGGGCTCGGCTCGAGGCTCGGCTCTGTGCTCGGCTCTGGACTCGGCTCTAGGCTGGGCTCGAGGCTCGGATCTGGGCTTGTCTGCAATCGGCTTTGGGTTGGGCTCAGGTATCGGCTCTGCTCTTGGCTCGGCTCGAGGCTCAGATCGCGCCTGAATCTGGGCTCGGTTCTGGACTCGGCTCGGCTCTAGGCTGGGCTCGGGGCTCGGATCTGGGTTCGGCTCTGGACTCGGCTCGCCTCGGCTCTAGGCTGGGCTTGGGGATAGTCTCGGGGCTCGTCTCGAGGCTCGGCTCTGTGCTCTGTGTTCGGCTGTGCTCGGGGCTCGCCTCGAGGTTCGGCTCTGGGCTCGGCTCTAGGCTGGGCTCTAGCCTCGGCTCGGCTCTAGGCTGGGCTCGGGGCTCGGATCTGGGTTCGGCTCTGGACTCGGCTCGCCTCGGCTATAGGCTGGGCTTGGGGATTGTCTCGGGGCTCGTCTCGAGGCTCGGATCTGGGCTCTGTGCTCGGCTGGGCTCGGGGCTCGGCTCGAGGCTCGGCTCAGTGCTAGGCTCTGGACTCGGCTCTAGGCTGGGCTCGAGGCTCGGCTCAGGGCTTGTCTGCTCTCGGCTTTGAGCTGGGCTCAGGGATCTGCTCTGCTCTTGGCTCGGCTCGAGGCTCCGATCGCGCCCGACTCTGGGCTCTGCTCTGGACTCGGCTCGGCTCTAGGCTGCGCTTGGGGCTCGGATCTGGGTTCGGCTCTGGACTCGGCTCGCCTCGGCTCTAGGCTGGGCTTGGGGATTGTCTCGGGGCTCGTCTCGAGGCTCGGCTCTGGGCTCTGTGCTCGGCTGGGCTCGGGGCTCGGCTGGAGGCTCGGCTCTGGGCTCGGCTCTGGACTCGGCTCGGCTCTAGGCTGGGCTCGGGGCTCGGATCTGGGTTCGGCTCTGGACTCGGCTCGCCTCGGCTCTAAGCTGGGCTTGGGGATTGTCTCGGGGCTCGTCTCGAGGCTCGGCTCTGGGCTCTGTGCTCGGCTGGGCTCGGGGCTCGGCTCGAAGCTCGGCTCTGGGCTCGGCTCTGGACTCGGCTCGGCTCTAGGCTGGGCTCGGGGCTCGGATCTGTCTTCGGCTCTAGACTCGGCTCGACTCGGCTCTAGGCTGGGCTTGGGGATTGTCTCGGGGCTCGTCTCGAGGCTCGGATCTGGGCTCTGTGCTCGGCTGGGCTCGGGGCTCGGCTCGAGGCTCGGCTCTGGGCTCGGCTCTAGGGTGGGCTCTAGACTGGGTTCTAGCTCGGCTCGCCTCTAGTCTGGGCTCGGGGCTCGGATCTGGGTTCGGCTCTGGACTCGGCTCGCCTCGGCTCTAGGCTGGGCTTGGGGATTGTCTCGGGGCTCGTCTCGAGGCTCGGCTCTGTGCTCTGTGTTCGGCTGGGCTCGGGGCTCGGCTCCGAGGTTCGGCTCTGGGCTCGGCTCTAGGCTGGGCTCTGGGATCGACTCGGCTCTAGTCTGGGCTCGGGGCTCGGATCTGGGTTCGGCACTGGACTCGTCTCGCCTCGGCTCTAGGCTGGGCTTGGGGATTGTCTCGGGGCTCGTCTCGAGGCTCGGCTCTGGGCTCTGTGCTCGGCTGGGCTCGGGGCTCGGCTCGAGGCTCGGCTCTGGGCTCGGCTCTGGTCTCGGCTCTAGGCTGGGCTCGAGCCTCGGCTCAGGGCTTGTCTGCTCTCGGCTTTGAGCTGGGATCAGGGATCTGCTCTTCTCTTGGCTCGGCTCGAGGCTCCGATCGCGCCCGACTCTGGGCTCTGCTCTGGACTCGGCTCGGCTCTAGGCTGCGCTTGGGGCTCGGATCTGGGTTCGGCTCTGGACTCGGCTCGCCTCGGCTCGAGGCTGGGCTTGGGGATTGTCTCGGGGCTCGTCTCGAGGCTCTTCTCTGTGCTATTTGTTCGGCAGCGCTCGTGGCTCCATTCGAGGTTCGGATCTGGGCTCGGCTCTAGGCTGGGCTCTAGCCTCGGCTCGGCTCTAGGCTGGGCTCGGGGCTCGGATCTGGGTTCGGCTCTGGACTCGGCTTGCCTCGGCTCTAGGCTGGGCTTGGGGATTGTCTCGGGGCTCGTCTTGAGCATCGGCTATGGGCTCTGTGCTCGGCTGGGCTCGGGGCTCGGCTCGAGGCTCGGCTCTGTGCTCGGCTCTGGACTCGGCTCTAGGCTGGGCTCGAGGCTCGGATCTGGGCTTGTCTGCAATCGGCTTTGGGTTGGGCTCAGGTATCGGCTCTGCTCTTGGCTCGGCTCGAGGCTCAGATCGCGCCTGAATCTGGGCTCGGTTCTGGACTCGGCTCGGCTCTAGGCTGGGCTCGGGGCTCGGATCTGGGTTCGGCTCTGGACTCGGCTCGCCTCGGCTCTAGGCTGGGCTTGGGGATTGTCTCGGGGCTCGTCTCGAGGCTCGGATCTGGGCTCTGTGCTCGGCTGGGCTCTGTGCTCGGCTCGAGGCTCGGCTCTGGGCTCGGCTCTGGACTCGGCTCGGCTTTGGGCTGGGCTCGGGGCTCGGATCTGGGTTCGGCTCTGGACTCGGCTCGCCTCGGCTCTAGGCTGGGCTTGGGGATTGTCTCGGGGCTCGTCTCGAGGCTCGGCTCTGTGATCTGTGTTCGGCTGGGCTCGGGGCTCGTCTCGAGGTTCGGCTCTGGGCTCGGCTCTAGGCTGGGCTCTAGCCTCGGCTCGGCTCTAAGCTGGGCTCGGGGCTCGGATCTGGGTTCGGCTCTGGACGCGGCTCGCCTCGGCTCTAGGCTGGGCTTGGGGATTGTCTCGGGGCTCGTCTCGAGGCTCGGCTCTGGGCTCTGTGCTCGGCTGGGCTCGGGGCTCGGCTCGAGGCTCGGTTCTGGGTTCGGCTCTAGGCTGGGCTCTAGCCTCGGCTCGGCTCTGGTCTGGGCTCGGGGCTCGGCTCGAGGCTCGGCTCTGGGCTCGGCTCTGGACTCGGCTCGGCTCTAGGCTGCGCTTGGGGCTCGGATCTGGGTTCGGCTCTGGACTCGGCTCGACTCGGCTCTAGGCTGGGCTTGGGGATTGTCTCGGGGCTCGTCTCGAGGCTCGGATCTGGGCTCTGTGCTCGGCTGGGCTCGGGGCTCGGCTCGAGGCTCGGCTCTGCTCGGCTCTGGACTCGGCTCTAGGCTGGGCTCGAGGCTCGGCTCAGGGCTTGTCTGCTCTCGGCTTTGAGCTGGGATCAGGGATCTGCTCTGCTCTTGGCTCGGCTCGAGGCTCCGATCGCGCCCGACTCTGGGCTCTGCTCTGGACTCGGCTCTATGCTAGGCTTAGGTATTGTCTCGGGGCTCGTCTCGAGGCTCGGCTCTGGGCTCTGTGCTCGGCTGGGCTCGGGGCTCGGCTCGAGGCTCGGCTCTGGGCTCGGCTCTGGACTCGGCTCTAGGCTGGGCTCGAGGCTCGGCTCATGGCTTGTCTGCTCTCGGCTTTGAGCTGGGATCAGGGATCTGCTCTGCTCTTGGCTCGGCTCGAGGCTCCGATCGCGCCCGACTCTGGGCTCTGCTCTGGACTCGGCTCGGCTCTAGGCTGCGCTTGGGGCTCGGATCTGGGTTCGGCTCTGGACTCGGCTCGCCTCGGCTCTAGGCTGGGCTTGGGGATTGTCTCGGGGCTCGTCTCGAGTCTCGGCTCTGGGCTCTGTGCTCGGCTGGGCTCGGGGCTCGGCTCGAGGTTCGGCTCTGGGCTCGGCTCTGGACTCGGCTCGGCTCTAGGCTGGGCTCGGGGCTCGGATCTGTCTTCGGCTCTAGACTCGGCTCGACTCGGCTCTAGGCTGGGCTTGGGGATTGTCTCGGGGCTCGTCTCGAGGCTCGGATCTGGGCTCTGTGCTCGGCTGGGCTCGGGGCTCGGCTCGAGGCTCGGCTCTGGGCTCGGCTCTAGGGTGGGCTCTAGACTGGGTTCTAGCTCGGCTCGCCTCTAGTCTGGGCTCGGGGCTCGGATCTGGGTTCGGCTCTGGACTCGGCTCGCCTCGGCTCTAGGCTGTGCTTGGGGATTGTCTCGGGGCTCGTCTCGAGGCTCGTCTCTGTGCTCTGTGTTCGGCTGGGCTCGGGGCTCGGCTCCGAGGTTCGGCTCTGGGCTCGGCTCTAGACTGGGCTCCAGCCTCGGCTCGGCTCTAGGCTGGGCTCGGGGCTCGGATATGGGTTCGGCTCTGGACTCGGCTCGCCTCGGCTCTAGGCTGGGATTGGGGATTGTCTCGGGGCTCGTCTTGAGCATCGGCTATGGGCTCTGTGCTCGGCTGGGCTCGGGGCTCGGCTCGAGGCTCGGCTCTGTGCTCGGCTCTGGACTCGGCTCTAGGCTGGGCTCGAGGCTCGGATCTGGGCTTGTCTGCAATCGGCTTTGGGTTGGGCTCAGGTATCGGCTCTGCTCTTGGCTCGGCTCGAGGCTCAGATCGCGCCTGAATCTGGGCTCGGTTCTGGACTCGGCTCGGCTCTAGGCTGGGCTCGGGGCTCGGATCTGGGTTCGGCTCTGGACTCGGCTCGCCTCGGCTCTAGGCTGGGCTTGGGGATAGTCTCGGGGCTCGTCTCGAGGCTCGGCTCTGTGCTCTGTGTTCGGCTGTGCTCGGGGCTCGGCTCGAGGCTCGGCTCTGGGCTCGGCTCTGGTCTCGGCTCTAGGCTGGGATCGAGCCTCGGCTCAGGGCTTGTCTGCTCTCGGCTTTGAGCTGGGATCAGGGATCTGCTCTTCTCTTGGCTCGGCTCGAGGCTACGATCGCGCCCGACTCTGGGCTCTGCTCTGGACTCGGCTCGGCTCTAGGCTGCGCTTGGGGCTCGGATCTGGGTTCGGCTCTGGACTCGGCTCGCCTCGGCTCGAGGCTGGGCTTGGGGATTGTCTCGGGGCTCGTCTCGAGGCTCGGCTCTGGGCTCTGTGCTCGGCTGGGCTCGGGGCCAGTCTCGAGGCTCGGCTCTGGGCTCGGCTCTGGACTCGGCTCGGCTCTAGGCTGGGCTCGGGGCTCGGATCTGGGTTCGGCTCTGGACTCGGCTCACCTCGGCTCTAGGCTGGGCTTGGGGATTGTCTCGGGGCTCGTCTCGAGGCTCGGCTCTGGGCTCTGTGCTCGGCTGGGCTCGGGGCTCGGCTCGAGGCTCGGCTCTGGGCTCGGCTCTAGGCTGGGCTCTGAGCTCTGTGCTCGGCTGGGCTCGGGGCTCGGCTCGAGGCTCGGCTCAATACTCCGCTCTGGCCTCGCCTCTAGGCTGGGCTCAGGGCTCGGATCTGTCTTCCGCTCTGGACTCGGCTCGCCTCGGCTCTAGGCTGGGCTTGGGGATTGTCTCGGGGCTCGTCTCGAGGCTCGGATCTGGGCTCTGTGCTCGGCTGGGCTCGGGGCTCGGCTCGAGGCTCGGCTCTGGGCTCGGCTCTAGGCTGGGCTCTAGACTGGGCTCTAGCTCGGCTCGCCTCTAGGCTGGGCTCGGGGCTCGGCTCGAGGCTCGGCTCTGGGCTCGGCTCTGGACTCGGCTCTAGGCTGGGCTCGAGGCTCGGCTCAGGGCTTGTCTGCTTTCGGCTTTGAGCTGCGATCAGGGATCTGCTCTGCTCTTGGCTCGGCTCGAGGCTCCGATCGCGCCCGACTCTGGGCTCTGATCTGGACTCGGCTCGGCTCTAGGCTGCGCTTGGGGCTCGGATCTGGGTTCGGCTCTGGACTCGGCTCGCCTCGGCTCTAGGCTGGGCTTGGGGATTGTCTCGGGGCTCGTCTCGAGGCTCGGCTCTGGGCTCTGTGCTCGGCTGGGCTCGGGGCTCGTCTCGAGGCTCGGCTCTGGGCTCGGCTCTGGACTCGGCTCTAGGCTGGGCTCGAGGCTCGGCTCAGGGCTTGTCTGCTCTCGGCTTTGAGCTGGGATCAGGGATCTGCTCTGCTCTTGGCTCGGCTCGAGGCTCCGATCGCGCCCGACTCTGGGCTCTGCTCTGGACTCGCCTCGGCTCTAGGCTGGGCTTGGGGATTGTCTCGGGGCTCGTCTCGAGGCTCGGCTCTGGGCTCTGTGCTCGGCTGGGCTCGGGGCTCGGCTCGAGGCTCGGCTCTGGGCTCGGCTCTGGTCTCGGCTCTAGGCTGGGCTCGAGCCTCGGCTCAGGGCTTGTCTGCTCTCGGCTTTGAGCTGGGATCAGGGATCTGCTCTTCTCTTGGCTCGGCTCGAGGCTCCGATCGCGCCCGACTCTGGGCTCTGCTCTGGACTCGGCTCGGCTCTAGGCTGCGCTTGGGGCTCGGATCTGGGTTCGGCTCTGGACTCGGCTCGCCTCGGCTCGAGGCTGGGCTTGGGGATTGTCTCGGGGCTCGTCTCGAGGCTCTTCTCTGTGCTATTTGTTCGGCAGCGCTCGTGGCTCCATTCGAGGTTCGGATCTGGGCTCGGCTCTAGGCTGGGCTCTAGCCTCGGCTCGGCTCTAGGCTGGGCTCGGGGCTCGGATCTGGGTTCGGCTCTGGACTCGGCTTGCCTCGGCTCTAGGCTGGGCTTGGGGATTGTCTCGGGGCTCGTCTTGAGCATCGGCTATGGGCTCTGTGCTCGGCTGGGCTCGGGGCTCGGCTCGAGGCTCGGCTCTGTGCTCGGCTCTGGACTCGGCTCTAGGCTGGGCTCGAGGCTCGGATCTGGGCTTGTCTGCAATCGGCTTTGGGTTGGGCTCAGGTATCGGCTCTGCTCTTGGCTCGGCTCGAGGCTCAGATCGCGCCTGAATCTGGGCTCGGTTCTGGACTCGGCTCGGCTCTAGGCTGGGCTCGGGGCTCGGATCTGGGTTCGGCTCTGGACTCGGCTCGCCTCGGCTCTAGGCTGGGCTTGGGGATTGTCTCGGGGCTCGTCTCGAGGCTCGGATCTGGGCTCTGTGCTCGGCTGGGCTCTGTGCTCGGCTCGAGGCTCGGCTCTGGGCTCGGCTCTGGACTCGGCTCGGCTTTGGGCTGGGCTCGGGGCTCGGATCTGGGTTCGGCTCTGGACTCGGCTCGCCTCGGCTCTAGGCTGGGCTTGGGGATTGTCTCGGGGCTCGTCTCGAGGCTCGGCTCTGTGATCTGTGTTCGGCTGGGCTCGGGGCTCGTCTCGAGGTTCGGCTCTGGGCTCGGCTCTAGGCTGGGCTCTAGCCTCGGCTCGGCTCTAAGCTGGGCTCGGGGCTCGGATCTGGGTTCGGCTCTGGACGCGGCTCGCCTCGGCTCTAGGCTGGGCTTGGGGATTGTCTCGGGGCTCGTCTCGAGGCTCGGCTCTGGGCTCTGTGCTCGGCTGGGCTCGGGGCTCGGCTCGAGGCTCGGTTCTGGGTTCGGCTCTAGGCTGGGCTCTAGCCTCGGCTCGGCTCTGGTCTGGGCTCGGGGCTCGGCTCGAGGCTCGGCTCTGGGCTCGGCTCTGGACTCGGCTCGGCTCTAGGCTGCGCTTGGGGCTCGGATCTGGGTTCGGCTCTGGACTCGGCTCGACTCGGCTCTAGGCTGGGCTTGGGGATTGTCTCGGGGCTCGTCTCGAGGCTCGGATCTGGGCTCTGTGCTCGGCTGGGCTCGGGGCTCGGCTCGAGGCTCGGCTCTGTGCTCGGCTCTGGACTCGGCTCTAGGCTGGGCTCGAGGCTCGGCTCAGGGCTTGTCTGCTCTCGGCTTTGAGCTGGGATCAGGGATCTGCTCTGCTCTTGGCTCGGCTCGAGGCTCCGATCGCGCCCGACTCTGGGCTCTGCTCTGGACTCGGCTCTAGGCTGGGCTTAGGTATTGTCTCGGGGCTCGTCTCGAGGCTCGGCTCTGGGCTCTGTGCTCGGCTGGGCTCGGGGCTCGGCTCGAGGCTCGGCTCTGGGCTCGGCTCTGGACTCGGCTCTAGGCTGGGCTCGAGGCTCGGCTCATGGCTTGTCTGCTCTCGGCTTTGAGCTGGGATCAGGGATCTGCTCTGCTCTTGGCTCGGCTCGAGGCTCCGATCGCGCCCGACTCTGGGCTCTGCTCTGGACTCGGCTCGGCTCTAGGCTGCGCTTGGGGCTCGGATCTGGGTTCGGCTCTGGACTCGGCTCGCCTCGGCTCTAGGCTGGGCTTGGGGATTGTCTCGGGGCTCGGCTCGAGGCTCGGCTCTGGGCTCGGCTCTAGGGTGGGCTCTAGACTGGGTTCTAGCTCGGCTCGCCTCTAGTCTGGGCTCGGGGCTCGGATCTGGGTTCGGCTCTGGACTCGGCTCGCCTCGGCTCTAGGCTGTGCTTGGGGATTGTCTCGGGGCTCGTCTCGAGGCTCGTCTCTGTGCTCTGTGTTCGGCTGGGCTCGGGGCTCGGCTCCGAGGTTCGGCTCTGGGCTCGGCTCTAGACTGGGCTCCAGCCTCGGCTCGGCTCTAGGCTGGGCTCGGGGCTCGGATATGGGTTCGGCTCTGGACTCGGCTCGCCTCGGCTCTAGGCTGGGATTTGGGATTGTCTCGGGGCTCGTCTTGAGCATCGGCTATGGGCTCTGTGCTCGGCTGGGCTCGGGGCTCGGCTCGAGGCTCGGCTCTGTGCTCGGCTCTGGACTCGGCTCTAGGCTGGGCTCGAGGCTCGGATCTGGGCTTGTCTGCAATCGGCTTTGGGTTGGGCTCAGGTATCGGCTCTGCTCTTGGCTCGGCTCGAGGCTCAGATCGCGCCTGAATCTGGGCTCGGTTCTGGACTCGGCTCGGCTCTAGGCTGGGCTCGGGGCTCGGATCTGGGTTCGGCTCTGGACTCGGCTCGCCTCGGCTCTAGGCTGGGCTTGGGGATAGTCTCGGGGCTCGTCTCGAGGCTCGGCTCTGTGCTCTGTGTTCGGCTGTGCTCGGGGCTCGGCTCGAGGCTCGGCTCTGGGCTCGGCTCTGGTCTCGGCTCTAGGCTGGGATCGAGCCTCGGCTCAGGGCTTGTCTGCTCTCGGCTTTGAGCTGGGATCAGGGATCTGCTCTTCTCTTGGCTCGGCTCGAGGCTACGATCGCGCCCGACTCTGGGCTCTGCTCTGGACTCGGCTCGGCTCTAGGCTGCGCTTGGGGCTCGGATCTGGGTTCGGCTCTGGACTCGGCTCGCCTCGGCTCGAGGCTGGGCTTGGGGATTGTCTCGGGGCTCGTCTCGAGGCTCGGCTCTGGGCTCTGTGCTCGGCTGGGCTCGGGGCCAGTCTCGAGGCTCGGCTCTGGGCTCGGCTCTGGACTCGGCTCGGCTCTAGGCTGGGCTCGGGGCTCGGATCTGGGTTCGGCTCTGGACTCGGCTCACCTCGGCTCTAGGCTGGGCTTGGGGATTGTCTCGGGGCTCGTCTCGAGGCTCGGCTCTGGGCTCTGTGCTCGGCTGGGCTCGGGGCTCGGCTCGAGGCTCGGCTCTGGGCTCGGCTCTAGGCTGGGCTCTGAGCTCTGTGCTCGGCTGGGCTCGGGGCTCGGCTCGAGGCTCGGCTCAATACTCCGCTCTGGCCTCGCCTCTAGGCTGGGCTCAGGGCTCGGATCTGTCTTCCGCTCTGGACTCGGCTCGCCTCGGCTCTAGGCTGGGCTTGGGGATTGTCTCGGGGCTCGTCTCGAGGCTCGGATCTGGGCTCTGTGCTCGGCTGGGCTCGGGGCTCGGCTCGAGGCTCGGCTCTGGGCTCGGCTCTAGGCTGGGCTCTAGACTGGGCTCTAGCTCGGCTCGCCTCTAGGCTGGGCTCGGGGCTCGGCTCGAGGCTCGGCTCTGGGCTCGGCTCTGGACTCGGCTCTAGGCTGGGCTCGAGGCTCGGCTCAGGGCTTGTCTGCTTTCGGCTTTGAGCTGCGATCAGGGATCTGCTCTGCTCTTGGCTCGGCTCGAGGCTCCGATCGCGCCCGACTCTGGGCTCTGATCTGGACTCGGCTCGGCTCTAGGCTGCGCTTGGGGCTCGGATCTGGGTTCGGCTCTGGACTCGGCTCGCCTCGGCTCTAGGCTGGGCTTGGGGATTGTCTCGGGGCTCGTCTCGAGGCTCGGCTCTGGGCTCTGTGCTCGGCTGGGCTCGGGGCTCGTCTCGAGGCTCGGCTCTGGGCTCGGCTCTGGACTCGGCTCTAGGCTGGGCTCGAGGCTCGGCTCAGGGCTTGTCTGCTCTCGGCTTTGAGCTGGGATCAGGGATCTGCTCTGCTCTTGGCTCGGCTCGAGGCTCCGATCGCGCCCGACTCTGGGCTCTGCTCTGGACTCGCCTCGGCTCTAGGCTGGGCTTGGGGATTGTCTCGGGGCTCGTCTCGAGGCTCGGCTCTGGGCTCTGTGTTCGGCTGGGCTCGGGGCTCGGCTCGAGGCTCGGCTCTGGGCTCGGCTCTGGAGTCGGCTCGGCTCTAGGCTGGGCTCGGGGCTCGGGTCTGGGTTCGGCTCTGGACTCGGCTCGCCTCGGCTCTAGGCTGGGCTTGGGGATTGTCCCGGGGCTCGTCTCGAGGCTCGGCTCTGGGCTCTGTGCTCGGCTGGGCTCGGGGCTCGGCTCGAGGCTCAGCTCTGGGCTCGGCTCTGGCCTCGCCTCTAGGCTGGGCTCAGGGCTCGGATCTGTCTTCGGCTCTGGACTCGGCTCGACTCGGCTCTAGGCTGGGCTTGGGGATTGTGTCGGGTCTCGTCTCGAGGCTCGGATCTGGGCTCTGTGCTCGGCTGGGCTCGGGGCTTGGCTCGAGGCTCGGCTCTGGGCTCGGCTCTAGGCTGGGCTCTAGACTGGGCTCTATCTCGGCTCGCCTCTAGGCTGGGCTCGGGGCTCGGATCTGGGTTCGGCTCTGGACTCGGCTCGCCTCGGCTCTAGGCTGGGCTTGGGGATTGTCTCGGGGCTCGTCTCTAGGCTCGGCTCTGGGCTCTGTGTTCGGCTGGGCTCGGGGCTCGGCTCGAGGTTCGGTTCTGGGCTCGGCTCTAGACTGGGCTCTAGCCTCGGCTCGGCTCTAGGCTGGGCTCGGGGCTCGGATCTGGGTTCGGCACTGGACTCGTCTCGCCTCGGCTCTAGGCTGGGCTTGGGGATTGTCTCGGGGCTCGTCTCGAGGCTCGGCTCTGGGCTCTGTGCTCGGCTGGGCTCGGGGCTCGGCTCGAGGCTCGGCTCTGGGCTCGGCTCTGGACTCGGCTCTAGGCTGGGCTCGAGGCTCGGCTCAGGGCTTGTCTGCTCTCGGCTTTGAGCTGGGATCAGGGATCTGCTCTGCTCTTGGCTCGGCTCGAGGCTCCGATCGCGCCCGACTCTGGGCTCTGCTCTGGATTCGGCTCGGCTCTAGGCTGCGCTTGGGGCTCGGATCTGGGTTCGGCTCTGGCCTCGGCTCGCCTCGGCTCTAGGCTGGGCTTGGGGATTGTCTCGGGGCTCGTCTCGAGGCTCGGCTCTGGGCTCTGTGCTCGGCTGGGCTCAGGGCTCGGCTCGAGGCTCGGCTCTGGGCTCGGCTCTGGACTCGGCTCGGCTCTAGGCTGGGCTCGGGGCTCGGATCTGGGTTCGGCTCTGGACTCGGCTCGCCTCGGCTCTAGGCTGGGCTTGGGGATTGTCTCGGGGCTCGTCTCGAGGCTCGGCTCTGGGCTCTGTGCTCGGCTGGGCTCGGGGCTCGGCTCGAGGCTCGGCTCTGGGCTCGGCTCTAGGCTGGGCTCTGAGCTCTGTGCTTGGCTGGGCTCGGGGTTCGGCTCGAGGCTCGGCTCAATACTCGGCTCTGGCCTCGCCTCTAGGCTGGGCTCAGGGCTCGGATCTGTGTTCGGCTCTGGACTCGGCTCGACTCTGCTCTAGGCTGGGCTTGGGGATTGTGTCGGGGCTCGTCTCGAGGCTCGGCTCTGGGCTCTGTGCTCGGCTGGGCTCGGGGCTCGGCTCGAGGCTCGGCTCTGGGCTCGGCTCTGGACTTGGCTCGGCTCTAGGCTGGGCTCGGGGCTCGGATCTGGGTTCGGCTCTGGACTCTTCTCGCCTCGGCTCTAGGCTGGGCTTGGGGATTGTCTCGGGCTTGTCTCGAGGCTCGGCTCTGTGCTCTGTGTTCGGCTAGGCTCGGGGCTCGGCTCGAGGTTCGGCTCTGGGCTCGGCTCTAGACTGGGCTCTTTTCTCGCCTCGGCTCTAGGCTGGGCTTGGGGATTGTCTCGGGGCTCGTCTTGAGCATCGGCTATGGGCTCTGTGCTCGGCTGGGCTCGGCGCTCGGCTCGAGGCTCGGCTCTGGGCTCGGCTCTGGACTCGGCTCGGCTCTAGGCTGGGCTCGGGGCTCGGATCTGGGTTCGGCTCTGGACTCGGCTCGCCTCGGCTCTAGGCTGGGCTTGGGGATTGTCTCGGGGCTCGTCTCGAGTCTCGGCTCTGGGCTCTGTGCTCGGCTGGGCTCGGGGCTCGGCTCGAGGCTCTGCTCTGGGCTCGGCTCTGGACTTGGCTCGGCTCTAGGCTGGGCTCGGGGCTCGGATCTGGGTTCGGCTCTGGACTCTTCTCGCCTCGGCTCTAGGCTGGGCTTGGGGATTGTCTCGGGGATCGTCTTGAGGCTCGGCTCTGGGCTCTGTGCTCGGCTGGGCTCGGGGCTCGGCTCGAAGCTCGTCTCAATACTCGGCTCTGGGCTCGCCACTAGACTGGGCTCTGGCTCGGCTCGCCTCTAGGCTGGACTCGGGGCTCGGATCTGGGTTCGGCTCTGGACTCGGCTCGCCTCGGCTCTAGGCTGGGCTTGGGGGTTGTCTCGGGGCTTGTCTCGAGTCTCGGCTCTGGGCTCTGTGCTCGGCTGGGCTCGGGGCTCGGCTCGAGGCTCGGTTCTGGGCTCGGCTCTAGGCTGGGCTCTGGGATCGGCTCGGCTCTAGGCTCTGCTCGTTGCTTGGCTCTGGGCTCGGCTCTGGACACGGATCTAGGCTGGGCTCGAGGCTCGGCTCAGGGCTTGTCTGCAATGGGCTTTGGGTTAGGCTCAGGTATCGGCTCTGCTCTTGGCTCGGCTCGAGGCTCAGATCGCACCTGAACCTGGGTTCGGCTCTGGACTCGGCTCGGCTCTAGGCTGGGCTCGGGGCTCGGATCTGGGTTCGGCTCTGGACTCGGCTCGCCTCGGCTCTAGGCTGGGCTTGGGGATTGTCTCGGGGTCGTCTCGAGGCTCTTCTCTGTGCTCTTTGTTCGGCAGGGCTCGGGGCTCGATTCGAAATTCGGCTCTGGGCTCGGCTCTAGGCTGGGCTCTGGGCTCGGCTCGGCTCTAGTCTGGGCTCGGGGCTCGGCTCGAGGATCGGCTCTGGGCTCGGCTCTGGACTCGGCTCTAGGCTGGGCTCGAGGCTCGGCTCAGGGCTTGTCTGCTTTCGGCTTTGAGCTGGGATCAGGGATCTGCTCTGCTCTTGGCTCGGCTCGAGGCTCCGATCGCCCCCGACTCTGGGCTCTGCTCTGGACTCGGCTCGGCTCTAGGCTGCGCTTGGGGCTCGGATCTGGTTTCGGCTCTGGACTCGGCTCGCCTCGGCTCTAGGCTGGGCTTGGGGATTGTCTCGGGGCTCGTCTCGAGGCTCGGCTCTGGGCTCTGTGCTCGGCTGGGCTCGGGGCTCGTCTCGAGGCTCGGCTCTGGGCTCGGCTCTGGACTCGGCTCTAGGCTGGGCTCGAGGCTCGGCTCAGGGCTTGTCTGCTCTCGGCTTTGAGCTGGGATCAGGTATCTGCTCTGCTCTTGGCTCGGCTCGAGGCTCCGATCGCGCCCGACTCTGGGCTCTGCTCTGGACTCGGCTCGGCTCTAGGCTGCGCTTGGGGCTCGGATCTGGGTTCGGCTCTGGACTCGGCTCGCCTCGGCTCTAGGCTGGGCTTGGGGATTGTGTCGGGGCTCGTCTCGAGTCTCGGCTCTGGGCTCTGTGCTCGGCTGGGCTCGGGGCTCGGCTCGAGGCTCGGCTCTGGGCTCGGCTCTGGACTCGGCTCGGCTCTAGGCTGGGCTCGGGGCTCGGATCTGGCTTCGGCTCTGGACTCGGCTCGCCTCGGCTCTAGGCTGGGCTTGGGGATTGTCTCGGGGCTCGTCTCGAGGCTCGGCTCTGGGCTCTGTGCTCGGCTGGGCTCGGGGCTCGGCTCGAGGTTCGGCTCTGGGCTCGGCTCTGGACTCGGCTCGGCTCTAGGCTGGGCTCGGGGCTCGGATCTGTCTTCGGCTCTGGACTCGGCTCGCCTCGGCTCTAGGCTGGGCTTGGGGATTGTCTCGGGGCTCGTCTCGAGGCTCGGATCTGGGCTCTGTGCTCGGCTGGGCTCGGGGCTCGGCTCGAGGCTCGGCTCTGGGCTCGGCTCTAGGGTGGGCTCTAGACTGGGTTCTAGCTCGGCTCGCCTCTAGTCTGGGCTCGGGGCTCGGATCTGGGTTCGGCTCTGGACTCGGCTCGCCTCGGCTCTAGGCTGGGCTTGGGGATTGTCTCGGGGCTCGTCTCGAGGCTCGGCTCTGGGCTCTGTGCTCGGCTGGGCTCGGGGCTCGGCTCGAGGTTCGGCTCTGGGCTCGGCTCTGGACTCGGCTCGGCTCTAGGCTGGGCTCGGGGCTCGGATCTGGGTTCGGCTCTGGACTCGGCTCGCCTCGGCTCTAGGCTGGGCTTGGGGATTGTCTCGGGGCTCGTCTCGAGGCTCGGATCTGGGCTCTGTGCTCGGCTGGGCTCGGGGCTCGGCTCGAGGCTCGGCTCTGGGCTCGGCTCTAGGGTGGGCTCTAGACTGGTTTCTAGCTCGGCTCGCCTCTAGTCTGGGCTCGGGGCTCGGCTCGAGGTTCGGCTCTGGGCTCGGCTCTAGGCTGGGCTCGGGGCTCGGATCTGGGTTCGGCTCTGGACTCGGCTCGCCTCGACTCTAGGCTGGGCTTGGGGATTGTCTCGGGGCTCGTCTCGAGGCTTTTCTCTGTGCTCTTTGTTCAGCAGGGCTCGGGGCTCGATTCGAGGTTCGGCTCTGGGCTCGGCTCTAGGCCGGGCTCTAGCCTCGGCTCGGCTCTAGGCTGGGCTCGGGGCTCGGATCTGGGTTCGTCTCTGGACTCGGCTCGGCTCTAGGCTGGGCTCGGGGATTGTCTCGGGGCTCGTCTCGAGGCTCGGTTCTGGGCTCTGTGCTCGGCTGGGCTCGGGGCTTGGCTCGAGGCTCGGCTCTGGGCTCCGCTCTGGACTCGGCTCTAGCCTGGGCTCGAGGCTCGGCTCTGGGTTTGTCTGCTCTCGGCTATGGGTTGGGCTCAGGTATCGGCTCTGCTCTTGGCTCGGCTCGAGGCTCAGATCGCGCCTGAATCTGGTCTCGGCTCTGGACTCGGCTCGGCTCTAGGCTGGGCTCGGGGCTCGGATCTGGGTTCGGCTCTGGACTCGGCTCGCTTCGGCTCTAGGCTGGGCTTGGGGATTGTCTCGGGGCTCGTCTCGAGTCTCGGCTCTGTGCTCTTTGTTCGGCAGGGCTCGGGGCTCGGCTCGAGGTTCGGCTCTGGGCCCGGCTCTAGGCTGGGCTCTAGCCTCGGCTCGGCTCTAGGCTGGGCTCAGTGCTCGGATCTGGGTTCGTCTCTGGACTCGGCTCGCCTCGGCTCTAGGCTGGGCTTGGGGATTGTCTCGGGGCTCGTCTCGAGGCTCGGCTCTGGGCTCTGTGCTCGGCTGGGCTCGGGGCTCGGCTCGAGGCTCGGCTCTGGGATCGGCTCTGGACACGGATCTAGGCTGGGCTCGAGGCTCGGCTCTGGGCTTTTCTGCTCTCGGCTCTAGGCTGGGCTCTGGGCTCTGCTCTGGGCTCGTCTCTGGACTCGGTTCTAGGCTGGGCTCGAGGCTCGTCTCTGGACTCGGCTCTAGGCTGGGCTCGAGGCTCGGCTCAGGGCTTCTCTACTCTCGGCTTTGAGCTGGGCTCAGGGATCTGCTCTGCTCTTGGCTCGGCTCGAGGCTCCGATCGCGCCGGACTCTGGGCTCTGCTCTGGACTCGGCTCGGCTCTAGGCTGCGCTTGGGGCTCGGATCTGGGTTCGGCTCTGGACTCGGCTCGCCTCGGCTCTAGGCTGGGCTTGGGGATTGTCTCGGGGCTCGTCTCGAGGCTTGTCTCTGAGCTCTGTGCTCGGCTGGGCTCGGGGATCGGCTCGAGGCTCGGCTCAATACTCGGCTCCGATCGCGCCGGACTCTGGACTCTGCTCTGGACTCGGCTCGGCTCTAGGCTGCGCTTGGGGCTCGGATCTGGGTTCGGCTCTTGACTCGGCTCGCCTCGGCTCTAGGCTGGGCTTGGGGATTGTCTCGGGGCTCGTCTCGAGGCTCGGCTCTGGGCTCTGTGCTCGGCTGTGCTCGGGACTCGGCTCGAGGCTCGGCTCTGGGCTCGGCTCTGGACTCGGCTCGGCTCTAGGCTGGGCTCGGGGCTCGGATCTGTGTTCGGCTCTGGACTCGGCTCGCCTCGGCTCTAGGCTGGGCTTGGGGATTGTCTCGGGGCTCGTCTCGAGGCTCGGCTCTGTGCTCTGTGTTCGGCTGGGCTCGGGGCTCGGCTCGAGGTTCGGCTCTGGGCTCGGCTCTAGGCTGGGCTCTAGCCTCGGCTCGGCTCTAGGCTGGGCTTGGGGCTCGGATCTGGGTTCGGCTCTGGACTCGGCTCGCCTCGGCTCTAGGCTGGGCTTGGGGATTGTCTCGGGGCTCGTCTCGAGGCTCGGCTCTGGGCTCTGTGCTCGGCTGGGCTCGGGGCTCGGCTCGAAGCTCGGCTCTGGGCTCGGCTCTGGACTCGGCTCGGCTTTGGGCTGGGCTCGGGGCTCGGATCTGGGTTCGGCTCTGGACTCGGCTCGCCTCGGCTCTAGGCTGGGCTTGGGGATTGTCTCGGGGCTCATCTCGAGGCTCGGCTCTGGGCTCTGTGCTCGGCTGGTCTCGGGGCTCGGCTCGACGCTCGGTTCTGGGCTCGGCTCTAGGCTGGGCTCTGGGATCGGCTCGGCTCTAGTCTGGGCTCGGGGCTCGGATCTGGGTTCGGCACTGGACTCGTCTCGCCTCGGCTCTAGGCTGGGCTTGGGGATTGTCTCGGGGCTCGTCTCGAGGCTCGGCTCTGGGCTCTGTGCTCGGCTGGGCTCGGGGCTCGGCTCGAGGCTCGGCTCTGGGCTCGGCTCTGGACTCGGCTCTAGGTTGGGCTCGAGGCTCGGCTCAGGACTTGTCTGCTCTCGGCTTTGATCTGGGCTCAGGGATCTGCTCTGCTCCTGGCTCGGCTCGAGGCTCAGATCGCGCCCGACTCTGGGCTCTGCTCTGGACTCGGCTCGGCTCTAGGCTGCGCTTGGGGCTCGGATCTGTGTTCGGCTCTGGACTCGGCTCGACTCTGCTCTAGGCTGGGCTTGGGGATTGTGTCGGGGCTCGTCTCGAGGCTCGGCTCTGGGCTCTGTGCTCGGCTGGGCTCGGGGCTCGGCTCGAGGCTCGGCTCTGGGCTCGGCTCTGGACTTGGCTCGGCTCTAGGCTGTGCTCGGGGCTCGGATCTGGGTTCGGCTCTGGACTCGGCTCGCCTCGGCTCTAGGCTGGGCTTGGGGATTGTCTCGGGCTCGTCTCGAGGCTCGGCTCTGTGCTCTTTGTTCGGCTAGGCTCGGGGCTCGGCTCGAGGTTCGGCTCTGGGCTCGGCTCTAGACTGGGCTCTATTCTCACCTCGGCTCTAGGCTGGGCTTGGGTATTGTCTCGGGCTCGTCTCGAGGCTCGGCTCTGGGCTCTGTGCTCGGCTGGGCTCGGCGCTCGGCTCGAGGCTCGGCTCTGTGCTCGGCTCTGGACTCGGCTCTTGGCTGGGCTCGAGGCTCGGCTCTGGGCTCGGCTCTGGACTCGGCTCGGCTCTAGGCTGGGCTCGGGGCTCGGATCTGGGTTCGGCTCTCTACTCGGCTCGCATCGGCTCTAGGGTGGGCTTGGGGATTGTCTCGGGGATCGTCTTGAGGCTCGGCTCTGGGCTCTGTGCTCGGCTGGGCTCGGGGCTCGGCTCGAGGCTCGTCTCAATACTCGGCTCTGGGCTCGCCACTAGACTGGGCTCTGGCTCGGCTCGCCTCTAGGCTGGACTCGGGGCTCGGATCTGGGTTCGGCTCTGGACTCGGCTCGCCTCGGCTCTAGGCTGGGCTTGGGGATTGTCTCGGGGCTCGTCTCGAGTCTCGGCTCTGGGCTCTGTGCTCGGCTGGGCTCGGGGCTCGGCTCGAGGCTCGGTTCTGGGCTCGGCTCTAGGCTGGGCTCTGGGATCGGCTCGGCTCTAGGATCTGCTCGTTGCTTGGCTCTGGGCTCGGCTCTGGAAACTGATCTAGGCTGGGCTCGAGGCTCGGCTCAGGGCTTGTCTGCAATGGGTTTTGGGTTAGGTTCAGGTATCGGCTCTGCTCTTGGCTCGGCTCGAGGCTCAGATCGCACCTGAACCTGGGTTCGGCTCTGGACTCGGCTCGGCTCTAGGCTGGGCTCGGGGCTCGGATCTGGGTTCGGCTCTGGACTCGGCTCGCCTCGGCTCTAGGCTGGGCTTGGGGATTGTCTCGGGGCTCGTCTCGAGGCTCGGCTCTGTGCTCTGTGCTCGGCTTGGCTCGGGGTTCGGCTCGAGTCTCGGCTCTGGGCTCGGCTCTAGGCTGGGCTCGGGGCTCGTATCTGGGTTCGGCTCTGGACTCGGCTCGCCTCGGCTCTAGGCTGGGCTTGGGGATTGTCTCGGGGCTCGTCTCGAGGCTCGGCTCTGGGCTCTGTGCTCGGCTGGGCTCGGGGCTCGGCTCGAGGCTCGGCTCTGGGCTGGGCTCGGGGATCGGATCTGTCTTCGGCTCTGGACTCGGCTCTAGGCTGGGCTCGAGGCTCGGATCTGGGCTTGTCTGCAATCGGCTTTGGGTTGGGCTCAGGTATCGGCTCTGCTCTTGGCTCGGCTCGAGGCTCAGATCGCGCCTGAATCTGGGCTCGGTTCTGGACTCGGCTCGGCTCTAGGCTGGGCTCGGGGCTCGGATCTGGGTTCGGCTCTGGACTCGGCTCGCCTCGGCTCTAGGCTGGGCTTGGGGATTGTCTCGGGGCTCGTCTCGAGGCTCGGATCTGTGCTCTGTGTTCGGCTGGGCTCGGGGCTCGGCTCGAGGTTCGGCTCTGGACTCGGCTCTAGGCTCGGCTCTAGACTGTGCTCTGGCTCGGATCGCCTCTAGGCTGGGCTCGGGGCTCGGATCTGGGTTCGGCTCTGGACTCGGCTCGCCTCGGCTCTAGGCTGGGCTTGGGGATTGTCTCGGGGCTCCTCTCGAGGCTCTTCTCTGTGCTATTTGTTCGGCAGCGCTCGGGGCTCGATTCGAGGTTCGGATCTGGGCTCGGCTCTAGGCTGGGCTCTAGCCTCGGCTCGGCTCTAGGCTGGGCTCGGGGCTCGGATCTGGGTTCGGCTCTGGACTCGGCTCGCCTCGGCTCTAGGCTGGGCTTGGGGATTGTCTCGGGGCTCGTCTTGAGCATCGGCTATGGGCTCTGTGCTCGGCTGGGCTCGGGGCTCGGCTCGAGGCTCGGCTCTGTGCTCGGCTCTGGACTCGGCTCTAGGCTGGGCTCGAGGCTCGGATCTGGGCTTGTCTGCAATCGGCTTTGGGTTGGGCTCAGGTATCGGCTCTGCTCTTGGCTCGGCTCGAGGCTCAGATCGCGCCTGAATCTGGGCTCGGTTCTGGACTCGGCTCGGCTCTAGGCTGGGCTCGGGGCTCGGATCTGGGTTCGGCTCTGGACTCGGCTCGCCTCGGCTCTAGGCTGGGCTTGGGGATAGTCTCGGGGCTCGTCTCGAGTCTCGGCTCTGTGCTCTGTGTTCGGCTGTGCTCGGGGCTCGCCTCGAGGTTCGGCTCTGGGCTCGGCTCTAGGCTGGGCTCTAGCCTCGGCTCGGCTCTAGGCTGGGCTCGGGGCTCGGATCTGGGTTCGGCTCTGGACTCGGCTCGCCTCGGCTATAGGCTGGGCTTGGGGATTGTCTCGGGGCTCGTCTCGAGGCTCGGATCTGGGCTCTGTGCTCGGCTGGGCTCGGGGCTCGGCTCGAGGCTCGGCTCTGGGCTCGGCTCTAGGGTGGGCTCTAGACTGGGTTCTAGCTCGGCTCGCCTCTAGTCTGGGCTCGGGGCTCGGATCTGGGTTCGGCTCTGGACTCGGCTCGCCTCGGCTCTAGGCTGGGCTTGGGGATTGTCTCGGGGCTCGTCTCGAGGCTCGGCTCTGGGCTCTGTGCTCGGCTGGGCTCGGGGCTCGGCTCGAGGTTCGGCTCTGGGCTCGGCTCTGGACTCGGCTCGGCTCTAGGCTGGGCTCGGGGCTCGGATCTGGGTTCGGCTCTGGACTCGGCTCGCCTCGGCTCTAGGCTGGGCTTGGGGATTGTCTCGGGGCTCGTCTCGAGGCTCGGATCTGGGCTCTGTGCTCGGCTGGGCTCGGGGCTCGGCTCGAGGCTCGGCTCTGGGCTCGGCTCTAGGGTGGGCTCTAGACTGGTTTCTAGCTCGGCTCGCCTCTAGTCTGGGCTCGGGGCTCGGCTCGAGGTTCGGCTCTGGGCTCGGCTCTAGGCTGGGCTCGGGGCTCGGATCTGGGTTCGGCTCTGGACTCGGCTCGCCTCGACTCTAGGCTGGGCTTGGGGATTGTCTCGGGGCTCGTCTCGAGGCTTTTCTCTGTGCTCTTTGTTCAGCAGGGCTCGGGGCTCGATTCGAGGTTCGGCTCTGGGCTCGGCTCTAGGCCGGGCTCTAGCCTCGGCTCGGCTCTAGGCTGGGCTCGGGGCTCGGATCTGGGTTCGTCTCTGGACTCGGCTCGGCTCTAGGCTGGGCTCGGGGATTGTCTCGGGGCTCGTCTCGAGGCTCGGTTCTGGGCTCTGTGCTCGGCTGGGCTCGGGGCTTGGCTCGAGGCTCGGCTCTGGGCTCCGCTCTGGACTCGGCTCTAGCCTGGGCTCGAGGCTCGGCTCTGGGTTTGTCTGCTCTCGGCTATGGGTTGGGCTCAGGTATCGGCTCTGCTCTTGGCTCGGCTCGAGGCTCAGATCGCGCCTGAATCTGGTCTCGGCTCTGGACTCGGCTCGGCTCTAGGCTGGGCTCGGGGCTCGGATCTGGGTTCGGCTCTGGACTCGGCTCGCTTCGGCTCTAGGCTGGGCTTGGGGATTGTCTCGGGGCTCGTCTCGAGTCTCGGCTCTGTGCTCTTTGTTCGGCAGGGCTCGGGGCTCGGCTCGAGGTTCGGCTCTGGGCCCGGCTCTAGGCTGGGCTCTAGCCTCGGCTCGGCTCTAGGCTGGGCTCAGTGCTCGGATCTGGGTTCGTCTCTGGACTCGGCTCGCCTCGGCTCTAGGCTGGGCTTGGGGATTGTCTCGGGGCTCGTCTCGAGGCTCGGCTCTGGGCTCTGTGCTCGGCTGGGCTCGGGGCTCGGCTCGAGGCTCGGCTCTGGGATCGGCTCTGGACACGGATCTAGGCTGGGCTCGAGGCTCGGCTCTGGGCTTTTCTGCTCTCGGCTCTAGGCTGGGCTCTGGGCTCTGCTCTGGGCTCGTCTCTGGACTCGGTTCTAGGCTGGGCTCGAGGCTCGTCTCTGGACTCGGCTCTAGGCTGGGCTCGAGGCTCGGCTCAGGGCTTCTCTACTCTCGGCTTTGAGCTGGGCTCAGGGATCTGCTCTGCTCTTGGCTCGGCTCGAGGCTCCGATCGCGCCGGACTCTGGGCTCTGCTCTGGACTCGGCTCGGCTCTAGGCTGCGCTTGGGGCTCGGATCTGGGTTCGGCTCTGGACTCGGCTCGCCTCGGCTCTAGGCTGGGCTTGGGGATTGTCTCGGGGCTCGTCTCGAGGCTTGTCTCTGAGCTCTGTGCTCGGCTGGGCTCGGGGATCGGCTCGAGGCTCGGCTCAATACTCGGCTCCGATCGCGCCGGACTCTGGACTCTGCTCTGGACTCGGCTCGGCTCTAGGCTGCGCTTGGGGCTCGGATCTGGGTTCGGCTCTTGACTCGGCTCGCCTCGGCTCTAGGCTGGGCTTGGGGATTGTCTCGGGGCTCGTCTCGAGGCTCGGCTCTGGGCTCTGTGCTCGGCTGTGCTCGGGACTCGGCTCGAGGCTCGGCTCTGGGCTCGGCTCTGGACTCGGCTCGGCTCTAGGCTGGGCTCGGGGCTCGGATCTGTGTTCGGCTCTGGACTCGGCTCGCCTCGGCTCTAGGCTGGGCTTGGGGATTGTCTCGGGGCTCGTCTCGAGGCTCGGCTCTGTGCTCTGTGTTCGGCTGGGCTCGGGGCTCGGCTCGAGGTTCGGCTCTGGGCTCGGCTCTAGGCTGGGCTCTAGCCTCGGCTCGGCTCTAGGCTGGGCTTGGGGCTCGGATCTGGGTTCGGCTCTGGACTCGGCTCGCCTCGGCTCTAGGCTGGGCTTGGGGATTGTCTCGGGGCTCGTCTCGAGGCTCGGCTCTGGGCTCTGTGCTCGGCTGGGCTCGGGGCTCGGCTCGAAGCTCGGCTCTGGGCTCGGCTCTGGACTCGGCTCGGCTTTGGGCTGGGCTCGGGGCTCGGATCTGGGTTCGGCTCTGGACTCGGCTCGCCTCGGCTCTAGGCTGGGCTTGGGGATTGTCTCGGGGCTCATCTCGAGGCTCGGCTCTGGGCTCTGTGCTCGGCTGGTCTCGGGGCTCGGCTCGACGCTCGGTTCTGGGCTCGGCTCTAGGCTGGGCTCTGGGATCGGCTCGGCTCTAGTCTGGGCTCGGGGCTCGGATCTGGGTTCGGCACTGGACTCGTCTCGCCTCGGCTCTAGGCTGGGCTTGGGGATTGTCTCGGGGCTCGTCTCGAGGCTCGGCTCTGGGCTCTGTGCTCGGCTGGGCTCGGGGCTCGGCTCGAGGCTCGGCTCTGGGCTCGGCTCTGGACTCGGCTCTAGGTTGGGCTCGAGGCTCGGCTCAGGACTTGTCTGCTCTCGGCTTTGATCTGGGCTCAGGGATCTGCTCTGCTCCTGGCTCGGCTCGAGGCTCAGATCGCGCCCGACTCTGGGCTCTGCTCTGGACTCGGCTCGGCTCTAGGCTGCGCTTGGGGCTCGGATCTGTGTTCGGCTCTGGACTCGGCTCGACTCTGCTCTAGGCTGGGCTTGGGGATTGTGTCGGGGCTCGTCTCGAGGCTCGGCTCTGGGCTCTGTGCTCGGCTGGGCTCGGGGCTCGGCTCGAGGCTCGGCTCTGGGCTCGGCTCTGGACTTGGCTCGGCTCTAGGCTGTGCTCGGGGCTCGGATCTGGGTTCGGCTCTGGACTCGGCTCGCCTCGGCTCTAGGCTGGGCTTGGGGATTGTCTCG